>NC_140654.1:4988024-5588024 GCF_978046115.1 Saccoglossus kowalevskii
TAGTATACTGTTTTTTACGCTTGTTATCGGGGCGGACATCCGGGTATTTTCACCATCTGGCAACCATCACGGTGAAAACAAAGGCAGAAAACTCTCAGAAAATAGTACTTTGAGATGGTTATTGAGACTCCCCTGAACAGTGTAACAATGTTACTCCTGCATGCACAATATATATAAATTTGGTTGTTCAGGATTACTTCTAGGTTGAGTTTGTGTTGTTTTCTGGAACTTAGCTGTTTTCTCCGGCTCTTTGACCGGCATTCCATAGCAGCTCGCGCAGAGCTCATAGAAATACATGGAACAGTAGTGCGCCCCAATGATATTCATATTCGCGAACAATATAATGAAATAAACAACCGTTTATTATATTCATATTCTTATTTACCAGCTGTGCAAGACTGTGAAATCAGTATAGCATCCTCTGCATATCGCATCTTTACATGCGTATTTAAACCCAGAGACATGATTATGTTCTTTGTAATCTTTCCTGATCTTCTTACTTGTTTCCTTTTTGCGAAAGTGGTTTATTTTCAATCAGATAAAAAATAAACTCACTACATTATATAATAATTACGGTGTAGGAATCATGACATTTACGTGAAATGGGCTGCTCACTCTTAGCGGGTGAATGGTTCTCGGGTATGGGCTAGCGTTGCTCAAGTCACGCACGCACGCACGCACGCAAGCAAGCACGCACACACGCACACTTGTATTGCTATACTGTTTTGTAGTTGCTTTATGTTTGGATTAAAACGCGACTCTATATAGGGTTGCGATTTAATTGGAGTTTAATTAAACTCAATTAAATTGCAATTAATTATAGGATTTTTAATAACATACATATCAATTACCTAATTTGCAAGCTTCTCATATCTCGAGAGCCAATCAATCAATTTGGGTGTAATTTGGTAAATAATCGGTTTTGTAACACCCCGCGCGTTATTAGTTCAAAGTTGAAATCAGTGCATATTAATCACCCAGTTTCCATATTTGGTCAACTTGTTGTTGTTTCACAGGTACAAATGTACTTATTTCAGGTCAGTGTTTTGACTTTGTCACCCAAATCACACGTCCAACAATGAGTGTTTTTGCCATTTCCAATGATTATCATATGGCGAATATACTTTTTCAAATTACTGCATGTTTCGTATACTAATTTGTGTATATCTCAACTTTGTTCATAATCTCCATTTTCACAATAATTTATTTCTTCCCGTTTCCATGGATACCGTATCATCTTGTTATAGTGAGGCAAGCAGTGTCGCGTATACTAAATCGGTAAATACAACACATTATAATAAAGCTAATCATCCAACGTTGGTGAACAAATACGCATGTAATCTGCGATGCTTCACGGGGTGCTTATTTTATACCCCGGAGTGTTTATTGTTACTACTTATTTACATCCCATGTACGGAGTGTTTATTGTTACTACTTATTTACACCCCAAATACGGAGTGTTTATTGTTACTACTTATTTACATCCCGTGTACGGAGTGTTTATTGTTACTACTTATTTACACCCCAAATACGGAGTGTTTATTGTTACTACTTATTTACACCCCAAATACGGAGTGTTTATTGTTACTACTTATTTACATCCCATATACGGAGTGTTTGATAGTAATACTTATTTACATCCCATATACGAAGTGTTTAATAATAATACTTATTTACATCCCATATACGGAGTGTTTATTGTTACTACTTATTTACATTCCATATACGGAGTGTTTAATAATAATACTTATTTACATGCCATATACGAAGTGTTTAATAATAATACTTATTTACATCCCATATACGGAGTGTTTATTGTTACTACTTATTTACATCCCATATACGGAGTGTTTATTGTTACTACTTATTTACATCCCATATACGGAGTGTTTATTATTACTACTTATTTACATTCCATATACGGAGTGTTTATTGTTACTACTTATTTACATTCCATATACGGAGTGTTTAATAATAATACTTATTTACATGCCATATACGAAGTGTTTAATAATAATACTTATTTACATCCCATATACGGAGTGTTTATTGTTACTACTTATTTACATCCCATATACGAAGTTTTTAATATTAATACTTATTTACATCCCATATACGGAGTGTTTATTGTTACTACTTATTTACATCCCATATACGGAGTGTTTATTATTATTACTACTTATTTACATCCCATATACGAAGTGTTTATTATTACTACTTATTTACATCCCATATACGGAGTGTTCAATAATAATACTTATTTACATTCCATATACGGAGTGTTATTACTACTTATTTACATCCCATATACGGAGTGTTTAATAATAATACTTATTTACATCCCATATACGGAGTGTTTAATAATAATACTTATTTACATCCCATATACGGAGTGTTTAATAATAATACTTATTTACATCCCATATACGGAGTGTTTAATAATAATGCTTATTTACATCCCATATACGGAGTGTTTAATAATAATACTTATTTACATCCCATATACGGAGTGTTTAATATTAATACTTATTTACATCCCATATACGGAGTGTTTATTGTTACTACTTATTTACATTCCATATACGGAGTGTTTATTGTTACTACTTATTTACATCCCATATACGGAGTGTTTAATAATAATACTTATTTACATCCCATATACGGAGTGTTTGATAATAATACTTATTTACATCCCATATACGGAGTGTTTATTGTTACTACTTATTTACATTCCATATACGGAGTGTTTATTGTTACTACTTATTTACATCCCATATACGGAGTGTTTAATAATAATACTTATTTACATCCCATATACGGAGTGTTTGATAATAATACTTATTTACATCCCATATACGGAGTGTTTGATAATAATACTTATTCACATCCCATATACGGAGTGTTTATTGTTACTACTTATTTACATGCCATATACGAAGTGTTTAATAATAATGCTTATTTACATGCCATATACGAAGTGTTTAATAATAATACTTATTTACATCCCATATACGGAGTGTTTAATAATACTACTTATTTACATCCCATATACGGAGTGTTTGATAATAATACTTATTTACATCCCATATACGGAGTGTTTAATAATAATACTTATTTACATCCCATATACGGAGTGTTTAATAATAATACTTATTTACATCCCATATACGGAGTGTTTAATAATAATACTTATTTACATCCCATGTATGGAGTGTTTATTGTTACTACTTATTTACATTCCATATACGGAGTGTTTAATAATAATACTTATTTACATCCCATGTATGGAGTGTTTATTGTTACTACTTATTTACATCACATATACGGAGTGTTTAATAATAATGCTTATTTACATCCCATGTACGGAGTGTTTATTGTTACTACTTATTTACATCCCATATACGGAGTGTTTGATAATAATACTTATTTACATCCCATATACGGAGTGTTTATTGTTACTACTTATTTACATTCCATATACGGAGTGTTTAATAATAATACTTATTTACATCCCATATACGGAGTGTTTAATAATAATACTTATTTACATCCCGTGTACGGAGTGTTTATTGTTACTACTTATTTACATGCCATATACGAAGTGTTTAATAATAATACTTATTTACATCCCATATACGGAGTGTTTGATAATAATACTTATTTACATCCCATATACGGAGTGTTTATTGTTACTACGTATTTACATTCCATATACGGAGTGTTTAATAATAATGCTTATTTACATCCCATGTACGGAGTGTGTATTGTTACTACTTATTTACATCCCATATACGGAGTGTTTATTGTTACTACTTATTTACATTCCATATACGGAGTGTTTAATAATAATACTTATTTACATCCCATATACGGAGTGTTTAATAATAATACTTATTTACATCCCATGTACGGAGTGTTTATTGTAACTACTTATTTACATGCCATATACGAAGTGTTTAATAATAGTACTTATTTACATCCCATATACGGAGTGTTTATTGTTACTACTTATTTACATCCCATATACGGAGTGTTTAATAATACTACTTATTTACATCCCATATACGGATTGTTTAATAATACTACTTATTTACATTCCATATACGGAGTGTTTATTGTTACTACTTATTTACATCCCATATACGGAGTGTTTAATAATACTACTTATTTACATCCCATATACGGAGTGTTTAATAATAATACTTATTTACATCCCATGTACGGAGTGTTTATTGTTACTACTTATTTACATGCCATATACGAAGTGTTTAATAATAATACTTATTTACATCCCATATACGGAGTGTTTATTGTTACTACTTATTTACATCCCATATACGGAGTGTTTAATAATACTACTTATTTACATCCCATATACGGAGTGTTTAATAATACTACTTATTTACATCCCATATACGGAGTGTTTAATAATAATACTTATTTATATCCCATATATGGAGTGTTACATCCCATATATCAATAATTCCATCATAAGCATATTTCTCATTGGTGATTAAGGTACAGTCAAATATTTCGAGTACTCTCTTGACGAATAGTCACGAAAGCCAGTGATGAAATATTGTTTAAAACTGAGCTTGTCCTAATGAAACGTTATCTTCTGTCCAAGATATTCATGTATTAGAAAATCGATACAACTTAAATCAAGCTTCTAGCAACAGCATTTAATTATTCAGTTCGGTCGACATTTGTGATCAAGACTCGCTTCCTGCGTATTTTTTTTCCAAACACCAGAGATACACGTGAATAGCTGAGATGGCTACTCTCAAGGCTCTGTTTTAATTAAATGCTCATTAGATCACAGCTGTTTAATGTTTACCGTAAATTACTATGCAATCTCCAGTGACTGAATGACAGTAATCGATTTACTGTCACTCATCCTACACTTGTAGTGATTACATCTTTATTCTATTGTATCTGACCATACATGGTATTCTCCTGATATAATTGATTTGTTTTAACGCTTCAGAAACAAAATCTAGGTGCAATTTAGGTTGCCATCTCGTAGTTACAAGACCGGTCAAGTGCAACATGGGCGCGTCACACAGTCACACATAACTTGATACACCATTTGACAGTTTCTGTTGTCATGGTTTATGAGTGGCATTTTGGAAATATTAATTGCTATTGCACACGAATAGTGTCAGCTGCCAGTTTGTTTTATTTTATTCTCTGTGTATCTTGTTTGTCTTGTATTTAACTAGTATTTGGATTTTGTGGCACCTTTTTACAATTAAATGTGCATGTCTGCAAACATAATTGGTAAGGCAGTTTTCACAGTTGATTTTTATAGTACAATAAATGATTATATAACAAAATCAAACATCATATGTTACATACAAATTGTAAATATACTGTTAATTGCGGCAAAATATATCAGCGAGCTTGTACTTGATAACAAATTCACAGTGCTAAAGTGATTGATTTCCGGAATTGCCGTGATCTTCATTTATACACTGCACAAATCAATAAATCAAATTCCCTGAAGGGTACGGCTTACTGAATTGAATCGAGACGAATAACTGTTGTTGTATCACAGTATATTTTATGATTACCTGTCATATCGTAGCTGCCGTAGTTTATTTGTAATTTGAAAGCTAAGCTGCCCTTCTGTGATTGCTAAACCTTTTAACTGAGGTTGATCCGCCCTAGTTAACTCTGCCGATATATCTGACAGTAAACTATAACGCTGCTGTTGCCACCAATGTGTGTAATTTTTGATATTTAACAACAAATAAAATAAAAATATACATAGCATGAAATAAAATAGAAATATTCATTTAACTAATGACGTTAGATGCAAAGTTGGTTGAAAGTCATCAATGTATTCGTTTCATCGCATGACAATGAGATAAAGTCAATCTCGTAGTATTTATCACACTGTACAGTACATTATAATCAATTAGAGAGTGAAGTAGGTGATGTTCTCCCAACCTTGATGCAGAATAAAAAAAACAATCCCGGTAAAAGTATTACCTTTTCAGGTATTGTGAATCTTGTTATAATCTGAGCCTAAATGCTATCTCTTCTCCGTTCGCAACCAACCTTAATTGCACTGATTATCAAATTGAACATAATATTGACGGCGCTGGAAATATAATTCACTTTCTAGTGGGTAATACTCTGCAGTAGCGGCTTGCTGCGTTATGAACTGACTAGCCTCCAGCTCAATACTTGTGTTGTGATCTCGTCATGCAATTATTGCGAAAGCGCTTCCACTTTGAAGTCGTATTTACAGCTCCACGACGCTTCATATAAGATTGTACTTCAATGTGATTTTCATCGTGTTCTCCCAGTGTCTGTGTAGTATCACTCGTGGCATTTAAATATGCCTTCCTCGTTAGTCCTTCTAGCATGCATATGCTGAAAATCAATTTCTAACGCAGTGAATTCATTCACTATGATGGCCTCTGATCGAAATGTCGTTTTTGTAAATTTTGCATTTTTATTGTTGGCAATAATATATCATGTAAGATATACTGTCAACTTTAGTTCGATGTAGTACTACTTCGCTTGTTTTTTTACGAAAAAATAAACTATGAATGGTAGTTGGTAGCTATTCTGGCCAATGAAAGAGCAGGAAATATGACCTATGGGGCTATGAATGAATTATGTTATCATTGGGTATAGAGATCAGCGGCAGTGGTGTGTTGAGTGACTTCTGAAATCAACCACATAGTGAAAAATTCAACTTTTATCGTAAGTTCACCGACGATTCGTGATATTGAATCAACAACCAGCTGGTACACCCTAAATGTCCCGGTTTGACCATTATCACAAATGATCGAGTAATATACAAGGTTCGATGCACACAATCTGCATAATAACACATGATTGTTTATGACATTCCAAATCAACTGTGTGCTTTCATTCACAGTCCCAGTATACAATCACTCGTAATTGAGAACAATGAACATGAAATTTAAAGTTGAATCGGCAATCACTGTGAATTTAAAAAATGTAATCTTTAGTAATTTTAGAATCACAATTATGTGGATTTGAAGAAAAACATAATTAGAAAACATTATGAACAATACTTGTCACTATATATTCAAAAATATTAATCTTCGTGAATTTAAAAACAAATACAAGCAATAGTCCCTGTATTAGTAATGACGCATATGGAAATATCCGTCACCCTTCCTCACCAATCCGTGATGTCACCCTTATGTGTCATGCCACCGCTTTAGTGATGAACTAGACGTGACTGTGCATTATAATGAGCATAATTCACTTTCGTTTGAATATATTAACTTAATTAAATGTTAAATTGTCATTTAGTGGATCAAATTAAGCGTCAATACGACGTTCATTAGTTGGTTCAATTTCGTTATCGATTGTTACATTTTCGGCTACGTATTGTTGGCTCATCAAAGGCAAGTATCCTATGAAGTTATTGGCAATCCGTCAAGTACAAAATGAAGCAGAAAATGCATCTCTAACGCTTAATGCGATATTGTGGTCATTCCCATGGAAACGAATGCTGTTCATGTCGTACCTAAATTGAATACTTTCTCTGTTAGCGTGACGTCACTGTGGTACGATTTCCTTCCAATATTATTGTGTGGTCTCAAATTGTTCAGACAGTACCTAGGTCATATACTTCCGTATATCGTCAACAAATTTCACCTGACGCATTTGGTTCCTCGAGCTCCCGGAACTCACATATTTTCTTCTCATTACGTTGCCATGGATATCCTATATTTAAAGATGACACTGGAACAGGCAGTGATAGTGCAGATGAAATAACAGTGTACTTGAGTAGTATTGCGCCACAACATTCTTCTATACCATCCAATATCTGAAGCCTTGATATACTTGTGCATATTTGTGTTATTTTAACGTACTTAATGTTGCCATGGTAACTTGCTTTTTAGATGGTGTATCGCTATCGATATGGTTGCACTATTTAAGTGGGAAGGCAGATGCATATCAATTTGAAAGTCTAAGTAAATTAGATTAAGAAAGCCCGATACTAGGAAAACATTATTACTATCTGTCCTCTGGACACGTTCTTTGAAATTAGAGAAAATAGAATATTGGAGGGGGGTCAAAGGGCAAATATCATGGCTACATGCTCTCGCGAATAATTACACTATCAAGTTCATGTTTTTTTTTCAATCTAATAAGTATATTTAAATTAACGAGTTTCGCAAATAGGTATATTATTTATTTAAAAATCTCTTTCACTTGTGCGTAGTATAGAGTTATAATCTGAATGCATTTATAATATCAATCAGACTCTGACGTTGTGGAATTTCCTTCAAAAACAATTTATTTATAAGCTGAATTGATGTCGTTCGTTTCATTGTATATACATTCTGAAATAAACGTCCGTTTTCTATTCCAATTGTATATGCATATCTCCGGTGTAGCATACTAGGTATACTCGGTTTGTATACTCACCATGTCAACGGCTTTTGGGAATGATGGTGATGCAATTATTATCACTTTTCTAATCTATAAGTTGTTAAATTATAAAGACTATGATATAAAGGAATCTTAACGAGTCATTTAAAGCAGCAATGTCAGTTCAATTATCTTATTCTCCAGAGAAGTGGAAACCATTGTAGGTTCATACATTCAGTATCAAATAATGTTTTTCTTATTGTACCACCTCTTTATTTCGAAACGGCAGGGGATGATTTACTATAGTTAATAATAGCAAGCTGACATAGTGATGTAGTCATCAACACCACATGAGGCTGTCTCTGTTCACAGCTGGGTAGCAGCATAGACATCTCTAAAGACCTGTAGGAGTGAGGTTAATAGCTTTCTTTGATACATGCTCCCATTGGGATGATCACATTGATTGCAAACATACGTCCTTGGTATTTGTAGTCAGTATTTAATATACACTAAGTACTAATCTTCACATAGTATCTCTAACAAGGTGAATGCATTTCCAATTTGCCACCTGAGATCTGTGGAAAAAACTCAGTTTTATGTTAGATAAGGTATATGAAGGGGGAAATGTCTGTTCTCATCATCACTGCTATTTTTGTGTCCGTCATAAAATCTGTTTCTTGTGATTGCAATAACTAAAGTAATAGACCGTTTTTCATTTTTGCGAGATCTCGTGTTATGCGTGAAATCTAATATAAAAACAGGACTAACAAATGACGTCGTAGTGACGTCGAAACGTTGCATAAGATTCGACAAACGCGAAAGTGTTTCAAGGGTATTTTAATAATGCGCTGAACACAATTGATGATGGTGTATTATGATGAAGTGGGGTTATCTTAACGCCGTATACTCCTCGAAGATCGTCATTTTGACATTGAGCTTAAAAAAAATTCAAAATCAAATTATGCTATTTTAGCAGCAGTCGTTCGGTCCGACAATACACGACATTTCGCGTATGTGAATATATACAAATACATATTTGTTAGACATTAGTGGAGACAGAGATTGATTACTTTTGCACTGCTGGTCATAAAAACCAGATGTCAGTAAAATATCAGTTACTCAGATGAACGGATAGGTTGTTTTCATTATGTAGTATGAATGTGTATTTTCCCCATCACAAATTTTCTTTGGTGATTTTTGATTTACGGGTATGTAAAACGAAATTACATTAACGGATGTAACTGATAACTTTCCCAATGATATCCTTAGCACCCCTTTGGCAGGCCAGTCACACTGGTTCTCACTACAAGAGGTTACGACCCCCCCTGCCAAATGCTAAGAACAACTGAAACTAATATATATATATTTACATGAAAATTACCCAACTATGCGGATCTGTTTGTGCAGGAGTTTTACGACCGTATGCCCTTACTGACGTCAACCAAACTTGTTATGTGGGAAGTTGGCACCCAAGGCTCACAGGTGCTACACCTTGCCCAACGGTGACCTGGAGGTAGTTGTGGCAAAGGGTAACCTCATTCTCCCACGTCCATAGACTCCACAACCGGATGTAGTTTAACAATTTGCCCAGGACACATATATACATATTTAAATAAACGTAAACGTTGCCTTTAATAGGTAATACCTCACACGTGAGGCTGAGTTGGTGCAAGACTTTTATGACCGTATGCCCTTACTGATGTCAACCAAACCTATTACAGTATTGTAGGTTGTAAAATATTTACATGTACATTATTGTAAGGTGTAAAATACTAGCATGTACAGTATTATAGGGTGTAGAATATTAACATGTACAGTATTGTAGAATACTAACATGTACAGTATTGTAGGTTGTAGAACAATAACATGTACAGTATTGTAGGTTGTAGAACAATAACATGTACAGTATTGTAGGTTGTAGAACATTAACATGTACAGTATTGTAGGTTGTAGAATACTAACATGTACAGTATTGTAGGTTGTAGAACAATAACATGTACAGTATTGTAGGTTGTAGAACATTAACATGTACAGTATTGTAGGTTGTAGATTATTAACATGTACAGTATTGTAGGTTGTAGAACATTAACATGTACAGTATTGTAGGTTGTAGATTATTAACATGTACAGTATAGTAGGTTGTAGATTATTAACATGTACAGTATTGTAGGTTGTAGATTATTAACATGTACAGTATAGTAGGTTGTAGATTATTAACATGTACAGTATTGTAGGTTGTAGATTATTAACATGTACAGTATAGTAGGTTGTAGAACATTAACATGTACAGTATTGTAGGTTGTAGATTATTAACATGTACAGTATTGTAGGTTGTAGAATATTAACATGTACAGTATAGTAGGTTGTAGATTATTAACATGTACAGTATTGTAGGTTGTAGATTATTAACATGTACAGTATAGTAGGTTGTAGATTATTAACATGTACAGTATTGTAGGTTGTAGAACATTAACATGTACAGTATTGTAGGTTGTAGAACATTAACATGTACAGTATTGTAGGTTGTAGAACATTAACATGTACAGTATTGTAGGTTGTAGAATATTAACATGTACAGTATTGTAGGTTGTAGAATATTAACATGTACAGTATTGTAGGTTGTAAAATATTAACATGTACAGTATTGTAGGTTGTAGAATACTAACATGTACAGTATTGTAGGTTGTATAACATTAACATGTACAGTTTTGTAGGTTGTAGAATATTAACATGTACAGTATTGTTGGTTGTAGAATATTAACATGTACAGTCCAAATAAATATGTGTTAAACATAGAAATCAGTGGAAACAGAGATTGATTACTTTTTCACTGCTGGTCATAAGAACCAGATGTCAGTAAAATATCAGATAAACGGATAGGTTGTTCTCATTATGTCGTATGAATATGTATTTTCCCCATCACAAATTTTCCTTGGTATGTTGTTGTACAACTTCAGAACTTTTATGTAAGGATCTTGAAATTAATATAGTTAATATAGTATTAAGACACACAAATTCAATATACGATTAATACATAAAGCAGCATTCACTTATATTCTCACGGAGTCTGTGCGTTACATACAGAACAACTAGTATCTTTTAGATCCATTCTGAATAGACAAGGTTGTAATATGTGTGTTATGTTCGGTATACTTTATCTCGTACTTTCATAGTCATTATACAAAGGTTGGTGTATGTTAAACAAAGATTGGGGAGAATGGTGAGGAGTTATTATTAAATTGTCAGCTATTTATCTCCCACTGTATACATTTGTTTATATGGCATGTCATTACTCAAATAGTTCAGTAGTTAGACTAAATTGCTGTTTGCTTTCCATTTCGAGGACTACGCATGTTTTAAATTGAGTATTTGTCCCTGATGAGACTTGTTAGATTAATTAATATCGACTATTCATTTGATATTTAAAAATACATTTTAGAAAATCTATGAAGGTTCTTGTCAATGGTTGAATGCAAACTACTTTTAGAGGCCCTCTCATAACATTCGATTATGACCTTTAGGCGTCATGGAAACTCCGTAATTGGATAATTGATCAAAGAACGGCGTATTCAGAATCATAATGGAAATTGACAGTTTTGCCTTAGAGTTTGAAAGGAGACTCTAATGCGAATGTTTCACTAGCTTTGTAGTAGGCTTCTGAACTTGGTCAATCCATATTGATGTGTGGTGAAAGTACGTTTACAATGTACACAGTTGATGACATTACACAAATGGATATATGTAACTGTGCTTCATGCATTATGAGTTTGTTACCAAAGTAGGATAAATGGTATGTATGGCTATTGGGGGCGCTGTTTAGGCCAGTTGAATTAGGTTTTCTTTCAGCAGTCAGTGGTAGGCTTCTATAGTGTTAATCCCACGGCACACCACACTGTACGTAATATAGCAACAGTTTGATATTTCTTTGTTACATGCAGTTCATTCCAGTGTATCTTTTTCACCTTTTACAATATAAATCTACATTGGAATATAAGTCTTTGTTGGAATTTCTCTTAACAATTTGATTTGCCCGTTTGGTTAAAAAATAACAAAGACATTATAGAAAAAGTGTACAAAACGTTGAACCAGTATGTATCCTTATAATTGTATTAACTTTATTTAAATGTTGTTTCGGTTGTTGTTGTTTTTCTCTTCCCGGAAAAGCATGACACTTTCATGTTATATATCAGCAGTGCTTCTGAACAAATTATATAGAAATGCAATATTAAACTAGTATAACCTGATTATGAAAGCAAAAACAAATTTACAACATACTACTAAACGAACTTGACAACCAAATACGTGTATGTATGCACACTTGTTATTTAACCTTCACTCGCCATATGTTCCCTTACAAAATGTCATATAATTTCTTCGTTAATTTAGGATCAAATGGACATAATTTAACACTTTCTACATATATTTCTGTTTCGAAACATGTGAAAAAATGATGTTGTTTTATTTTGTGAAACCTGCTAAAGATTAAATTACGATGTATGTTCCCGTTCTCGAGCACTAGGCTAAAATAGTCGGAAGCTTTTTCAAAGTAAACCGCATATTTTACATTATGTTAAAGGGAATGAAGATTTTCTAAACTTCTCGATTTGGCGTGCGGCTGACAACGTAGATGTTCGCGAATTTCCTCGTAATATTTAAATAAAATTGGAAAACGTGTTTCTGCATTAAATTGCATCGTATCTCAGTGAGCTATATGTTACAGCGTGTCAGTTAATGACGAATAAAGTGCACATCTCACGTTGGCACCCCACCAAGGGAAACGATGACCTTTATACAAGACAGTGTATAGTGTGTCACGTCAGATAAATTAAAGCATGCGTGCTAATACAATAAAAACATATATGATGTGTTTAAATTGCGTATATGATCACTGACTACTTAGATGAGCTAAGTAAGCGACATTCCTAAACGTGTCCATTTTGTTATCTCCCGCCATTAATTTGCATTAGTATAGTTTATGTAATGTTACTAAGATAAGATAAATTGTCTGTTATTGGGATGTAATATTATAATTTTTAATATATATATATATATATATTCATTAAAACAAATTACTGAGCTTGATATCTATCTATACTGTTAAATGAATATTAATATATATCTTACTATTTCACTGCTTGCAGCTGAACAATTATTTATATTCTATCATGTAATAATTATTATATTTTTTATATATTTTGCAGGTATTATAGCACTATGCTTTGCCTTGTGCTGGTTTCCGTTCCATATCATACGTCTGATGCCAAATTTAGACCTCAAACGCTGGCCAGCCCTCTTTACTATATATGGGAAATATCTTTATCATGTATCGCTTGTATTATTCTACTTAAGTTCTGCCATCAATCCGATACTATACAACCTAATGTCTAGGCGATTCCGACAAGCATTCAAGAAAACTCTTTGTCGGTGTGTGGAGAAACCGGTAGAATACACTAATGGTCACAGCGTGGCCTCTAGGACCACTTCTTTGTAAGAACTTAAGGTATCATTTCGATATATCTGTACAGTAGATGTATACGCACAGACCACCTAGCTGAATCACTATTGCCATTTTCTGAAATACGTCTATGCAAATCCTTATTTGGATCATAAATTGTACATAGTAAACGTGTTGCTAATGAATGCCGTGGATCGGCATGTTGTGATGTAGCAATAGTGTTGAAATCTTCTAATAATTCGGTACCAGTACTGTAGTAAGTAACTAGGAGGTCTGTAATATACATAGTGAAATAATCTTATCTCAGTCTTTTGATTTTACATACACACGACAAATCAATGAACGCCAGGTTATAAAACATATCTTCCCAGTCGTAATGTTTGTTGCATTAGTTATGCAAGTTATGTGCTGGATTGGACAGTAACGAAATTGGAATACAATTGACTGAATAACAAAACAGTAATTTTGTTAACATTCACTTATGTAGTCTTGGGGTGTACTATACAAGTAATAAGACTCAACTGTTGGATTTTATTCAGCGTGAAATGCAGCTGATTCGTTATCTCATAAAACCATTTCCACAAGGGAAGTGATTTCCTGTTACTTTCTGCATGATTGTAGTGCTAAGGGATTAAACAAATAGGATTGAAAGTAGCTAGGAGGAAAGGTGGAAATTGGGAATCTATGTTTCCATTTTACAGCAGATATGCTAATTCAAAGAGATTTACTCTATAGAAAAAGCGCGTGTTCCAATTTATGGTTTTCAAGACATAGTTTCACTCTTTTTGTAGCAAGTGTTGTGGTTGTTTGCAAGGTAATAGAAAGTGCGGTCCTTCTCAAGGGAACACATTTCCTATCACATCAAGTGTTTTTTTCTTTTAATGGCTGTCTTTTATAGAGTTCAAATCAAGTTTGACAAATTGTTTTAATGTATGCCGATGTTCCTCAATTCAACTCCAGACTTATAAATAACCGTAGAAAATAAATAATACATAGTTCACACAATATTTTGAAATATGAACCCCATAATGGGGTTCCGTTTTTTCATTTCAAATAATAGCTTCACAAAATCTATAACTAACGACCAATTGTTATTCATGATCATCTTCTTGGAGATAATATGGAAGATAATTCAGTGGCCAATTATTAATTTCGTCATTTATCATAAAACGTTACTCTCAAGTAAATTTCAATTTTATTGCGTTTACGAGAATCGCGCTTGTACTATTTGAATTATAAACATTGTCGTGCGTGAATATGGTAACTGACTCGATTGTCATCCGATCTCAATTTCACCACGTGACCTTGTGTTACTCACGGGGCTGATATCCTCAGTATGTGCTGATTCTCGTGTTTTTTTTAGAAGTTCGTTAGTTCAACTATACATACGTTTACTAAAAGAATATCAATAAACACATCAACAAGTACATGTTTCTATTGACTTGACGCGTCGATTGTGTTTTTGATTTACGTTAAATGATCATTGATTGTAATATCCTTTCATTCAAGGCGGTTGGATTTTGTTCTACATCGACGTGCTTTGGTTTGCTTAAAGCGCCACATAAAGCTCCATCGAATGTATGCAAGGTGTGAAAAGAAACACTTCAAACGTGCACTGCGTGGTGACTGTAGATTTAACTGTGTTGCTGATTAGAGAGAGTTGCCGATGTAATTACCGAAAGAAATAGGCCCTCATATCTCAGACAGTGTCATCGTGTCTTGTTCACTTCAGTAAAAAAAATAATGATACACTTCAGGAACCAGATTAATACTCGATAACGTACCCTTAACTGTGAACCTGAAGCTATGTCTTCCTGTGTAGGCATGTCTCATTAGCTTTGAAGTTGTGGCAGTGTATTCATTTGAATTGTTTTCTAGTGCATGGGCTGGAATAAGATCCACAGATTATTTATTGTTTCTCATCGGTGCGTGAAAGATCATCCACGGATCCTAGCGCTAAGGATATCTTTGCCGAACTCGTTTAATTGACCCAGAAACAAAAGTTCTAAAATATTGTGTCCTATGGCACGTATATTCGTTCTCGTTGCTACTATGTTTACTTTCACAGTGTTTGATTACACCCTGGAGACATCTTATTTGCCATCACTGTGTACAAATTACATTTCGGTTTGCATGCAATGCTAGTTATTAAATCATTTGGCATTCTTCAAACGCAGTCCCATGTGCGTGCTCAGTGTCGAGGCATCGTCAGAGAGAAACCTCGTTAGCCATCACATCTGTCCCTGTGAAATTTACCATGAACCTTATTGCGCGCAGTGCACTCATAATAAAGGGTTCACATAGCCCATTTCATGCTATCAACTACATAATTAGAAGTTTCATTGCATTGTGCGTAATCTTATGATCCGGTGGATTGTATTAAAGACGCTAGCTTTGACTGGCTTGAATGGTAGACCTAAAACTACAGAGCCTTCAGAGCTAATCACATCGAATTGACGCACGCGATGAATAGACTGGCAGTGAATACCACGCTTAACACTGTTCGTGTAGTGTGAATACCTAGATCCTAGGCGTAGATAATTTACTGTTACCAGTGATTGGCTTTTTGTGCATAAATCTTCCGTCATATGATTGCATGGCATGGAGGGTACAGTCATTCTTTGTTGGTCACACGATGTCGCATTTTATCATGTATAGTGGTTCAAAGCAATCAACAAAAGCACTATCAGCTCGAAATTGGAAGTACACTAAATTAGTTCTGGAATAAATTACGATTGGCTGAACCAGTGTTCAGTGAATATTTGCATTCAGATAGCAGCAAAGAGGTCATGAAAATAGATTCATAGCCAAGTGCCCGCGGCATAGATAATCTATTATTCTTTCTCCATAAGAATGTACTGGCTTGTACATTAAAATAGCACAAATATAAACCATTAACTTTTCCCCAAGCACATTATGACTTGCAGTCTATAATTCAACGAGTAAACTTCTATATTCACGCTTAAATTACACATAGGGCAAACACACTTCGGTATATATTTATTGTGTAGTTATCTAAATTTGATGTTCTAAACTTGACTGCCTTCATAACCAAAGTTTAACCTACTTGTATTTACAATTACAAAAACACTGTCAATAACATAAAATGCCAACAGTTATTGCCAGAATCAATACCCTACGAGCAAGTGCGAATTCGCATCTAATATATCGAATACCATTACTCGAAATTAAAAAAAAGTACTTGGTGTATATCAATAGACACGGTGTTTTATTTGACACAAAATTGTTCCTTTCGAATAAAGACTACAAATTTGTTCATTTGATGCAATCGATTTAGCCTCTAATTGCATCTTTGATATGCAGTGAGAAGTGTGCTGGCAGTGGTAGTACAATCTTGAAACGTGTTAGAACATTGCAACTACATGGTGAATGAAGTACTGGCGAGTTACAGAAAATATAGCTGGACACAACATCTTTATGTTCTGGAATCGTCTTCTTTTATTACTCTTTATTCATTTAGTTGATAATATTTCTTTTCTTTCACACCTTACAGCTGTCCATCTCACGATACTTCTCTACATCCCATGGCGTTACGTGGAAATATGACTGTCCTGTAGATATAAGAGGTGTTATACATTGAACATGTATTGGAATGGAGCTGAACATATTTTACATACAATCCCCTATTATACACTTTACGCCCGTATTTCCTGGAATCCGGGGATCATTCCATGTTGTCAGATTTGACCAAGCTGTCGTACAGAAAAACTGAAAGGAAGTTTTTAAAATTGCCATATAACTATGGAGAATAAGGAATAAGCTTAGCTTTTAATGAGAAAATGACAGCACGGTGCATTGAATATATTACACAACAAGGTGAAATAGTGGCAGAGTTGTTGAGTGTGATTGTTTTAAACACAATGAGATCTAATACGCGTTTGCGTATTAAGACAATAGTGCATTCATCAAAGATGAGCAGTAGTATTGATTTCAATTAGCTGACTTGAAATCAGTGTGTTTTTTTCTCTTAACATCGTCTACATTTTCTATATCATTAAATCACATAGTTGAATTGATTCCAGCATGCGCAACACGCAATTAACCTTTCATCGATTCCCAAGCCTGCTCACAATCTCACTAACCTATTCCTATGCTGTTATAGTTGTTTCACTTTGCGGAGGATATCCAATCTGGAAAAACACCTAATTAATTGTTTATCCTTTCGGGAAAGCCATATATCGTGTTCCAGTCATTTGGAACACACATATTACATTAACATTGCACACGAAACATTGCTTGCATAGCATAGGTAACACTGTAGTGACTAGTTCATGCTCCATTCCATTCTGTATTTCTTGTATTTCACTGTCGTTTCACTTCTTTGTGTGGTGTGGTTTGTGTCATAACTTCAGTGTGTCTCATTATTTGTGTACTTGAGTTCCTGTTTAGTTTTCACTGATGCTGCTATAAAATCACAATTATTTAATTGATCTATTGGCGCACTGAACACAAGGATGTCCAGAATAAAAAGGTGATTGCTACTTGAAACAATAAATAAATAAGAATAAACTCCGCTGCATTAAGTATTAGTACTTTTATCAATAAATATCCTCTAGATTCTTCCAATATCTTTACAAACAGGAGTTGCGCAGTCATCGCAGCTCAACCTGTGATGATTGTAATGTTTGAAATAATTCAAATCATGCTGCATGGTACTTGAAATGATTCAAATCATGCTGCATGGTACTTTAAATGATTTAAATCATGCTGCATGGTACTTGAAATGATTTAAATCATGCTGCATGGTACTTGACATGACTCAAATCATGCTGTATGGTACTTGAAATGATTTAAATCATGCTGCATGGTACTTGAAATGATTTAAATCATGCTGCATGGTACTTGAAATGATTTAAATCATGCTGCATGGTACTTGAAATGATTTAAATAATGCTGCATGGTACTTGAAATGATTTAAATCATGCTGCATGGTACTTGAAATGATTTAAATCATGCTGCATGATTTGAAATGATCCGATTCATGCTGCAAAGTACTTGAAATGCTGTACATGTTTTATTCTTGGCTTACTAGATGTAGTGTTGCTATGAATCCACTGGTGCTGGCGTAACTCTTGAATGAATATCTAATGTATCATGATTTCATCTAATAATAAAATAATTTAATCTAATAATCAACCAAATCTCCACTTGTAGATAATATAATTCTTCTTTCGCCTATACTGTGGCAGAAAGGAGTATTAGTAAAGTACAATCAAGCTACAGTCGTTTGCAATATGTTTAATCTACATATATATTTGCTACAATAATAGCATCGCACACACTTTATGTGTGTATGTAAATTGTTTGTTCATATTAGACTGAGATACGATGTCATTTCGCTATATTTGTTCATATTTACGATATACATAATGATACAGGAAGTGGCACTAGCCTCGCTGAGGACATTTGTATGCACTAATTACCCCCAAGTCTGGCCACCATTTTCAACTCTGTGTTTAATGTTGGTCAGACAAGAAAATTATTGCACTACGGATTCCTCTCCATAACTTGTCGTGTTTCATCCAGATTTTAGGTTTACATATCAAGGATTTATTGAATGTACAGTGGTTGGTAACGACTATTTATAAATATATAGATTTAGACGTGCTTGTTGCAGAAGAACCACCGGAACACAAATTCTAAAATTATATGATTGCGTTGAATGACGGAGCAAGTTGGATATGAGACAATGTTTTCATATGCCAACAATTATGTCAGACATATTAAATCATGTGCTACTCCTCTATATGTGCAATTAACCTACACTTTTACGTTATGCTTGTTAAATATTTGTTTCAACCACTGTAATATTCGATATGTAAGAGCTGTGAATAATTTGTTTTGTCATGCCAGGTCAGTAATAGTTTAATCTGTTTATATATATATATGTATATATGTATAATTTTTCCGCTGCAGTATTAATTTCACCACAAGTGCAAGTTTGGGCACTCAAGAATTGCTGTCACGTGCATTATTTTTAAAACATTG
Source organism: Saccoglossus kowalevskii (assembly GCF_978046115.1). NCBI lineage: Eukaryota > Metazoa > Hemichordata > Enteropneusta > Harrimaniidae > Saccoglossus > Saccoglossus kowalevskii. The sequence goes on from NC_140654.1 coordinate 5,007,856, forward strand.
TTGCAACTGACAGAAATTATTGACACTGCCATGCTTCTGTGATACATCACAGACATTGCCAATTCAGTGTAATTAGTTAGTAAAGTACATTTATATAATGGATTGAAAGGTACTCTAAAAGCCTAATTGCAGATTTTAATACAAATACATGTTTATCAATAAATCTTTTTTCTGAATACAGTCCGCATACATTCCAACTATGTAAATAAGCTTATTTCGTTGATATAAAACAAACTCCATGCGAATACTGTTATCTGACAGCGCTGTGTGGCTTGAATCGGCATAAACGGATGTCGCGTCACGCTCACGGCGTCTGATAAATTCGGTTATTAAGCAGCCATTTTGAGGCCGTACGTCTACGCCTGTTCGAGTACCACATGCTGTAAATATTTACGTTGCTTAATTAACGTACTGTAATTACTGTATTCAGTGTTATCTCTGTAAAATAATTACTATGTTAGCGACTGTTTGTGATACACGTCCGATATTACCCATAGCTTAGTATGCATCAGTATATATTACTGCCAGTAGAAAAAATAATTTGCCAGACATTAGGTGCAATATTTTAAACCATGTATCGACTTTGCGTGAAATTGAAGACATGCAATAAGATACGGTTACAATGTGGTGATATATCGGGCTCTAATACTGCAAATCACATATCCTGTATATGCCGTATATCATTTGCACTTTCTAATTGTAAGAATACTTGCGTAGATTCAATTGTAGTCAGTGTCTTCAAGATTTGATTTTATCAGTGTTACTTATGATTTATTTATTTCTATTTATTATATTGCAGGTTGTATTTGTATTGTTTATTTCCATTAATAATTCTTTGTCGACTTTTGTTAACAGTGAATGGTTGCATATACATACGATTCGTGACATGGCAGATCGTATTATCAATATACCTATTCCTGAACGCATTGTTGACAAGAATGGAATATACATAATGGCATTTTGTTTTGATTACGTAGCCTTGTAACAAAAAGCTTAATTTGGAGTAAATATGCGATACGATTTTGTCATTTAAAGATAACTACACTTCTTGTTAACGATCTAATTTAAAAACACAAAAAAAAGTGTCTACAAAAACTGGTTATGTGCATTTGGTACGCACATCGTATTTGAGTGGCGGCTATTGCATAGACTAATTGGAGAATAGCGTCGCGTTCAGCTAAACTATTATATCGTAAATACTTATGGTTATTTGGTGGGGGGAGGGTAAAAGTTTTGCTTGTGCGACTTTGCTCCAAAAAATACCCGTAAGAGAGAACCGTTTGGCTAAACACGATGCTGTCCTCCTGCATGTGATCAATACAATCCATTCTAACACATTGTTATGAACAGTTATAATACGTGTATTTATTTATTTACTTATTTCAACTTATCCACGCCTGTAATATCAGCCTGTGTATTTATACCATATCATTGCACTTTATAATTGTTACTTATGTTCTGTGTAAATATATATGCGAATTAAAGCCATGCGTGATATCTTGCTAGCTCCGTGTCATTTATTTCAACAGTCAAAAGATACAAAAAAGTTGGTAATCTTGACAACCTTGAATTTGTATCACGTGTACGTCATATTTGTCTCATTTCGTGCAAATGAATGTCGCGCCCTGGGCAAGTTGTTCTGTCGATTAACGAATAAGCACGTGATTTACAACACCTAGTCGGTTGAAGGACGTATGTTAATCCGATGTGACGTCTTAGCGCCTCAACGGAGAGTTGTGGCAATGGTTGTTGATAATCGAGTGTATAATACGTTCTATTAAATATACTGGTAGACGTCAACATTCGGCATTATTGATATTCAAGAGTTACTTCATATGAAACATTGTTGTTCAGTCTTAAATTATATTGCTGTTATTTTTTTTTAAATAAATAAAAAACGGCACTGTCTCGCGATTGTTTTTCGCGCGCTGTTCTAACAGGAATAAAATGATGATGTGCCACTGAGATTTCAAACTAAACGTCAAAACTGTCAAACTAAATATCACTAGAATATCGCATCGACCACATGTAGCGGAGGTCGATGAGTCCCCGTACTGCCTGACTGCATACTTTGCGGCAACCTTGACATAAGCTTATATATGCATGTACGTTTTAATATAATTTAGTGTGTTTTAATATGGCCGAGCACCCCGGCTGAGCACATTGTGAACAACCATGTACGTCATTCTAGTATACATGTACAAGATGCCAAAATTGCATTTGGTGTGCTTCGTTGAGATGCTGAATATATGACATTATTTCGAAAATTGCTGGTGATTTAAGATACGTAAACTGTGTCCGTGTCATAAATATATGTATGCACCATTTTCAATTCTCCCAACCCCAACTTCAGGATGTGTTTCAACCAAACCCATTTGCCATTTCTGTGTAAATATGAAATCATGTTATCAATACATCTCCGAAACCGTGAATATATTGCTAGCTCCCAAAATAAACATGAGACGGGCGCTCTATAGGGTATTGAATACGGTTTATATAAGATAAATATGAGATATCCTCTATAACCCAAACTGGGATAGGCAACTGCTTGACATATAATCCCATGTTTGCAGGATCATTACCAAGATAACCCCTTCACAAATTCGGGGTCGATAAAATACACCTGATTCTGTGTAAATAAATTATAGTGGGGAAACATTAATTTTGGAGCACGCAAATATATAAACAGCTTACAGACGAAATTATGACAATAAGTAAAAGAATGTCACATTACAGTTTTACCTCTAACCATTGTGATCCTCGGCCTAGAACGACGCAATTTTACGGGTTTTCACCCATTTGAGAACTGAGATTAGCTATTCGTTGAACTGAAACCATACACTATAACAATTGAAATGGAAAGTAAAGTAACATACATCAATACTAAAATAACCATCTTTCATTAATGTGTATGTTTTCCACTCTTAAACCCATTAAAATAAAGGTCAGACACAAACATGTATGCCAAACACTCTAAAAGAAGATACGACTGTAAAAAACATGTTCATAATTATTCACGACGGAGACAATGATTATTCTAATTAGGATATTCTGACATTTAATTTAGCGTATTTTGCTGTCGGCTAGCGCTATGCAATATTCGAAACTTACTTATGAAGTGATTTACAAAAAACCTACTTATAAATTGGGCCTAGTCTGGAAACTAATGATTATGCTAACTTCTTTAAGCAAATCAAAAATGACACAACACTCCCGTAAAATGATGTGACTGTGAAACATGGTTTACTCTAAACAACCACGAATCAAATAGATGGTCTCATGTTTTTGATTGCTTTGATGTATATTATTTAACTAAGTAGTGTGTAATAAGCAAATAATTCTATTATGGGAGCTCATTGGTAATCATCGTCAAAACATATATAAAACTTCCTTTGATCGCAAATTTAACTTGGCGAGTTAAGCAATACAGTTGCTATAGATAGTTATAGATAATTAGTTTAGAAACTATTTGTGCCGTAAACCCTTCCTATAAAGACGCATTGAGCTATTTAAACTGCAGGGAAGCATATTATTTTTCATGGCAGTTATTATATTTCCAAAACAATATAAACCAAATGGGTGATATTATGCACAATGTTTTTGCTTAATAAGACGTTACGTAAGCATAATTGTTCGACCGACCTATCGTACATGTGTACGATAGGTCGGTCGAACAATTATGCTCACGTAACGTCTTTTGTTTGTTAATTATTTGTTGCTGGTACGTCTGACGAGTGGACAGGATTTTTACACCACGCACTTCAGAGGAACATCATCTCAAGTTGACTGTTGTCCCTTTAATGCTGTCCATACACACCACATACCACAGGCAACTCATGAGTCTATATTAAAATAAGATGTTTAGTGGCTATATACATTATTACGTCTGTCTTGCTAATGTAAAATAGCCGTTTTGCCCCTGAGCAAAGAGTTCCATTTGTGGGGTTGGCTGAAATTTATTCTGAATCTTGCTTGAATCATCTGATTGATATTTCCAGGTATGCTACGATAATCGCTTGTAAGCGGATTGACCCAACTTTCATGCTGATTAAAATACTGTAAACCTATCTTTACGTATTAAATTGTAACATTATCCGAGTTTTAGCACGCATCATATAGCAATCATATTTCTCTATATCTCGTGTTCGACCTTTATGTTTCTGTACAATCCCGATTTATTTCATAGTTTCGCTTTTTTCATTTTTGTTTCCATGAGGTAGTCTTTTCATTTCAGGACTACATGCCCACTACATTTAAATTCTATTTATATTTCTCGAACGATTATGTCAAGCAGTAGTTTTCTCATCTCTATATAATGTGGTATCGGGATAATTAAATATAATCAAACCATTACCTCTTATAAAGTGACTGTGATCCACCAATTGTATTTCTTGTATGATAGACAGTCACTGTGATCCACCAATTGTATTCCTTGTATGATAGTCAGTCACTGTGTCCCACCATTTGTATTCCTTGTAAGATAGATAGACAGTCACTGTGTCCCACCAATTGTATTCCTTGTATAATAGATAGCCGCTGTGATCCACCGATTGTATTCCTTGTATGATAGACAGTCAATGTGATCCACCAATTGTATTCCTTGTATGATAGACAGTCAATGTGATCCACCAATTGTATTCCTTGTATGATAGTCAGTCACTGTGTCCCACCATTTGTATTCCTTGTATGGTAGACAGTCACTGTGATCCACCAATTGTATTCCTTGTATGATAGACAGTCACTGTGATCCACCAATTGTATTCCTTGTATGATAGACAGTCACTGTGATCCACCAATTGCATTCCTTGTATGATAGACAGTCACAGTGGTCCACCAATTGTATTTCTTGTTTGATAGATAGTCACTGTGATCCACCAATTATATTAGCATTGTATGGTTTATATTGATGGCAAACTATATATTAACGGGCGTCACTAGAACTCCCGAAACTCCTACACATATATTGCAAAGCTTTAATTACGTCATTATGAGCGTGCACCCCTAACCAAACGTTCTACATCCGTCCCTATTGTTCACCACTGCAATAACTGTACTGTACCTTAGAATTCACTCAGGTCACCTTGAGACTGTTGCGATCTATGATAACACAGACTTGTGTCACAATGAACTCATCAAGAATAAGGTTTCCTTTCGCCAAAGGCTGTCAGGAATGTGTGATTGGAAGATCGATGGGTGGCAATTCAAATAATGTTTGAGAAAGTGTCTGGCGTGTATGAGTCTTTATGTAGCGTTTGCTAGTGAATGGGGACCTTGTTAGCTGACTTGCAACAATCTGCATGATGCATCAGAAGGTAGGGTAGTTAATGGCGCTGAAAGGCACTTGTATAATGTAAGGTTGTAAAAAAAGACCCAGTATGAATCTATCGACAACTAGTAGTATCCAGGGGAGAGCAATTTAGACTATGACTATATTTTATTATATTATATTATATTATATTATAGTATATTGTTATATATCTGTCACCGTAACGCCATAAGTTACAACGTGTCGTAATTTTGCGGTATTTTACTTGGTACTTTCATCCTACCATATTAGGAAATGCGAATTCCAAATATGGTATGATTACGCGCATAAGCGTCCTCTAATAAAAAAAAAAACATGGCTGCTTCCAGGGTTTGACCGTGAGTGTTGAAGTTATATCCATTTGATTGTTGGACTGTCAATAAAAACTCACTAACAATTTTAACACCCTTTTGAACAGGCCCATTTCAATCTTCTAATAATCTACTGTGTGTGTAACGATACAATATGAATGTCCGCCGAGATCTCGTTGAGAGCGGGAATGCCACGAGACTTGTTTTTGCCCTCTCAAATAGTGTTCTATATATACATATTGCATAGACCAGGAAACGGTAGATACGATGACGGAGGGGGGGGGATACTCTTTGAGGTGTAAAAAAAAAGTATTTTGCCTCTTTCACGCTCAACGAGATCTCTGCTGCTATTTACGTCTAACGTCAGTTAAATTCTCATCACTAAACTATTTTGCTAATTGTTAGGTAAAACGCTGATGTTATTTCTACAATAGCATGTAAAAGTGTGTTGTTTGTAAAACAGCGGAATCGTTCACGTCGAACTCGAGAACAGATTTTTGAGCAACAATATTTTTTTCAGATCCGAATAGTATTAATCTAAAAGTATGAATGTGTATAAGTCCACCAAAGCTTTTCGTTTTAAAAAATAACAATAGATTTGTTGACGAACGCCACTTTTACCCAATTACGTCACAGAAGGGGCATGGCCTGAATTATGAGTGAGTGGTAATCACGATCATAACATGACTGAGTATGTACCATACACAACATTTATACTGTGTAGTGTATACCATTCACATGGCAGTTTTATTTTTTCACTGGTCTCATGTTTCTCGTCGATATAAGAATTCTGATGTTACAAGAGTATTCTTAATCTCCATAGTTAAATACTAATCCTAGAATGTGATAGATAGACAAAATAATTGACTGACGGTAGAGGCCAGCTAAATTAATGTAAGTGATGTTTGGGAAATAGAAGATTAACACTTGCAATTTAATATATATACGGCAGTACATTATTTTCGCCTGTTTTGGAATGATTGAACAGTATCCAGGAGATGCTTGATAATCTGGAAGTATTATCGTATTAGAGAGGATCAATAAGTAGATGTATTTGCTGTTTCAATGAGTACCCACAGCAAATAGTGATTGATATACTTGTATAAAGGGACTTGAATGGCAACTGTCTACCTAACCCCGAGATGAAATGTAAATGAATATATTGAAAGTCGGATGGATTTGATGAATATGTTATTGATACTCTAGCTCGTGTAATTTTCACAAAATAAAGTAATTGGCTAAATTAATGTGCGAGAGTGAAAGAGAGAGCTCTTTAGATTTGCAGATATGCCGATTTTATGTCAAAGTATTGCTATACTTGAGTAAAGATCCTCGTGGTGTGTGATATGCTTGGTCTCTGACGAAATGGAGTATCTCATCGTTTTCTAATAAGATTGACAACATCCATGTCATCAACACGTGTTGACGATATTTTTAGGCATGAATCTGTAACCTTTCAACGTTTCCAACATCTGTTTCAAATCGAAACAGACATATCTGACATCATCGCGTACATATCACGCCATCAGGTACAGCCACACGCTACGCCATCGCATATATCTGCATAACACGCCATCAGGTACAGCCACGCGTTACGCCATCGCGTAAATCCACATATCACGTCATCAGGTACATCCACATATCACGCCAACAGGTACATCCACACGTTACACCATCGCGTACATCCACATATCACGCCATCGAGTACATCCACACGTTACGCCATCGCGTAAATCTACATATCACGCCATCAAGCATAGCCACAAGTTACGCCATCGCGTACATCCACATATCACGCCATCAGGTACATCCACACGTTACGCCATCGCGTACACCCACATATCACACCATCGCGTACATCCACACGTTACGCCATCGCATACATCCACATATCACGCCATCAGGTACATCCACACGTTACGCCATCGCGTACACCCACATATCACGCCATCGCATATATCCACATATCACGCCATCAGGTACATCAACACGTTACGCCATCGCGTAAATCCACATATCACGATATCAGGTACATCCCCACGTTACGCCATAGCGTAAATCCACATATCACGCCATCAGGTACATCCACACGTTACGCCATCGCGTACATCCACATATCACGCCATTGAGTACATCCACACGTTACGCCATCGCGTAAATCCACATATCACGCCATCAGGTACATCCACACGTTACGCCATCGCGTACATCCACATATCACATCATCAGGTACATCCACACGTTACGCCATCGCGTACACCCACATATCACACCATCGCGTACATCCACACGTTACGCCATCGCGTACATCCACATATCACATCATCTGGTACATCCACACGTTACGCCATCGCGTACATCCACATATCACACCATCAGGTACATCCACATGTTACGCCATCGCGTACATCTACATATCACGCCATCAGGTACGTCCACACGTTACGACATCGCGTACATCCACATATCACGCCATCAGGTACATCCACACGTTAAGTCATCAAGTACATCTTCATATCACACCATTAGGTACATTCACACGTTACGCCATTGCGTACAGTCACATTTCACGCCATTGCATACAGTCACATTTCACGCCACCGCGTACATCACATATCACGCTGTCGCGTACATCCACCCTATCACGCTATAGCGTACAATCACCTATCACGCTATCGCGTACACCCACCTATCACGCTATAACGTACATCCACCTATCACGCTATCGCGTACACCCACATATTACGCTATAGCGTACATCCACCTGTCACGCTATAGCGTACATCCACCTATCACGCTATAGCGTACATCCACTTGTCACGCTATAGCGTACATCCACATATCACGCTATAGCGTGCATCCACCTATCACGCTATAGCGTACATCCACATATCACGCTATAGCGTACATCCACATATCACGCTATAGCGTACATCCACCTATCACGCTATAGCGTACATCCACCTATCACGCTATAGCGTACATCCACCTATCACGCTATAGCGTACATCCACATATCACGCTATCGCGTACATCCACATATCACGCTATAGCGTACATCCACATGTCACGCTATCGCGTACATCCATATATCACGCTATAGCGTACATCCACATATCACGCTATAGCGTACATCCACCTGTCACGCTATCGCGTACATCCACATATCACGCTATAGCGTACATCCACATATCACGCTATCGCGTACATCCACCTATCACGCTATAGCGTACATCCACCTGTCACGCTATAGCGTACATCCACATATCACGCTATAGCGTACATCCACCTGTCACGCTATCGCGTACATCCACATATCACGCTATAGCGTACATCCACATATCACGCTATCGCGTACATCCACCTATCACGCTATAGCGTACATCCACCTAACACGCTATAGCGTACATCCACCTATCACGCTATAGCGCACATCCACCTATCACGCTATAGCGTACATCCACATATCACGCTATAGCGTACATCCACACATCACGCTATAGCGTACATCCACCTATCACGCTATAGCGTACATCCACATATCACGCTATAGCGTACATCCACATATTACGCTATAGCGTACATCCACATATCATGCTATAGCGTACATCCACCTATCACGCTATCGCGTACATCCATATATCACGCTATCGCGTACATCCACATATCACGCTATCGCGTACATCCATATATCACGCTATCGCGTACATCCACCTATCACGCTATAGCGTACATCCACCTATCACGCTATAGCGTACATCCACCTAACACGCTATAGCGTACATCCACCTATCACGCTATCGCGTACATCCATATATCACGCTATCGCGTACATCCACATATCACGCTATAGCGTACATCCACCTGTCACGCTATCGCGTAGATCCACATATCACGCTATCGCGTACATCCACATATCACGCTATCGCGTACATCCACATATCACGCTATAGCGTACATCCACATATTACGACACAACAGTCCTCCAAATAGCACGCCATTATGTACAGTATTTATCATGCCATTGCGTATAGGCACATCACGCCATTGTTTTACAGTCACGTCATCGCATATATTCACATATTGCGTTCACATGAACCGGGCTGTGACCTACTACTACTTGTGTGTGGCATACTTATCCAAACCATAATGACCATGCCCGTGAGAATTTCCTTATCCAGCACGTACATTTGGTCCACTTAAATGAATTGTTACTGTGTTGACTTTGCACCACGGGCTATTTGACAGTTCACAATTCCGAGCCACTCTCTACTCATTGTAACAAGCATGCTTGTAGTAGTTTTCAGACGAATGCTCGAGGTATTCGTTTTACCTATCCGTCTTCAAAAACTAGTGAAAGTGCCATGATTTTAAAGGTGATATAAAATACATATTTCCTGTCAGTTTAATGCAATTCTATTTTAGTAATACATGTACCAGTTTCATTTTTCAGTGTTGCTGAAAGGTAAATTTGAAAGAAATTACTAAATACCATCTGTGTTGTTACCAACAGTTAGTTCAGCAGCATTATTATTATTCGAGGAACAAGACCTAGAGATGGAGCCATCAATGAAAAGAGATCAGATATTCGTACCACAAGATGACGACAACAGTGTGAAAATAGTGGACGAAGATGAAGATACAAATGAGCTGTTAACGTTAGTATTATATAAGAGCGGACACGTATATATATATATATATATATATATATATATATATATATATATATATATATATATATATATATATATATTTCAGTTGAGAACAGCTGTGTACTATATATATGTCAGTTATTTGATGTAGATAAGATTTTGACTACACAAGAAAGACTACTTCCCAATTAAGGCTCAGATCGTTATACTAACGTCACTCCTCGGTTATATGCCTTAGGGTACATGCTATTATATATGTTTCCACTGATTGGACCATATAATCTATTGTGCGACTCTCTTCCCCGTAGAGTGTTTTTGGATTTGCAATTTCGATCAGCAGAATGTGTCCATGAAAATTGGGCGTCGGTTATTTATGAATTGTATGTGCTCCGGGTATTGTCGTCCTTCAACGTTCTTAGAATGTTGTTATTAACGTTGGCGATTTTGAAGTTATACACCCGGTGTAATATTATTGCAAGATGCAATCTTGATAACCACTGTATCATTGAACAGTATTTAAATATTTGTCAACCAAACACAATTGTCAAGCTGGAGTACTTAGATACATGCACACGCCCATTATAATAGTCATGCATATACACGTCTCGGCGGTGAACTTCTTAGTGAACGATGCTCCAAGGGAATATATTTTTTGTTTAAAATTGAACATTATCTTCACCTAGTTCAGTCTCGTGTAGTATTATTATTTAAATGTTGAAAAGTTTTTTTGTGATTTTTTTGTAAATAGAATTGAAGACGATCTCGATAAACTGCTTAAACTAGACAAAGCCACCCCCAAGAAGTCGCCAAAACCTCAGCTATTACCTAAACCTAAACCTCCACCAAAACCAACTGCTGAGACAAAAAATGTGGCCAAGGATGAAAAAGAAGACCTGTTCTCCATGGCGACAGGAGATGCGAGTGGTGGATTTGGACAGGATGATATAATGAAGTACATCAAAGACAACACCGATGAGAAAGAAGTTACCCTAGATTTATTTTAAGGGCTTAAAATTTGTTTTGACATTTGAAATATGTGTGTCTACGATGTCTCAAATGTCACTTCCAATAAAATGATACCCATTTGATGACACCAATGCAATTATGATGATGATTCAATAGACATTGACAGGTCTTCCAATACTTCTCGGTTTCAGTAATTTAAATCGTTATGAATAATAATGGTGATTACCGTAACAATTAACGATGATGTCACTATGTATATGTCAATTGTATTCTAATGAATATACATTACTAAACAAACAGTGCCTTGTATTCTTCAAGTCTATGTTGCAACACCTAGATAGATGTGTTTGTTGGATTAGATCATAGTCTCTTAAGTGGAGCATACAGAGCAAAGCCATTGCGTAGCGGCAGTTTTATCACTTACTCGTCTCTACATGCATGAGATGTTCATATACAGCTAACGTTTGAAGGAAATATATCATTATAGCTTACAATTATTGACCGCGTTGCATGAATCTTAGAACATTGTGATCATCTGCATCATCTTGAATATTCACCTCAAGTTCCATTTATATAGTCTACGCTCTACCAGACACAGGAGAAGATTCTTCCAAGCTGTCGAGTTTACTAAATCATCCAAACAAATAAATCAGATCTTTTATAAGAACATTCAAAGGGCATTTTGGTGATTATCACGAGATTCAGAATGATCATGATCACAAATGTCAAGTTCACGTGTTTGGTGTGTGTCGAATGCTACATGAGGAGTAACAATTCCCTTGACAGACATCCATTACTTTGACATTTGTGGACCTCTATCAGACTTTGTTTTTGTATTTAATAGTATTTTATTGGATTGTTCAGTTCAAATACATTTTACATCACTGTAATAAAGATATGCATTACTCCAATAAAGTGAAGTTATACATTAATTTGAGGATCTGTACCTCACTGTAGAGAAGCTATTCATGACTGAGATTTTATACATTACTGTAATGAGATACATGTAATACATTATTGTAAAATTTCGCACAATGTACCCCATTGTAGAGCAGTTATACATTTATACCTAGAGGATTTACACCATACCGCAAATTTTATGTTACAATTTTAAGGAAATTTCCCCATTTTTTGATATGGAAAGTGAGCTTATTTTTTCTAATAGCAATATGGAATTCAATATTCTGGACATTTTGTAAGAATCTTTTATACGCCATTATATCAATATCAAAAGCCCCTATATGTCTTCCCCACAACTTCCCAGAACCATCCCAGAACTCCATAACAAATTCACACTTATAAAATAAGTGTATTAACGTTTCTTTTTCACCTCTATCAGACTTATTTATATTGCGAAGATGTCTTGAATACTCAATGTTTAGTAATTATCTATGGTTGAAAAATGTTTTGACATTCTCTTAAAAAACTGTTAGTCTGATTGTTTTGTTATTTGTTATGTACGATCATCGGGGGAGTGATTTTCACAGTACACAGGTTGAGGGTCATGCTAGTTGAGTAATAAGCAAGATTATTATTAGAAACAAACTATTATGCAAGAAGTGCCTTCATGTACATACTATTTATTTAATGATTTATATTTTTCACATGCTAGTTTGTTTACTTTAAAATGGGTCACTGACCCGACTAGTTCAGTAGAACTATTTCAGTGATCCCCTACACAAATTCCTTCTTTTTATTAGTAACGCTGTAATACTGACTGTAATTGTTTGTTTGTGGTGAAATAAATTCAATTCATTATAATTATTATTATAGTTTAAATTAGAGCTAGCGGGACATTGGTAAAGAAAGTTAGTTCTAAGGAACAGAGTTTATTGCAATTGCACATGTACTTCTCATAGATTCTCTTGCGATTTGTGCCTTTCTTCCGTACTCATCGTTCAGTAATATTGATTGGTTCCAACATAATTAACTGTTTATTACTATTAATTTTTATTTATACTATTTTTATTTATTTATTTATTTATTTATTTATTTATTTATTTATTTATTTATTTATTTATTTATTTATTTATTTATTTATTTATTTATTTATTTATTTATTTATTTATTTATTTATTTATTTATTTTCATTTATTATCTTACTGATTACGCGATGTATTTATCGCTTAATTGCTTTATATTTAATATTTTTGTTTGATTATCAGTTTGCCATGGTTTCGAGCTCTCGGATTTTAAATTACCTTTACGACGTATGTTAAACTATCTATGGTTGGTTATTTTTATTTCAACCAACTATCACTAGCGCGTTTTATTTCGACTGCGGTTTTATTTTGACTCCCAGATCGTATGTTTTTATATATTGATCGAATAAGGTTTTATTTTTACTAATAATTGCCGCTAAATTATTTGTATAAAATCAATTAATAATTTTCCATTAAAATAATTAACTGAAACTCTTCTTTTTCGACCAAATAGGGTAGGTGGAAATTATTGTTTTTTCGTCCCACAAAATTCATTGAGTCTGTTATCGGTATATATTGAGAAAAGGATAAGATATAGCACTTATCATTAAATATTTAGGCTTTCTGAACGACAAATGACCAAGAAAGACGCATGTTACTTTGTTATCACGCTAAGTGTGATAATAATTGTTATAGTTTTCCCTTAAGTTTACCTTAAAGCTTTGAGCTGTAAAAATAAATAATGACCAAACGTAGATAGTTATTTCTGCCGCCCTGATCGATTTTCATCTAGACACACTTTTCTCCTTGCATGGCGCCAGTCTCTCTATCCAGGACTTTTATGGTATTATTTGAGATTAGCGACAATATACATACCGTGATGGGAGTCTCTGGGGTTTCTATGGCTTTATCTCCCTCCTTTTGATATTTTATTGTGGTGATTCATCTCGGTGTTCTTTTCAAATAATGCAAATGTGTCTAAGAATTATGACACAATAACACGTCCATGTAACATGGCAGTGCCCAAGCTATTAGATTTACTCGATATGAATAATTCTGTATCCGCTTATACTGGGTTACTCAATAGTAACCATAGAGATATTGACGTTGTATATTTAAATCTGCAATTAATGCTAGGTCAAAGTTACGTCATAAATGTTTCTCGAAAAGTACATTACCACGCGTCGCTATAGCTATTATTGGCGAGATCTCGCGTGACCTGGCTGATTCCCTGGCAAACCTGTTGCTGATATGTAAACCTAGCCGAGAAATACAATTCACTTACACTATACGCTTTTGTAACAAGTTTGTGACGTCAACACGTAGATGGATGTAACAATTAAACTCAAAACGACAACTGTGTCTGGGTAGGTGCCGACATTTCAACAGTATCAACGCTGTGATTGGTATTTCTGGCACCTATTTACAGTTCGTTGGAAAAGATAGGTGCGTCGTTATGGTTTCAACCTTAGCAACTACATCGTGCTGTGTCGTTTTCCATTCAAATTCCGTCATAGGAACACATGTTCAGTACCAGTTACCAAATCACACGTAATCTTGAGATCTCGCAATTACATACAGTTGAAACTGTCTATGATTGGCTGGTGGCAATGCGTCGTTATATTAGAAGGTACACGTGTCATGGCGTGTTTGTTTTATCAATTGCTATACGTGGTATTTGTACAGTATATGCCTTAGGATGGGTTTTCTAATTACCTGTATGTACGTGTGTTTTCTTTGTATTCTTTAATTTCCTGCGGGAATATATTATATCGCGTTATTATGGCAGCTATCTTGTAAGCCTGGTCGGAAACCAAATAATCCAATGTACTCGAACATCAGTGGTGTTAGTTGTAAGGCACGTAGAAAGCCGAATAGCAAAATACGTGGTAAGCCTTGTGGACTAAGTCCTGCCGTCATGTTCGTAGATTTATCTGCGTATCCTAGTAACTCAACTACTAAAACTAGAGATAGTTTAGTTGTATCAAAGCATTTCTAAACCCCATCTCCTTATATTGGTTATTATATTAATTTACTACCCAAAGCGTAATACTATACATTACCCCTGTTTTCTATACATTCGAAATACAATATTGAAAATGATACGTTTTTCGTTTAGCTAATTTCAATTATTCAGATTCAAACATCAAAATGTTTCTTCTAAAATATAGTTCATCTCAGTCGATGTGGCACAGGATTGCCACAAGGCAGGTTAGTTTGCATCCACTTCCCGACATATAGTCTATTTTATTTAAGTGGAAGACCAACGGGTTCAGTTCATTGCGCCAAGTCCAATTCTTCGCTGATTTGGTACCGACTGTGGCCACCGCCGGTAATTAATGTAACTGATATTGTTGCAAAGATCTTTGTTCGTATTGCCGAAAGGTCTTGTGGCCTGGTCAAATCAGTAGCTAGTCAAAATTTGAAAGGGCAAAAATTCATATGTTATTGTGAAAGTAATTTTAGCGTTTATGCTCATTTATGTACTTAAATTTTTGTGGATAATTAACTGTGTCTACTAGAGTTAGTACACATTTTATAATAAACTGCAATATAATTCGCGTCTTCCACGATCTAAGTTTCATTATACGAGTACACAACTCACCCCTGATGGATCATAATTCATGACCCTGAAGGCATTATAGGTAATTGATATCAAACAGTTCTACACATTACCTTACTTTACATGTCGAAATTGACCAACCAGTAGAATTTGTTTTGCATTTTTAGAATATGTTATTTATTCTGCTGATATCATGTAGTTTGAGATAACATTATTATCTCTGGCGAAGGTGTGCAGACTCGAAACTAACTAGCGCACCCCCCCCCCCCCGTGATGATGAGAATATTCAATTGCCTTTTGAATTTATATTAAGTTCCTTGTTAATTCGATCTGACAATTATGTCATATATGAAAGCAGAGTTAGCGTACAGCCACCACGTATAAATAACGCCATTTCAAAGTGTAACAATGCGGCTGATCTGCACTGGCTCGGAAGATGAATTCTGATTGGCTAAAAAAACAAAAAAACTTGTGGCGTTGAATGCACGTTCATTGTCAGTATTGTTATGCAAATTCAAACTAGCTAATCATTTACAACCTTCCGAGCCAGTGCAGATTAGCCCTAACAATGAGATGGTTAATTTTTCAAAATTAACACCAATCGTAGTTGACCTTACAAAATGTTGATTGAATGCAATAAATATATAATAAGACTAGTACAACGAGAGGACATGATGGTTATTATCAAGTTAACTGATCAATCACAAACAGGATTTCTTATCATGCAATAACATAGAATCACGATGAGAGGTTTTCGTCGTATTTGTCATTGGTGAATGATTGCTGAATACGATGCAAATCGTATATCGGATTCATATGTAAGCACATTTCTGATTGTATGTTTAGACTTCTGACCGAATCACAAAAAAAACAAATGCAAAGGTATAATTGTGCCAATGAATTGGTCACAATGGTATTTATATATAGTAACGATCAAGTCACCATGATTCAAATATTCTGTATCCCCCTGTCTCGAAGTGAGGAGTATTGATCAATCAATTTGTCGTAGTGAATATGCATAGATTAATTTGCAATGTGTATCGCATATTCTGTGTTTTTGGTACTTTGACCTCACATAACATCATGCCATAACTTGGATACGATATTACCACAATCATTCTAGAACAAATTCCAGAGTCGTGGTACGAGGATACATGCCGCTTTGATTTCTATATATTTGTAGTTTAAAGCGGGGGAGTCGTCACCTGCGCATGCGTCAGATGGCCATAGCGTGTCCTTGTTTACAAACAAGCGTCTACCTGTGAGCCTTAGCATGTGTTTTATCATCGCTTGGGTCTCAATTATCGTGTGTGTGACCCTCTCGCTTTAATATTTTTTCGACTCAAAATTTGTCACCCTTGAAAAAATGAAATTAATCGAATATAATGAGCCTTTGCGGTTTTAGCGTGTGTTGTTGTCGTCGCTTGGGACTCAATTCCCGCGCGTGCGCAGGTGACGACCCTACCGCCTTAATACTGTCGTGGGAATTGTGCCAGTATTGTTATTGTCTTGGGTAAATAAAAAGTCAACTGTGATATATGAATATCCTAATTATTTATTTAAAATATACAATAAGGATTACTTGAACTAACACTCAATGTATACGTTACAGTTTTTTGTAGCTACAAACTAGACAGGAAGTTTTACGCTCGAAAGTGATTATTTTTGATTTCAGATTCAGTTATATTCACAGAGATTCACTCTAGTATGGTCTCATGAAATTTAGGCCGTAATTATTACTTGACACTGTGTGATGTGATTAAATGAACAGAGCAGGTAACATTCTAGTATTCTAGTCGACTGTAATTTTGGACAAACTATGGCCAAATTCAAAACACTTAGACGTCCATACGATGGTGAAGTTAATCACACAACTAAATGAACGATACTATTGGATTGTGCTATCAGCGAATGAAGCCGTGCAATTAGACGATATAGATTGGTTTAGAAAACCTTGTTTTCTATACTCCTATTGAGCTAAATTGCAGATGTCTTTTCATTTAATTGTTAATAATGATCTCGAATTATATCGTACTAGTTGCTCTATTAACAGTGCACAGTGCATTGCGACGAGAGTTCGACTGGTGACATGGTGATACGAACTCACAACTGAAATTGCTGCCAAATATCCAGAACATTAATGTTACTGTACGGAATATGTGACACCGACCTATTGCCTTAACCGCATTAATTTTTGTTTTTCAATTACACCAGCATCAATTATCTTAATGTAACCACGAATTGCAGCCGGAAGAGACAAGCAGATAAAATGATGATTAAGTAGAAAGGATGAAATAACATTAATCCAATCTACTTTCATTTGAGCCTACCTATATGTTATGATCCACGGTGCTATGCAATGCTCTTAAGAACGACAAGAAAATTGGCAATCATCTTCGGAAGTGTTCTAAACCTGAGTTCCATTTGCTTAGGAAATAAGCAAAGTTCGGTGTACTCCCACACATATGGATGTCCTTTGTATGACGGAAGAAGTGGGAGAAGAACACAAAGCTCAGCGAATATCGATATGATTACACATGTGCGGTGTTTACTCGATACTGGGTTTTGTGAGTGGTCACTCAAACATTTTTTTTATTTTTTCCTCTGTCACAAGATATAGTATATTCGTTAATCAATATTATTAACCCTATTTACAGCGCCTTTTCTAGCATATACTAATAATGATATTTTGGAATGACGTCTGATACAAAACCATTAATCATTTTATTTCATTTAGCCACGATAATCAAATTTATCCCCTAAAAAAAGGAAGTCTGCGATTTTCAATGGTGTCATTTATTGATATGTGCAAAATAAAATACATAACAGTCAATAATGGCTTTATCATAGTACTTATAAATTTTATCTCAGCGTACCCTTCAAAAAACTCAACTATATTCTAAACGATAAAATGTGGTCATTAATTTAGCCCAGACGAAAATGGCTGCGAAAATCTCGTTTAGAACAAGTGAGCAACGATATTTGTCTACCCCACAAATAGTTATAATGATTTTCCATTCCATTCGTCGCGTAAACTGCCGCCTTTGATATAGCTGTGACTGAACGACTTTATGGAAATTATAAACAGACTCTATGGTGAACAAACTTTGAAAACTCCACATTATGGCAATAACATAATATTTTTGGATCATCGGTATGGACAAGAACATTGCATTTGTGTGTCCAAATTCACCTTAGACGCAAAATGGCCGCCAAGATATCGCTGAAGGCGAGACTACCACACGATTTTTTCTGCTTTGTCCCTTAGCACTGAGTCAACTCTTCCACTAATATATGTAACCATGACAATAGACGCGATGATGGGAAGAATGAAACACTATTTGACAGGCAAGTCTCCTGGTTCTCTCGCTCTCAACGAGATCTCGGCGGCCATTTCCGTCTAAGATCTATTTATATGGGCGACAATGTTAACTATATGGCTCTAACTAACAAGCAGCCTTTCGGCTGAGATAGCTCCGCTGTTAGCAATGCACATTTCAATTAAAGAACTGAAGATATCATTAGAAAATGAACAATATGTATAGTATCAAAGCAATCGAACTTGTTGTTTTCAACAAAATTAGAGAATTAAAGATATCATTACGAAATGAACAAATCCGAGTGCGGTCCACATGTAGTACCCATATTTATAACATCAAAGCAATCAGACTTGCGGTTTTCAACAAGAAGTCGAAAATATCAATTTTTACTAAAAATTATAAAAATATTCATCAAAATTAGAGAATTAAAGATATCATCACAAAATGAACAAATCTAAGAGAGGTCTGCCAAAGGTACATATACACCAAGTATCAAAGCAATAAGAATTGCAGTTTTCAAGAAGAAAACACTATCGACGACGGACAATGACTCATATGGTAAGATCTGCTCGACAAAGTCGACAGCGGAAATAAAAAACATTGATGAGCCAAAAGGTTATCATCTTACTCGGGTATCGTCAACAATCCATAACATGTTTGTGTGGTGAATACAATAACAAAGATTCACCAACAATCCATAACATGTTTGTGTGGTGAATACAATAACAATGATTCACCAACAATCCATTGCATGTTTGTGTGGTGAATACAATAACAATGATTCACCAACAATCCATAACATGTTTGTGTGGTGAATACAATAACAAAGATTCACCAACAATCCATAACATGTTTGTGTGGTGAATACAATAACAAAGATTCACCAACAATCCATAACATGTTTGTGTGGTGAATACAATAACAATGATTCACCAACAATCCATTGCATGTTTGTGTGGTGAATACAATAACAATGATTCACCAACAATCCATAACATGTTTGTGTGGTGAATACAATAACAAAGATTCACCAACAATCCATAACATGTTTGTGTGGTGAATACAATAACAAAGATTCACCAACAATCCATAACATGTTTGTGTGGTGAATACAATAACAAAGATTCACCAACAATCCATAACATGTTTGTGTGGTGAATACAATAACAAAGATTCACCAACAATCCATAACATGTTTGTGTGGTGAATACAATAACAATGATTCACCAACAATCCATAACATGTTTGTGTGGTGAATACAATAACAATGATTCACCAACAATCCATAACATGTTTGTGCGGTGAATACAATAACAATGATTCACCAACAATCCATAACATGTTTGTGTGGTGAATACAATAACAATGATTCACCAACAATCCATTGCATGTTTGTGTGGTGAATACAATAACAATGATTCACCAACAATCCATTGCATGTTTGTGTGGTGAATACAATAACAATGATTCACCAACAATCCATAACATGTTTGTGTGGTGAATACAATAACAATGATTCACCAACAATCCATAACATGTTCGTGTGGTGAATACAATAACAATGATTCACCAACAATCCATAACATGTTTGTGTGGTGAATACAATAACAATGATTCACCAACAATCCATAACATGTTCGTGTGGTGAATACAATAACAATGATTCACCAACAATCCATAACATGTTTGTGTGGTGAATACAATAACAATGATTTACCAACAATCCATAACATGTTTGTGTGGTGAATACAATAACAATGATTCACCAACAATCCATAACATGTTTGTGTGGTGAATACAATAACAATGATTTACCAACAATCCATAACATGTTTGTGTGGTGAATACAATAACAATGATTCACCAACAATCCATAACATGTTTGTGTGGTGAATACAATAACAATGATTCACCAACAATCCATAACATGTTTGTGTGGTGAATACAATAACAATGATTCACCAACAATCCATAACATGTTTGTGTGGTGAATACAATAACAATGATTCACCAACAATCCATAACATGTTTGTGTGGTGAATACAATAACAATGATTCACCAACAATCCATAACATGTTTGTGTGGTGAATACAATAACAATGATTTACCAACAATCCATAACATGTTTGTGTGGTGAATACAATAACAATGATTTACCAACAATCCATAACATGTTTGTGTGGTGAATACAATAACAATGATTTACCAACAATCCATAACATGTTTGTGTGGTGAATACAATAACAATGATTTACCAACAATCCATAACATGTTTGTGTGGTGAATACAATAACAATGATTTACCAACAATCCATAACATGTTTGTGTGGTGAATACAATAACAATGATTTACCAACAATCCATAACATGTTTGTGTGGTGAATACAATAACAATGATTCACCAACAATCCATAACATGTTTGTGTGGTGAATACAATAACAATGATTTACCAACAATCCATAACATGTTTGTGTGGTGAATACAATAACAATGATTTACCAACAATCCATAACATGTTTGTGTGGTGAATACAATAACAATGATTTACCAACAATCCATAACATGTTTGTGTGGTGAATACAATAACAATGATTTACCAACAATCCATAACATGTTTGTGTGGTGAATACAATAACAATGATTCACCAACAATCCATAACATGTTTGTGTGGTGAATACAATAACAATGATTCACCAACAATCCATAACATGTTTGTATGGTGAATACAATAACAATGATTCACCAACAATCCATAACATGTTTGTATGGTGAATACAATAACAATGATTCACCAACAATCCATAACATGTTTGTGTGGTGAATACAATAACAATGATTCACCAACAATCCATAACATGTTTGTATGGTGAATACAATAACAATGATTCACCAACAATCCATAACATGTTTGTATGGTGAATACAATAACAATGATTCACCAACAATCCATAACATGTTTGTGTGGTGAATACAATAACAATGATTCACCAACAATCCATAACATGTTTGTGTGGTGAATACAATAACAATGATTCACCAACAATCCATAACATGTTTGTGTGGTGAATACAATAACAATGATTCACCAACAATCCATAACATGTTTGTGTGGTGAATACAATAACAATGATTTACCAACAATCCATAACATGTTTGTGTGGTGAATACAATAACAATGATTCACCAACAATCCATAACATGTTTGTGTGGTGAATACAATAACAATGATTCACCAACATTCCATTGCATGTCACTATGGTGAATACAATAACAATGATTCACCAACAATTCATAACATGTTTGTGTGGTGAATACAATAACAATGATTCACCAACAATCCATAACATGTTTGTGTGGTGAATACAATAACAATGATTCACCAACAATCCATAACATGTTTGTGTGGTGAATACAATAACAATGATTTACCAACAATCCATAACATGTTTGTGTGGTGAATACAATAACAATGATTCACCAACAATTCATAACATGTTTGTGTGGTGAATACAATAACAATGATTCACCAACAATTCATAACATGTTTGTGTGGTGAATACAATAACAATGATTCACCAACATTCCATAACATGTTTGTGTGGTGAATACAATAACAATGATTCACCAACAATCCATAACATGTTTGTGTGGTGAATACAATAACAATGATTCACCAACAATCCATAACATGTTTGTGTGGTGAATACAATAACAATGATTCACCAACAATCCATAACATGTTTGTGTGGTGAATACAATAACAATGATTCACCAACAATCCATAACATGTTTGTGTGGTGAATACAATAACAATGATTCACCAACAATCCATAACATGTTCGTGTGGTGAATACAATAACAATGATTTACCAACAATCCATAACATGTTTGTGTGGTGAATACAATAACAATGATTCACCAACAATCCATAACATGTTCGTGTGGTGAATACAATAACAATGATTTACCAACAATCCATAACATGTTCGTGTGGTGAATACAATAACAATGATTCACCAACAATCCATAACATGTTCGTGTGGTGAATACAATAACAATGATTTACCAACAATCCATAACATGTTCGTGTGGTGAATACAATAACAATGATTCACCAACAATCCATAACATGTTTGTGTGGTGAATACAATAACAATGATTTACCAACAATCCATAACATGTTCGTGTGGTGAATACAATAACAATGATTCACCAACAATCCATAACATGTTCGTGTGGTGAATACAATAACAATGATTCACCAACAATCCATAACATGTTTGTGTGGTGAATACAATAACAATGATTCACCAACAATCCATAACATGTTCGTGTGGTGAATACAATAACAATGATTCACCAACAATCCATAACATGTTCGTGTGGTGAATACAATAACAATGATTCACCAACAATCCATAACATGTTTGTGTGGTGAATACAATAACAATGATTCACCAACAATCCATAACATGTTTGTGTGGTGAATACAATAACAATGATTCACCAACAATCCATAACATGTTTGTGTGGTGAATACAATAACAATGATTCACCAACAATCCATAACATGTTTGTGTGGTGAATACAATAACAATGATTCACCAACAATCCATAACATTTTTGTGTGGTGAATACAATAACAATGATTCACCAACAATCCATAACATGTTTGTGTGGTGAATACAATAACAATGATTCACCAACAATCCATAACATTTTTGTGTGGTGAATACAATAACAATGATTCACCAACAATCCATAACATGTTTGTGTGGTGAATACAATAACAATGATTCACCAACAATCCATAACATTTTTGTGTGGTGAATACAATAACAATGATTCACCAACAATCCATAACATGTTCGTGTGGTGAATACAATAACAATGATTCACCAACAATCCATAACATGTTTGTGTGGTGAATACAATAACAATGATTTACCAACAATCCATAACATGTTTGTGTGGTGAATACAATAACAATGATTCACCAACAATCCATAACATGTTTGTGTGGTGAATATAATAACAATGATTCACCAACAATCCATAACATGTTTGTGTGGTGAATACAATAACAATGATTTACCAACAATCCATAACATGTTTGTGTGGTGAATACAATAACAATGATTCGCCAACAATCCATAACATGTTTGTGTGGTGAATATAATGACAATGATTTACCAACAATCCATAACATGTTTGTGTGGTGAATACAATAACAATGATTCACCAACAATCCATAACAACAATCCTAAACGCCATCTTTTTATAGACCGAAACAACTACCGATGTCCATGGTGTTAGAGATACATAGACCCTAAACGTTTTAATCTAATTCGAAGTATATGAGCAGATCAACATAATTTCCCCATATACAAATCATCTCCAATTCCATCATCTGTTGACACTGGCCAGTTAGAAGCCAGGACCACAAATGCCTTAAGACTTCATTGGTTAAAATAAAACCACCAGCTGCGTCTAGTTTGCAGTGGAATTTTTGGCCATTAATGCAACAAATCGCAAGCTGGTATATGCTCGCTAATTGGCTACTCGTGCTATCAATCACTTGACCGGTGTATAAGAATGACAATTTTAAATATTAACGTGTAATTTTGAGTTAGCAACGAATCAAATGGATATCAGTGCATTTTATTGGAGAACATTAAACATGTAAGACAGCTTAGTCTGACCTTCCTGTAAAGAATAATAAACAGAAAGTCTTGGTGGGTTTAAAACGAGGTGACTGGACAGCGTTACTAGGATTAAACTATATGAATATATAGACCTTAATTAGTTATCTATTGTAGACTAAATTACATGCCACAACAATGCTCTCTTCCATATCGTACTGTCAGCAAATTAACTGACAGCATACCGTGTTAGAAAATATATATATCGTGCATTTTCAACTGACTGAATTGTTTCATTTCATTGAGCATTTAAGATTTGACAAATTTGGTGGTTAAATGCAGCAGCTTGGATATACTGAATATAGAATAATTGTAATAAATACTTATGGACATATTTTGGCGAATAAGCATTAAATGCATCATATATTTTGGGAAAGCACCTTGTGTTATGGGAACAGCATTTATGATTAGACAGTGTCAGATTTAAGGCAGATGTGTACGAGTGTTGAGCACTAATTTACATGTAAAATAACAACACTTTCGAAGAATTTACATGTCCACGAATACAAATGACTGGCAAACAATCCACTGCAGAAAAATATACAACTGACAAAGACATCACAGAATATACATTAGACAAATAATTAAAAAAAAGATACATTGACCTCTGATATGAATAAGTTGTCTCGAAACAAGTGGGCACATTCTGCTCCACGTGGTGCAACCGCCATATATTCATATATATTCTTATTATGGTTTCGGTAAGGTCTATATCTGACAAGTGACATTAGTGTCATGTGAGATCATCATTTAATCACACATTTAAGCTCATTGTATATCAACAAATATCAATGAATATGTTTATTATTTGGTTCAATTTTTTTAAACCGAAAATGGCTCTCTGTGTCTACACAGAAATAACCTAACTATACACTACCATACACATAATATCTTGTCACTAATAGCGTTGTATGGTTCAGTAAATATTTCATATGGAAGCATGCTTAAAACATTCTCTACAAACCCTGGTTTAGTAATTTGGACAAATGGAAACAATATCTCTTTAAAAATGTTTGCATATGTACTACAGGCCATAACATAATAGCGTATGAGCTGCTACCCAGTAGGTAGAAGATATTGCGGTAAATAATAGAAAATTGATGAAGATTATATTGAATTGCATCTAGTTTGTCATATTGTCTGGTAGAAGATTGACCCTTACCGTCAAATGTAATACACAGATTGATTAATAAGCTCACCTGGATTGACCAGTTGAATATAATCATTAAATTTAGGGTCATCAATGGACAGTTCTGCATATCTGAATGTGAAATTAAAATGTTTATTTCTTTGTACTTTAATTACGACCAAAGAGCACAATTAGTTCTCACTGAGATGCCAACATTACGTTGTAAAATATACACCCAAACTCTGCTAAATACCTTAGAATACTTATATGGTTAATCTGTTGCAGAATTTCCTCCTTATAGTCAACAAGTATGATTGGTCGTGATGAATTCACTTTCTTGACAAAGCAGGTAAGTTCAAACCTACATCTTTCAATCGTTGTTAAATCAAAGAATTGCAGGGACGAACATCCGGGTCACTCAGAGTTACTGGGAGTATACGCCAACGTGTTCAGAAAGACAGCGACAAACAAACTGTTCGAGAAGCTACATTTACTATACATCTTCCCGATAAACTGAACTTGACTTATAGTGGAATTATTATGCATCAAAATGTACCATCTTGTAAATATCGCTTCACTGTTCTTTCTTTGTGATTTGCATTTCTTAATAATGGGAGATGGAGTTAATTAGGTTGGTATCATAGAATTAGGACACGTTACACTTGATAATTATATGGTAATCTTATTAGCAATATCGTATCGTACATTCGTACTAATTGATTTACTTTATCAGAAATAATTGTTTAATGGGGTGGGCAGGACCTCTGTCTGATAATATTAATCAAATTACAAACTTAGATTACATTCAATATACCTTATTTAAGACTTCATATGAGCACACAACCTGTCACTTTCTGGTGGTACATATACGTGCAAAGTCTAGACGGATAAGTAGTACATGATATTCTAGTGTATCAGTTAGTCGAGACTATGGTGACGCGTATCTGGTATACTTCCTCGTGGCATCATATCCCTGTCAACCATAATAAAATCGTTCCAACACTGATAAAATGGTTGCCATTTATTAGCTTCCATGCAACTTCAAACTTGTTAAAAGTCTACATCCTTGTAATGAGCAGGGGTACAACGTACTGCTAAATGTATAAATTCTGGCCATCTTCATTCGTGAGTACACTTCTCCCTCATGTAACCAGAAAGTATTATGCAAATGAGCCACTTAATGTGCATATACTTTAAAAACGAGATCATATCACGTAATTTTGTGTTCAGTTTGAAGCAGTGGGTCACAGATAGTTTCATCTTTGATTATTGTTCGTCTGAAGCCAAAATAATAACATTATTAGCCTGAGAATTTTAGAAACATCTGGCTTAAGAGGTTTTTTTTAGTTCTCTTCAAAATAAGAACTGTTGCAAAATGAGTCCTCAACACAGCATGCATCAGGTATTTTATTATAACAGTTTTACTGAACAACTTTGATTTAGTCGCAATGTATTTTAATTCACAAAATTAAAATCCACATAATAAAAAAAATATACATACATATCAGCTATTTATGAACTGAAATCTGTTTGAAAATTAAAACTGTACTACAATGAATAATCAGAACAAACGTGAAGTTGTAATAATTAGTTAATTTATATAATTAGCTAATCACATATGCAATAACTAATTTCTGTGTGTCTGCCTGCAGTGGAGATGTGCATTAGCCGTGATCGTGAAATCAAACCCAGTTTTGAGTGTTTGTAATGTACCAGTAATTTATATCAGGAGTTTTCATCTGCATGATGTTCCCAGGGAAAGTCGTTCTTACCATGAAATTACTTGGCCTTTAATGTGTGCAGAAATATACTCTGCATCTCGTTTGTGACGTCAGTGAATGTACTTGCATATGTATATCCAGACACCATAGACTCATGTTTATTTGGAATCGTCTTTTGGAGTCCTTAGAGGGATTTTGTTATATTATATAAGCTATATACGCAAATAGAGGCATACATGTATAGGGAAGTTAATAAGAATATACACTCCTGTGCCACTGTGTTCATTATAGTTAAAATAATTTAAATGTGTCATTAAATATTAATTGTATAATCACAAAACTCAGCAGACACAGTAAAACCTTATTATTATATTTACATTGTTTCACAGCAAGCTGTGGATACTGTTAACATAAATAAACATGGTTGTGCCAAAAATATAAATATCCTAGAATATAAACATCACTGAATCATTAGATATCAATAAACAGAAATAAATAATAATAATATTTTTTGCATCTTAAAAATACAGTATTTCTATCAGTACAGTAGCAATAAAAGTATAACAAAGTATAATAATAATAATGAAATAATAAAGAAAGAGAAAATATTATAATGTTAAGTATAAAAGTAAAATGTAATGTGTTAAATTTTTAAATTGTTAAAGGTTACGAAAATAAGCCACCTGAAATACAGAATATAGCGTGTATTGAATTGGGTAAAATTTTGTTAAATCTACCCACACATACAAGAAACCAATAGCATGTATTTACTCAATTACTTGTGATGTAATAATGTCCACGTCATGCGGTATTATTTTTTTCCAATACTGTACTGGTAGCATTTATTTGCCTCGTAAAACAATGCAACAATAGTATTTATTTCCTTCAGTATATGCTGTATTTTTTACTTCAGATCTGTGATTTTTATTGTACATATAATTTCATATTTCTTCTACCACTAATGTCAGAATCTTTGTAAAAAGTAGATCACAGATCTTCCATGCTTTCATTTAAGGTTTCTTCATTGGCATCAACTAAGCTATGTAAAATAAATGCATGTTGTTCAGTCTCTGAAAGCCCACACTTACCATTCCAATGAGCTGATTTCATAGAGTGAGACTGGGAGTAAATGGAGAAAAAGATGAAGACAATTATAGAATAATCAATCACTAGATGTTTGCCAATAAATCTTATAAATCAAATCTTTGTGGTTTTGAATTGTATCATTTTTTTATCATTATATATCAGATGTGTTCAATTCATATCTCTAAAACAAATCACAATGATTATCAAGATTAATATTATTTAGACACCATACATAAAGTAAAGGAACCATGAACAATGATGGGCATTTTCAGAATAATCTGATAAAAATAATCAAATAGTTTGCTGTTGCAATTCTAAGATATTCAGACAATATGGTGTTGTGTGAAATGATTATTAGATGTATAATACACAATCATAGCAGTGACAACACCTATCAACTCGTGCAATTTCACTCACTTTGCAAGCATCATCACAAACCATATACTGTATATTGCAGCACATAATTGCAAAGTTTAAAGTAACTTAATTATAGTATTTACTATTAAATTTCCCCATGTTAACTGCGGTCTAAATTTGATCAATAAATGGCATGTTAATGAACAGTGTTGCCTCAACAATCCAATTTGCTTGATTTCCGTGATATACATAATAATTATATTTAGTGATTAATTAAGGGTTGAATCATTAAATATTTGCAGGAAGGGTTACTTTAAAACTGTCTGAAGTGTCTGATATGTATACCACAAACATGCATCTTTCTCAGGGTAATTTGCACTAAATTGTATTTGAATTGTAAACGTTTATTTAAATGGCCACTCTCTACTATTATTTTCTCGAACATTATGTTGGTGACTCCCAACTATTTTGTCATATCCTTCTTTTGCCTGTGAGTACAATTAATTGGTAAGAGAATAAATCCTTATTTATGAGTAGGCTTCTACTGCAAGTCAGAAGAAAAAGAAGATTGAGTTTTGGATATTCCTTGTTGGCATCAGAAGTAGAATACCACAAAGCTGGATATTTTGAATCATTCTGAAGGCCCTGTCACACTTTCAAAATTTTTTAGGATACAGTCATAATAGTTATAACTACAATTCCTATCAAATATCAACATATATATTTTGATATACAATACCTCTATATAAATGTTCAAATATGAGGTGTGTGTTTTGCCAAAAAGGGACAAGACCAGTGCTGCACTTGATTTGTATCCAACCGGAGATATATATGACACATAACTATTAGATACCGGGAACTGTAGGCAAGATACAATGTAGGTATTCATTACATTGAAAAGAAGTATCAGTATGCTGAAGAGTTCCATCATTGGTTTAGATGTAAACTACTGGTATCATCAATCACTTCTATAAATGGTACAACTATAATGTATGATTAGAAAGTTAATTTAATTGGTGGAGTTCATTAAAATTAATCGAAGACAGCATACATGTGCTGACAATCACTCTTCCTGGGAATTATATTCACTGAAAAGTAAAATAACCAGTAAATAAAATGAGATTGAAACTACAGGTGAAACTTCAATACGAATATTTGCATTACTTTCTAATTTGCACAATCACTATACATTGCTGCATATTTGTATGCAAATAGCATCCTTCCGTGAATCAATGATAAGTCATATTTGTATGAGCCTTCAAGAAATACTGCATATCCCAATAAATAGAATAAATGGCTAAATACTTCACTTATATGCATGCAAGGATGTGACCAAACAATGATGACCGAAGCACACTGGGATGTCTATATATTCGTCTTTTCAACATCTTATAATCAGGCAAGCGATTTTATATACATAGCGATGTGATCAGACCATGTGCCGAGAGGGCAATTAGTATCAATAGAGTGAATGCATTTTGCCAGCAGGTATAGAGATCACAGCGGATAACCTCAGATAGACATATGTGTCAATTAACACAAAACCTTTGATCCTTTAACATTCTTGCTGATCAATCATCATGATAAGGTGTCAAAAATAGAGTCTGTGGACTTTTAGAAATCACCAATCCATGCCCACAAACCCAAATGTATGTGTTGATTATATTATATGTGTAAATTAGAATTAATAGGAATACATTTCTGAAATTATCCACAGCTTGATAAATAATTCACAACAATAGTGGTATTGTTTTTCAGAGAATTTAATCAAGGTTGTATCAATGGTTTACCATGCCACCTAATTTGGTTATGATGTCAGGCTTTTTACTTTTTCAATCAAACCAAATTTTAAATATTCAATATACATCATGTCATAGATATACAGATATATTGGTTTGACGATCCTATTAAAAAAGGCCAAATGGTGGCCATTTTTGTGCTAAAAAATCATCAAATATCAAGCATTTCTGGCATTTCTGGATGGATTTCGTTCAAACATGGTACATACATTAGGCATTACAGGTTCCTGATGCACAATATTTTATTTTTTAGATCGAATTCAGAATGGCTGACTAGTGGCCATTTTGTTTTAATGAATGGGCTTCTAGAGCAATATCTCTGACATGCTTTGACAGACTATGTTCAAATTTTATATATTCATTATACATGTATTCAAAATAGCTGATTTTGTTTTAATTATAAATGCTGTTCCAGAGCAATATCTCTCATTACTGTTTAACGATCAGATACAAATGTCAATCATTTAAATGTTAAACAATCATCATAATCATATTCCTGACATGTTTATATTACAGCTATATTAAACAAAACTATATATCTTAAATTCGGTAACTAACAGGGACTGTGCCATGCATGGCTTGTCTTCAGAAGATTGGGACAAAAAAAAAAACTTTTTTGAGTAAAAACTGAAAATTGAAACAGATTTTGTCTATTGGCTCCAAAATTAGTATTCATTTCCAAAAATATTGGAGAATATAAGAAAAATGTGCAGACAAATTTGGACACGGAAGTCTGGTGGTGAAAAAGTTAAACCTTGATTAGAGTAGAAAAATGACAGAATGCCAATATATGAGGGTTAGTTGATGAAACAAAGCAAGCAATCATAAAACACTGTAGAGACTCATGAAGTACTTTTTCCTTTTTTCACAGCCTTAATTTGTTTGACACAAATTAGTTAGGACATTACCAGTAAGTAAAATATTGTTTTTATTCAAATTGTGTCATTAGAAACATGACATCATTTGATCTTATCATGCATTTAATAGGTTGCTAAGCAACTGGCAGATACTTTAAAATTTGATGTGTTTTTATTTTCTTGAGGTCAGAAATCATCTAATGCATTTGTTTCATCAAACACGATAACTCATCTGTTATTGGTTTTATGCAGAAGTGATGAAGTCATATGTTATTGGTTTTATGCAGAACAGATGAAGTCATCTGTTATTGGTTTAGTACTTCACTACTGACTGACTTTACCGATAACTAAGACTCCCATCATTGAAATAATCAAAAATTTCATCTCAACTGAGAACTGAGACCTCATTTTGAAAGATTGTCACAAATGCGTGTGCAGGATATTGCTATGGTTACTCTCATCTTTGCTCAAGTGGCAATATCCGTGCATCAAATGAATAAAACATGAACACTATTATATATTCAGCAGATTTCCAAGTGTGAAATATTCAAAGACTGAGATTTATTTCAGAAACATTGTTTAATGTACCATATTTGCTAAATCATTCTTGCAATGATCTAGTAATGTTAAATATGATTATTATTTATGACTGGGTATCTATTTCTTCGTTCTCAGGTTTTGTGTGAAATTTAGGTCATATCCCAAGCTCATATGTATACCAATGTCAAGGACGAACTTGAGTTTCCGTCTGTATTGGATGCATTTGAGAAAACAAAGGAAAGAGTAATAATGACAAAAAAATTCCAATGAAACACATAACATTGGCATGGACATGAAACTGTAATGAGTTGCTTTTTGTGACAAACTTTAGAAAATGGTTTAGTGTGTCAGCAAAGGGGAGGAGAATTGAAATATAAAACAAAATGGCTGCCAGTTGGTCATCATCTGATTTACACGGTACCACTGAAGCCATCCCAGCCATCCCTACGAACCCATGTGTGATCATGTTAAGAAAATTTAACCTCAGTTAAATTGAATGATTTGATTGGGTGTGCCAAGGAGCTAGATCCACCAATCAGCAACCCACAGCAATTTCAAATTTGAATCAATAGACTTTAATAGCCATCTTATATCACTTCATAACTAATTGACAAAAATACATGACTTTTTGTTTCATTTACCATGGAAACACACCAGAGCATAAACAGGTTTATAGTGGGATTCCTTCCATGGTTTAATGGTGAAATGATGGACAAATAAACAAACCAAGGCTGGTGAAGATGCCCCCAAAAAAAATTGGTCAAAAGATGACTTAAAAATAAAATCAACATAGCTGCCATTCAGCCAATTTGAGTCATAAAATAAAATGACTATAAACTATTTTCATATAGTTACTTACAATGACTAAAGACATGGCTTATTCAGTATTCAAATGAAGTCTATTGCCAGCAGTCTGATGTATTATGCAGTATCAAAATAGTCATATGACTTGTTTTAAAGGCCACTTACTGTGTGTGGCTCACACTTCAATATTTTTGGCGGGACAGCCATTACATGGTTTTGGGTACTGATCTGTGCGACTGTGTGTAAACAATTGTGGTTTCATTGTTCCTGGGTTTGAATATGCAAATTGAATATGATTTCAGATCTCTGTTGATTGTTGTACATTCAAAATGATTTCACGAGCCTGACAAGATGCACAATAATGACAGTGTTGCAGGGATTGTATGTGACTTTATTGTCAATAATTTTGGAATTGATTTTAGGTCTCTGTCTTTTTATTATGTATGTAGACTAGTGCAAAAAAGATCAACTGTCATACTGACAGGGGTTAATTAAAATGACCTGGATTTCAGTCTCAAGAAAAGAAGTAATGTTTTGCATTATACAGAGTTATACTAGTATACCATTTTGACTTATCTTTTTGGTTGCTTATGTCATGTAAAACCACATGACCACCAGTCAAAACAGTTGATGAAATGTTTAGATTTTTTGGACAATAATGGCTGGTAGTTGGTTAAAATTCAACAAAGTGAAAAACAAATTGACATGCATATGTGTACATAACATTATATCTGGTCTTTTTACCAGCTTTGATGAAAATTGGTACAAGTGTATCTGAGAAAACAAAACAAAATGGGCAGGAGTTGGTCGGAATTAGAATGGAATAAGAAAGCAGGATAGATATAAAGGGCTAAATTTATATAGCAAGCGTGTATATGCTCCCACAGTAACCATAAACTACAAGCTATTGTATTGACAAAATGGCTGGCAGTTGGCCATTTCAGATTAGACTATGACACAGATAAACATTCATTTATGAATACAATCATCTTTGTAACAAGTTTTGACCTCACAGCTCAGTGTAAATATGAGATAAAACCATAATTGTGTATGAAAGACAAAAAATTCAGATTTTCATAAATAAATGTTTGGCAGTTGACCATCTTGGGTTGGATCATCACATTATTCAAATTCCATCTTTGTGAAACAATACAATGCCTCTGTACCAAGCTTGAATAAATTGACCAAAAAATGAGTAATTTTTTTAGGCATAGTAAGCCATACACTGATTGATAAATAATGAAATTACTCAAAATATTCTGTAAATTGTTTTTTTGATTAGAGTGACAAAAATGCACTTGCTATAGGGATGAAGCATTGACAGTGCCGGTGTGAAATTTTTAATAAAGCGGCTTTTAAAAACAACACATCAAAATGAATTGACAATCTGACCCTGACAGCTAGCAGATGAACATGATTTGAAAATGAACTACGCTAGGCAATATTTTTGTCATTACCGTAATTGCATTTTTTTTTATTTTTTAGCTCATAATGAAATTATGTATTTATGAATGCACCAAACAGTGCTGTATTATCTCTACTTAACAGCAAAATAGTACAGGTGTCAATGTAATTTGGTCATATCAACGTTTTAGAATTATGAATTAAAAGGGACATGTTTTTCATCTTTGTGTTTTTTACATTTTCAATCCAAATATTACTGAACCAAATTGATGTGATAAGAAAACACAGTGACATGTCATCATGACATGACCATGACTTAATAATATGTAAATTTATGCTAATAGTATGTAAATGTATGCATTGTTGGAGTTTGAATTTCTGGCTTGCACACATGCAGCCTGAACATTTTATTATAAGCATGTTCATTTGCTACCATATACATGTATGTAATTAGGGCTCTATATTATGTGGACTAAAAAAACCAAATCATGCCTCTTCCATCAATTTATCTGGTTGGGCTATACAATGCTATTCATATTTCAGACATGACCGACTCCCCATCCCCGCCAAAAAAAAACATCGTTCCTGCTACCTCCACCCACCTCACACATAATAGTCTACTTACAGTATCAAAATAGTCTTGTATATTTGTGGCATGCCTAGTAGATTTGATGATACAAAACATGTTTTCCACTCACTCACATTGTACAATGTCATATTAAGTACACAATTAAAAAAACCTAATTCTAAAAAGTCATCAATAAATACTCATTGAACGCAAAATGAATACTCGCCAAAAATAATTATCTTGAGCAATTATTAAAAATACCACTACATGTATCTATAGAAACAAGTGTTTTTTAAAGCAGCAGAAATTATAATTATTTCTTGGTTTTGTTTTTTTTGCTTTGATATCTAAACGTGATAAATTAAAACTCAACAAAAACAATAGAAAAAAGTAAAGAATTTAAAAGTAGTGAAATATCCCTGCAAACATCAAAACCCAGTGAATATTTCTTTTATAGTACACAAATACTTTATATTCTGGCGGCCATTTTGAATTGAAAATTGTGACAATGAAGATCATTTGAATACAATATTGAACTGAATCTAGACTGTTTATTATACTCAACTATTAGGCCAGAAATTCAAATTTCTTGTTTTTTATAAACCTAGTCATGTAACTCAGTATGTTAAGAAAAATTACGCAGAATTCCTGTTAAGAAATGTGTTACTAGCTAGAACAGCCATTAATATAGGAAATATTGATGTTTTTTGATAAAAGCAAAAATTGCTAAGCAAGCAGCTGCCATTTTGAAGCATTCAGTTGAAGGACTACGCAACTATCATACAACAATACGCCGAGAGCAGTATCACTAGCTCAGATTACTTTCCTCACCTGACCATGAATTGAATAGATTGATTTCTAATATCAAGCATGAACAGGTTATATAATCTGACATGCTCTACTTTAATATACATGATCAATTTGTAATTTTGATTCTGCAAAACTTGAATCTAGTAATATACTGTATATAGGGTTTAAATTACAAGTTTTACACTCACTTATTTTGTTGTTGGCTAAATATGCTAATTTAAAACCAGGTGAAATGGTAACCACAAACCCCAATTTTAAAGAATCTGATATACATGTATATTAGGCAATATTTGGTAAATGTGGCTCTAAGTAACTATTTTAAATAGCTAGATACAATGGCAATGGTTCTTCTTAGCTAGCATATGAACATACTGTAAACACATTTAATTATTCACTGGTTTTTAATTGTAAATTCCATGCAACCATGTAAAATATCAATAAATGTCATCGTTTTTCTCTCTACAGTAATATTTTGATAAAAGTTAGTTGAAATTTAATGAAAAATATCTGTAACATGATTTACATGACATTTCAAGAAAATTGCATTTCTTTCTTCAAATTATCTATAGAGGGCAGTCTTTCATATTTGTTTGAAATCTACTTGTCACCATGACAACATACTTCAACACAAGAGGACAGTATACATTCAAGTCCCATTTCACTGTCTGAGCATTACAAGGAAGTGGACATCTCAGTTGTACATGTTATTAATGTTAATAAATATATTAGTACAAAATCTTAAGATAAACAGTTTTCTTTGCATGAGAGATATCTTGATAAGATCTAAAATATTTATTTTTCCATTTCCATTGAGACCTAGATGAAATCATCAGCGTCTGAACTTTTATTGCACCTCGTCTTAAGCCGTTAAGTGCCATACATTTTTGATCTGTATATGCAGTCATTCCTTGAAGCATTCCCCAAATCATGATTGATTTCTTTTTCAAATGTTACTCGTGTCTTGCAAGCTTTTTAAATAACAGTTGTGTAATCCCTTGTCCATTAGAGAGACGAGTTTGTAACCTTTTAAACGAGGGTAGACCATCCAGATTTTTCAGTGTTGCATGTATTATATGTTGTGTTGCTTATCAGCCCTGCATTTAAAATACGTCTGTTCCCATTCCAAGTAAGCAACACAAAAAATGCACAAAACAAATAATTTATTTCCATTTTTAATTGTTGCATTTTTTGTTGCACAATCTGTGTATCAGCCATAAGAGGTAAATGGCATCCAACTTCATCAATAAATATCATTTTTATTGAAGCAGACCAGGAAAAATTGTTAACAGACCACTGGGCATGCAAGTTTTAATTTTTAACCTGACTTGAAAGTTACCTGTTTTGGGCATACAGATGGGCAGTAATTTCAAACACTGGCAATGTGCATTTAAGTGTTATACATAAACAAGAATGTGTATATGTTACTATGGATAGTATGGGACCCACATGGAATACATGAGTTTATGACATCCATTGACCTTAGACACATGATCCAGCTGCTAAGGATGGAGTAAATATTTCAAAACCATGGCAACAGCAATCAAATAAGCCAGCACTATGATCTGGAGCTTATTTAGTGAAACTCAGACATATTATTTACATGAGTTTACCAAAATAACGTTAAAAGATCATGTTATAAAAAATAACATGGTCAAAACGCCTAATGGATTTAACCTTATACAAAATAGTTTTCTCCCAAATGAGAATTTAATAAAATGTGAAAATATTTGCACCAAACTTTAGGTAGGATAAATATAGGGCACTTAAAGGGTTAATGTTCAGCTAATATTCTCTCTATGAATGATCTATAGCAATAGCCTTTCATAGTTTAAACCAACTTGTCACCATGACAACATGTTTGCAGTATAATTAACAATATTTCAAATCAAGTTTAATTTATTAAAATGTTTTCATGTATGATGGAAGACAAAGATGCTTCATTTAAAACAAAATACAATATTTAACCATACTGAATCAAATAAATAATTGGAAAAGGAAGGCATACTAATCCAAAAACACCTTCAGAATACCAAATTAGTGATCATTGCTCACTTTAAGAAATAAAATCCCCATATATAACCCAGTGAAATATGAACCAATCTCCAAAAATCCATTCATTTATTGCAAAGCACAGATAAACGTATTATCAAATCTGTAGAAAAATTCATACAAAATTTTTTTCTAGCTAGAAATGAAAAACATATGTAGTCTTATCCACAATTATTTTCATTTTATTTTATTCTTTGTTGCTATACCTGTATATTGATAATAACATGTTTTTCTAAAGTTGCAATAGTTATTATTATTAGCAGTAGTAATTTAATATTATTGTTTATTTTTTTTATGTGTATTTATTTTGACTTGTTTAATTTCTTTATTATTTTACCCTTATCAGTGTTCGATTAATTTTGGCAAATCTAAATACTGCCACTAGAGGGCGATCAGATTCTACAATCAATACATTGCCTCTAGGGGGCAGTATACACTTACCATATCTGTATCTCTAGTCCATATCTGTACACATTTACCATGACATATCGCACAGGATCTATTTATAGCATATCCACCACACTCTGAGCAACCTGGTGTCATGTGACCATTGTACCAGCATGCATTGCAACTGAAATTTAACAGTTTCAGGCAAAATATAATAATATAATTTCATTTATTCGTCTAGAATACTGTGGTGTGGTGTAATTAGTTCATCATTTCGCTAAACATAACAGTGTTCATTGTCTCAAATTACATCAAACCAAATGACTATAAAATTGTGTTTAGTTCTAGTTAGATCAGTAACCAATCAGAATTCAGATCATTCCAGTAAGGTATCTTCTAATAAGTCATAGAGTATCTATTTAAACACAATTTAGAAAGTCTTTTAATCATATTTAGTTTAAACTGGCCAATTGAAAACAAAATTAAATGCTACCCTCATCAAATTTCAATTCATTCTGTTTCCCAATCCCCCAAGCCAGCTACATACCAACACAGTTCAGAGTTTTAGGAGAAGTTATTCAAGGACAGACAGACACATGGCTAGATGGCTAATGCAGCATCAAGTCACTGTAGAACATGAATTTCAGTATCTAATGGGTACCACATAAATTAAAGTTCTGAAGGCTCAAAGGGAATATCAATATTCATTGTGTTCAGTGATTTGATTGGTGATAAAAATAATCAATGCATGTATTATATATCATCTACAATTACTGACCTGGAACATGTATTATATATCATCTACAATTACTGACCTGGAACATGTGTTATATCATCTACAATTACTGACCTGGAACATGTATTATATCTTCGTTGATACTCTTCACTCTGTAATAACTCTTGTAGTGACTGTTTTGTGTAGTCTTTACACTGTTTTTCATATTCTTGCATTGTCACTTGTTGGGCATACATGTGAGGTGAAGGCTTCAGATTACTCTCCATTAAGCCTGCCATCATAATTTAATTTGTAAAGTGGAAATTTCTCATGATTTCTTCAAAACAGTTACTGTATTTTTTTTTTGATCTCGAAAAGTTCATAAAAAATGTAATTAATATTCACATTCTTCAATTAATACTACATGTACTGTGTTAATCTCAATGTAGATTAATATAACATGAATTGTACAAAGTTTCTAAAGGGTACAGCAATATATCTCAGCAAAAGTTAAGGAGAAAAATCCTGGCCAGCATTTTGGCGGGAAAAGTACTGGTCAATTTTTGGCAACACAAATGATTTATACTACATAATGAAAATAACATCAGGTTACTGCAATCAACAGATCTAATTACAGAGAAAACCAATGATATTTTGACATTGGGATTGCTCTGAATATTGTAAGAGCAGAATAACTGATTTCATTGTTTGTTTCAAAATATTTTTAACATTTTTAACTGTTTGAGTTTACACCAGAGATGTAGATGACAAAAACAGCAAGAACAAACATTGTCCCCTCGTATACCTTTTTCTTCATTTATGATTCATCAAAGTTAAAATTATAACTCTAATGCTATTATAAATAGTACCTGACACAGGTTCATCATCACCATGGTGATTATCTCTTGTTGCTCCATCATCATCCATATGTTCATCTTCATTATCAGATTCAAATGTTACCCACAATTCTAACTTCCACATTTTTCTTGAAAACAAACTTTCATCAGCTGTGGTGGGTTATTGATTATACCCACAATGCATTGCACTACAGAATATCTGTTTGAAAAATAGAAATGTTTTTTAGCATGGTTTAAGTTATTTCCAATAGAATCACAAATAAATCAAAAATAACAATTTGTTATATACTGAATATAACGTATTTTGACTATAGACGTATGCGTTACAAATAAAATAAAGCATTTTTTTTTACAGTTTTTAATGAAGTCATATATGTTTAAAATATCATCAGCAAAAATATTATGAAGTCTTTCCACATGCTACATGACAGAAGAACGCACAAACCAACTCTGATCAAACTTGTTTCAAACTTTAACTTGCAAATATTATATTTATTCACAACACTGAAGCTGAAGAAATAAGCTGCAGTACCACAGCTAGCTGCAACTGACCTTACCCTACTTTTATTTTGCTCTTGTTAACGTTTCTTTTTGCGTGTTGGGTCGCTGCAAGCCACCATCAAGTAAGTACTACACACCGGACATGGGTCTATGAGATTAGCATTAATGTTACTAAAGTATATATATATAAGTATATATAAAGTAAGTACAGCTTGTGTTCAAATTTTATGTGTACTTATTTATTACTACCGAAAAGAAACAATACATTTCTAATTTAGTTAAAAAGTGTAATAAGGGTATAAATTATGTTTGTTAAACTAAAGTTTAATAATGGAAATAATGGAAAAAAAATAGAATTGTTATTGCTGTTTTAATATAGTCAATTAGTTTCATTAGTAATAGTTTTTTGTTTGTGTTTACTAATGAATAAACTTTTGAATTTTATTGAGGTGTTTGAACTGGTACTTTGATTTTGGGAAAAATTAATACAATGTATTTCTCGGTTTAGTGAATAGTCTGCATAAAGTGTTAAAATG
Organism: Saccoglossus kowalevskii; assembly: GCF_978046115.1. NCBI lineage: Eukaryota > Metazoa > Hemichordata > Enteropneusta > Harrimaniidae > Saccoglossus > Saccoglossus kowalevskii. The sequence continues at coordinate 5,048,720 of NC_140654.1, forward strand.
TATCTCATCTTAAATTTCATTGCATTTTGTATGCTTTCTCTGGTCTAATTCAATTTTTGGCATCTGATGGCATCCATATTCAATATTCAGCATGTGAGTTTAGATAGTAGTCCAATATCTGTTTGTTGTTTTAAAGAAGTACATATGGTGAAATTTCTATTTTTTTTTTTTTTCGAGTCTACCCGTTTCAATTTTCGCATAATGGTTGTCTAATCGAAATCTGCTTAATTCTTCACGTTTGGTCGGGTAGTTTTCTAGTGTTATAATTTATGCACTTCTGAATTGTCATTTTATTTCTGTTAATGCACAGTCACTTGGGGGCTGAAAATCAATAAATACTAATTTTCAAAAAAAAAATCATCTGCTATACATATATAAATAAACAAGTTGTGAAACACGGCACCTAGTAAATCGACACCCTGTCGGTTTCAAATGTCGATTTCTTACCTTAAAATGCAAAACAAAAAGTGCAGAGGGGGTCAGGTGTTATGTTAATAATAATAACTTTATTATTAATTACACTACTAAAAAACCTTCAGAGGGTTTTTGTATGGTAAGGAACATAAATACATACAATACATAAGAGATAAAAAATAACCATTGTTCATAATCGCTAACTTGGTTTTGTTCAAAACTGCACAAATCGCGAGTTTTCTGGTGATATCCGACAATTTCATGATCGAAAATGGCCAGCAGCCAGAATCAAGGGGGATTCGTACAGAGTTCTGGGTACATCAAGTGCGCATACTAATTTTCAGCCAATCAGGCGTGCCGTAACAGCGAGTATTTCCTTGATTTACCCAGAACTCAATGCGAATCCCCCTTGATTCTGGCCATTTTCGTTCATGAAATCGTCGGATATCATCAGAAAACGCGGGATTTGTGCAGTTCTGAATAAAACCAAGTTAGCGATTATGAACAATGGTTATTAACGTAACACCTGATCCCCTCTAAAATTTTTGTTTCGCATTTTAAGGTAAGAAATCGACATTTGAAACCGACAGGGTGTCGATTTACTCGGTGCGGTGTTTCACAACTTGTTTATTTATATACGTATAGCGGATGATTTTTATTGAAAATTAGTATTTATTGATTTTCAGCCCCCAAGTGACTGTGTGTTAATGTGGAATTTGAACGCAGCGTCCTCCTGATTGACATCTGATAGCGTGTTAGATCCACCAGCAAATTACACACAATGAAGAAACTTATCGGCAGAGCTCCAGAAGGAGTACCTACACTTTATGCAAATTTTTTTTAATTATGTTAATTTATTCATGACGTAGCAGTTTCTGTGCTCATGAATATTCATTAATTTGTGGGTCATTACATTTTAAAAGGGGCGATATATTATTTTTGGGGGAAGAGTTAGAAAGGGGGATTAGCAATCCTTAGGGGGTCAATACAAAAGAAGGGACCCATTTGGAGAGCAGCCATGCTCCTCGTGTCTGTTGTTGCACGTGACCTACAGCTGTCAACTGTGTTCGTTCTTCGACTGTGTTCGTTCTTTGACGACTTCGACTGGCTTCCATGTGAGGTAGTATTCTTGTGTTCTGTTTTCCTGACTTGAGTTTTTGAATCCGCTGTTTATGATTTTAACGTCTTTTATGTCTTTTGTAGGAGTGTCCAATCCGTGATTCGAACTTGCGATCTTTGAGTTCCCAGCGCACTGTCTTGTCCACTGTACCACGAGTGTCTTCACACAGGAGTTAGGATTTAAGTCCTATTCATAGGACACTGTCTTCACTAGCATTCAAAAATCTAACTAAACATACTGGATTCGAACCAGCGATCGCTCACATTGCTAACATAGTACAAATCAACTGAGCTATGTGGGTAGTCATGCAAATTAAATAATTGTTGTCATATTTAGCTTTATTGCCAAATGGTGTTTGCGAAAAAAAGATGGGCAGGCAAGGGAATTGAACCCAGGTCCTCCTGGTCACTATGTAGAGAACTGACCCACAAGACCACAATGGATTGACTGGATGTGTTTGCATTTGATAAGACTATATAGTGTGTATATATATAGAAATACAACATATTTCTATTATTAAGTTACAATTGTCCAAAAAATTGCCAATTTTGTGTTTTTACTTGTGTAAACTATATGCATGCCATAACCCGTTAGTGTACATCTTGCCAATTGGGTGTTTGCCATTTGCGTTGCCCATACCTGACCCGACCCTAACCCTAATGCCAAGACACGTTCCTGTTAATAATTCCGTTGCCCATACCTGACCCGACCCTTACCCTAATGCCAAGACACGTTCCTGTTTATAATTGCTCAACAATGATACTCTGTTGTGCACTGTCTGCGGGTAAGTTGCATTGATGTCAACTGATTAAACAAGTCGCGTTTAAGTAATTTCCACTATTAACAAGTGGTTAAATTGTGACAATAAATGTGTGGACAAATATTTGAGATTAATTTTGGTGTAGACAACTCTCGTTTAATTATTTTACACCATTACAAGTTGTTAAATTGAGAGAATAAATGTCTCAACAAATATTTAATACTTAGTTTGATGTAAACAACTCACGTTTGATTAATTCCCACAATTACAGGTTGTTAAATTGAAAGAATAAATGTGCGGACAAATATTTTAGACTTATTTTGGTGTAGACAGCTCTCGTTTAATTATTTTACACCATTACAAGTTGTTAAATTGAGAGAATAAATGTGTGGACAAATATTTTAGACTTATTTTGGTGTAGACAGCTCTCGTTTAATTGTTTTACACCATTACAAGTTGTTAAATTGAGAGAATAAGTGTGCAGACAAATATTTTAGACTTATTTTGGTGTAGACAGCTCTCGTTTGATTAATTCCCACAATTAAAAGTTGTTAAATTGAGAGAATAAATGTGCGGACAAATATTTTAGACTTATTTTTGTGTAGACATCTCTCGTTTGATTAATTCCCACAATTACATGTTGTTAAATTGAGAGACTAAATGTGCGGACAAATATTTTAGACTTATTTTGGTGTAGACAGCTCTCGTTTAATTATTTTACACCATTACAAGTTGTTAAATTGAGAGAATAAATGTATGGACAAATATTTTAGACTTATTTTGGTGTAGACAGCTCTCGTTTAATTATTTTACACCATTCCAAGTTGTTAAATTGAGAGAATAAATGTATGGACAAATATTTTAGACTTATTTTGGTGTAGACAGCTCTCGTTTAATTATTTTACACCATTACAAGTTGTTAAATTGAGAGAATAAGTGTGCGGACAAATATTTTAGACTTATTTTGGTGTAGACAGCTCTCGTTTGATTAATTCCCACAATTACAAGTTGTTAAATTGAGAGAATAAATGTGCGGACAAATATTTTAGACTTATTTTGGTGTAGACAGCTCTCGTTTAATTATTTTACACCATTACAAGTTGTTAAATTGAGAGAATAAATGTGCGGACAAATATTTTAGACTTATTTTGGTGTAGACAGCTCTCGTTTAATTATTTTACACCATTACAAGTTGTTAAATTGAGAGAATAAATGTGCGGACAAATATTTTAGACTTATTTTGGTGTAGACAACTCTCGTTTAATTATTTTACACCATTACAAGTTGTTAAATTGAGAGAATAAATGTATGGACAAGTATTTGAAACTTATTTTGGTGTAGACAACTCTCATTTGATTAATTCCAACAATTACAAGTTCTTAAATTGACAGAATGAATGTATGGACAAATATTGACCATTATATTTGTGAGTAAATACCTGTTGTTTAATTAATTTCCACCTCTACAAGGTTGAGAGAATAAATGTGTCGACAAATATTTGATACTTATTTAGGTGTAAGAACTCGTGTTTGACCAACTTCCACCATTGCAAGTTGTTAAAATAATGAAATAAATATACTGGTATCATTGGATATTTGATTTAATTGTGAAACTTTCTAACAAAACGTTAACTGCTGGCTTCGAACCCTCAATCAACAATTCCGCAGACACGGTATAAATTCAACAACACCACAGAAGATATTCGTCTGTTGCCTGAATTGTTTTCGTAATATAGGGAACGCCATCGACACTTTAACAAAACTTACCTTGACTTGGGTCTTGTTTATCTCTTGTCACAATCTGGAAACTGTTGAACAAATTGCGCGTCGTCCAGTTTAAGACGTTAGTTATTTTATTATTTATTCATTCAGTTTTGTATGGTGCAGTTTTGTGAGGTTTATTATTTTTTGCGACGTTCTTTGTTTACTTGTTTACGGTTTGAGAGATTTCAGTTTATTTGATTTACGTTTTTACGGTAGCTCTGAGCGGGACTCGAACCCACTGTCTTTTCAAGCTAATTTTGTTTTATTTTGATGGCACGCTTGTGTACCACGCCACGACGTTGGTCGTTAAGTGGTGTTCATTTTTCTAACTACTCTAGTGTTCCGATGAGTTGAACGGAAAAGCCAAAACGATTGCTGGTTTCTGATTGCTTCGGTTCTGGTGAGTGTGTATCTAGTGTGATTCGAACCCATGTCGTTTGTATTGGGCGTTTTTTTATTTCCCATGTTAGCTACGCCGTAATATGCAACCACTTCCCCGTTTTATTGTGATTTTGAGTGTTTAATGATGTCTTCCTCACGCGTCACGCCATGACCCAGTTTCAACCACACGGCCATTTTGCAACACAGTTCGTGACCCTCGGCGTCACCCGACTGATGTTCTCTTCAACTGTTAAGCTAGGAGGATTTATTACCGTTATTATCATTATATTGTCACGTGATTTGTTTTACCTTATGTGTAATGTCTTAAGTATCTGTATTGTAATTTGTATATACCAATTCGTATATACCGAGGAAACGACCCCGATTGAAGGTCATGTATTTTATGACGTCACCAATTCGTGTGTAGGTACTGCTTCTAGATCTGTGCCAACTTATCTAACAACAAATTCAGAAAGACGCCGTCATTTTCGTCATAAATAATTTAAAACATACCGGATCCGTGGCGGGTTGGATCTTGAATGATTCAGCTTCCGCGTTGTTCGCTTGTTTGTTATGCTCTGATTTGTTCCTCTTCAGCTATAGCGCCCCCAACTCATAAAGGTCGTTTAATTTTGTTTTTACCGACATTGCATTTTTCGTCCTACTTTTTTTTTCTGTTTGTTTTCAGTGGTTGTAGATATCGATGTACCAATCAGTATTGTTTTAATAACATTAATGTTATACATCAGTTATACATCAAATTTAGGAAGTGGGAAAAGTTTGTCGGGAAAGGATAGTTGAAACGCTCGCACTAATTATGTCAAGATTTGTAACTATGTTGTAGTGAGATCTGTTTTCGTTCTCATTCATTGTACAACTGAAATGACCGAAAATATCAGCATTGTGTTACTTTACCATACAAATACATGTAAAACAATTAAATTGTAATAAAAATAGCAAATAAAACACAATGAATATGCAAAATGAAGTATTTCAAGGTTTTATTTAAATAACACATACAAGAATAAAGATACTGGCCCAATGTATATACAGTAAAACAAGTTTAAACAAAACACCAAATGCTAAGTTCACAGATGTATTCGTTCATAGAGGTTTTACATACCAGTAAGCAAATCTGCATGGCACAAAGTCTTTATTTACATGTGTTACAGTAATTATTATGTGCATGATTCAATAGTTGATATATAAAAAATAAATATACTCAAGTTAGCCATCTTAAGATGATACCAACATGTGTTGGCATTGATATGTAAATTGTTTAATTAATATGAAGAATGTATTTTGCATAGTTGAATAATCAACATAATTTTTTTATTTGATGCATTTGATTTAATGCAACATGCATTATAAAACTATTTACAGTTTGAAAAAAGTATGTCCATATACTTAATCCTTTCCCACAGAGATTATATTATAAAGCAATCTTGATTTAATTGGTGGTGGTAAATTTATATTAATAAGAAAATATCGGATAAGAAATATTCAAAGTCAAACATTTAGCTAATATTTCAATTTAAAGCTATTAATGCAATTCAAATATTTATACACTATATATCCACCAACTAAAACCACCAGTAACATGTACAATAAAGCTCAAAGTAGAAAAGTAACAAAGATTGGTTAATGCATTCTAAAAGTATCTGCAAGTCTTGCAGCAATTTTCTGTAATTGCTTTGTTATAAATAAACAAATTGACAGGACTAGTCATTGCAAACAGGTATTGATCAAAATATTTGAAAAAAAATATTTATATATGGTTAAATTTGTAGTACTTTTAAATGCTCTCTCCTTTATTAGTTAGCCATATCCATTCTTAAGTCCAATAATGTAGTCGGCATATATACCCAATAGTCGTCATATATACCTGATAGTCGACATATATACCCAATAGTCAGAATATATAACTGATAGTCTGCATATATATATATATATATATATATGATAGTCGGCATACATACTTGATAGTTGCCATGTTAACCTGATAACTGGTATAGGTAGTAGTATTGAAGTAGATAATGGAAATTCAATATATATTGTGTTGGCAGCAAGAGATAATAGTTGAAAGTGAATAACAGACTTGACATCCAGCTATGCAGTAACACATGTAATTCATAAAGCATTATATACATATTATATATGGCTCTTCTGTTTCAAATAAAACAAAACATTTAAGCATTTGTCAGTATTTTTCATTGTACATACTGGATTCTGAATTAACAAAAAAAAAACATTTTTGGAAGAGATAGTGAACTACACATTCAAGTTATTTGAATTACTGGTACATACCATATCATTAATTCAAAGCCACATTGGCAATGTTATTTACCAAATGAACACTATAATCTGAGCTGTAAAAATGTTTTTCATCCAGCGTGTATATATGCACAAATACCCAAACTTGTCCCTTTTTTCTTGATGTGTTTTCTAAATAACCAAAATCAAAAAGATGTCATTAGAACTAGGAGCGTGGCAGTCGACTTCAGTCAAAAAAAATGCAGTAATACATTTATATTTAAGTAAAAGGATCAACTTGAAGAGCTGAGAGCTTCAACTGTTGTAAGTGTTTGCATTAATATAACTTATACAAAGGTACAACTTATAAGGCAAGGATATGTAACCTCCATGCATGGTGAAATGTGATGTAGATCCATGTGAGTATCAGTTAAACACATTTCTAAACTATGACATCACATTATGCAGTAGAAGCTTGGAAATGTTCAATTGTGTAAAAAAAAATGAGTCATTATCCCTGTAAGTATCACCCAAGACTGTTTTGGGTGATTTTTGGTGAATGTGACTACAACACTGGTGTCAGTGTGTAGGTGGGTGTATGCCTGGATCCACATCTGCATAATATGTGGTAGCAAAGCGAAGAAACAGATTCAGGTAGGTAATCTGAAAGTCTGAAACTAACTACTTATCCACAGACACACTCATTTACATGTGTGTATCGAGAAATGTACGCTTGTGATTTTGAGATCTACATCACATATCATATTAGTTGCATGCCCTTATCTTATACATCCTTTACTTATATATACTATAGTGTTATTATTAAAATAAATACATATAATACAGAATTATACATATAATAATTAAGTAACAACATATGCTTTTCTGATGACAATTAGTCTCTCTAATGAAACTCCCTGAACTCCTGAAAACCACTGTGACAGTATATTTTATAATTAAGTACACACACTACATAATCATTGTGTTAGATACAAAATATAAGTACACGATCTTATAAGATGTAATATTTCACCTAGCCATGGTGAACGAAAAATGGAATTTGAATAATTTGTAGAAGGTGGTAACATGGTTACAATGTTAAACAAATGTGAGGTGGTCATCATCTATACGCCTACCCATGACTTTCCCTTCCCTGATTTTACATATTGAGGCCTCTTGGCTTATGACCGGGAAAATATGGTATGCTCGCATAAGTGTAAACAGCCGCTTTGCAAAGCTTAGCATTTCAGTAACCATGGACACATAAAAAATTTGTTAAATGTACTTTGTGGAAAATTCAGTTTTTTTATAAAGCAGTCAATGTTCAACATTTAAAAAAAAATATGAAAATATAATAAATACATTTATTGATAGCAAGGTCAACTACAGTGTAAATTGGAAAAACAGAAGAACAGTATTTTTGAATTTGCATTTGACATTTAACACGGACAAACATGGTGTAAATTGTCAAAAAGATATTACAACATTTTTTTGATACAAATAAATCCAGTGTCATCATGAACAAATGTGTGAATACCAAAAAATACATTCATCAAGTCTGTTTATTGTGCGGTTATTGCAGTATTAAGGTTCAAAGCCGAAAGGTCATAGGTCAAAGTTTATAAAAACAACCTCAACAATAAGACTCTTCTTTGACTAGAAATGTTTCCTGTTGTACTTTTCTGTATAAATCAATGTAACGGGCAGCCTTGGTGGTGTGTGGAATGATGAATTCTGTACAGAACTGTTTTCTTGTCAGGTACGGTGGGTCTTTTCCAATCAACTCATTATACTGTACGTTATTCAGGAAACCAATCACAAAGTCGTAACAATTGTGAGTTTCTTCATTATATCTGTAAGATAATGAGTTTTCTCTAAAGGTTGTATAAAATAAGTACATTTTATTTGTCTTTCTGCCATACAATGGCTGTAAATATAATAATTATGTCAACAATTCTTAGCGGAATATTATGAGTGACCTGACTTGATCAGATTAATGTTTTATGAAAGTATATAAGTGCAACTGCGGTAAACATCAATGATATCCCATGTGACATCTCTTGGTATGTCACAATCTATGATTTGAGCACATGGGTGTGTGTATCCTACCCACAACCACCATATCAACCTTTTTCAGTAGTTTATGTAACCCACTTTAAGAAGAATGTCCCAAAGTAACAAACAACCCAGAATGTTCCCCAAAGTAACTACCGTAACCTATAACTCACAATGTCCCAAGTAACCTTAAACTCACAATGTCCCAACTAACTCCACAGCCTAGAATGTCCAAAGGTAGCCCACAACCCAAAATATCCAAAGGTAGCCCACAACCCAAAATGCCCAAAGGTAGCCCACAACCCAAAATGCCCAAATGTAGCCCACAACCCAAAATGCCCAAAGGTAGCCCACAACCCAAAATGCCCAAAGGTAGCCCACAACCCAAAATGCCCAAAGGTAGCCCCACAACCCAAAATGCCCAAAGGTAGCCCACAACCCAAAATGCCCAAAGGTAGCCCACAACCCAAAATGCCCAAAGGTAGCCCACAACCCAAAATGCCTGAAGGTAGCCCACAACCCAAAATGCCCGAAGGTAGCCCACAACCCAAAATGCCCAAAGTAACCCCACAGCCCATAATGCCCAGTTACAGGACCCATCAATTAATGCTCAAAGTAACCCCAAAGCCCAGAATGCCCAAAGTAACCAGACGTTCCAGAATGCCCAATATAACTCACAGCCCAGAATGCCACTTAGTAAGTCCTAAAACATCTCATGGCATCTCATGGTAACATAATAATGGTCCAAATAACCACTCTGAGAGATGAACTTCAATGCAAAAGCAGACTGCAATAAGCTCTCAATTAACAATAAAAGTGTTATCAGTAATGTAAGTGATGTCGCTTAGCAACAAATAATCATTTTTATCTAGAAATAGAGGAATGATCCTATACTCACTTGTCTGGGTCCCACTCATTAGTAACTGCATAGTTTTGTAAACATTCATCCCATAATTCCATCAATTCATCGTCATAGCGATTGTCTAGTAACGGTATAATTACAGATTGTTTCCAACTATGTTTATCTTTAACTTTATGTAGACCATACTCGTCATAGTTATACACGGCACCTGGAGAAGAAAACCAAAAATCACTGTCCATTCATTTAAAGCATGCTAATAATATATTTTCTTTCTTAATTTAATTTTGTTATATCCGGTAGTCATTCTAAAAAAAGAGTATACAAACAGAGCACACCACAAATAAATAAATAATTCACACCTTTTTACATAATAGTTATGACTTTCATTAATGATGCATAGAATCACCGTCCCTCAACGGTGATAGAATACACAACTGAACATAACAAGCAACTATGGACAGTGGAGGAAACGTTTTAATTGCAAAAAACTAGCCCATTATACAGACAGCAAGCTGATTTAACAATTATTATTAATAAAAACAGCTGTATACACCTACCTTTTGAGCTTGTAATGCCAACATGAAGATTAGAATTTCTTTCGTAATGCCTAAAAACATAAATAATTGGAGTGTTAATTCAGACTTCTATAAGATGTACATCACATGGATCCCGGATTTAAACATGGGAATACACTTTTAGTCACACTCTACCACTAGTATGCTGATCCTATCATTTAGTTTTTACTGTAGTAGTCTTTTAAAAGTTACTTTGAGTGTTACTGTATGACCATTCATTTTGAAGATGGTGTTTCATTTAACTATCGGTATTTTAATATTATGACCATCCTTCTGAGGATAACAAAAAACAAATAAAAGATTCTTAAGGTGTAATTCCAGAGACTGTCAGTTTTCACTTAAATTAAAAACACTTATACATGTACTTACTGAAGAAAAGTTCCCTCTGTAGGTTTAACAACAACACTATACGGTTTGGTTATACCATTAGCAAAGGGACTAGGTATTCTGAAAGGCGGTGACTGGCAGGGTGATACGTCAAGTAAAGTACCACATAGTGGACAGTTATCGGGCATTTCAAAACAAAATATATTGACGGGACTGCAATGGTTGAAACACAGCACACCCAAAGACGACATGATTACGGCAGAGTACGGCTCTGTGGACTCTGTGGAAATGAAGGCAATCGATTATAGAGATCTATAAATCCATACGTAATAAGCACCGTGGCAACGACAGAATACATCCTGTACAAAAATGAATACGAGGGGTGCAATGTACCGGAAACAACGATGCAGAACGTGAAATCGACAGGTATCAATGTCGAAACCCAAGGGTGTATCGTGGTTGAATGATTTATTTGATAATCGGTATTTGACGATCAGTTTTACTATAAAAATATATAACGTATAATAATACTAACCTCTGGTGCCAACCACTATAACAATATAAAGTGTAGTTTATCACGACATTGTTTTGTTGTTAACACGAAAAGCCATTTTATGAATGGGCCCAGCCATTTTGTACTCAGCAATGCATAATGACTCCCTAGGACGGCGCCGATTATAAACCCTAATACCCGTTTTGAAAAAATACACTTTAATTTAAATCAAACAACTAAAGATGTCGCTGTGGTTGCGAATGCTTTTGTTAAAAAATATACAACAAAAGGCCGGAATGATAGAAATTTCAATGGCTCAGTAGCGAGAGGCGAGTAAGCCAGGGAGTCAGCTGGTTATGCGCGGTTTGAATTGAAAAGTAACCCCGTCTGCGCACGTTATTTAGCTCCACCTGTTATAATAAAGGAATTCCTTTCGCTTTTCAATGGATCGTTTAGAACGTCAACATGCCGTGGTTATGCCCCCTATTGTCAATGATACGCGTTATTTTATATCAGTTGACAGACTCGTGAAATATTCGACTGGGATTTAATTCGCGTGGCAGTCAGAGGTAAGAAACCGATTGGCAATTTTATTCCAGCTTTGTTTTGAATTCTATTTTGTGCAGGTATTCCGCCTCCAAATGTACTTCAAGCTCTGTAATGGCGATCGTTCGCATTTCCTTCCGAGTTGATTTTTTGTAAAGAATCAACATATCTACTACCAATGTAGTATTTATACTGTTAAATATTTTCTAAGTAAAGACTGTTCGTCACTGGGACTTTCAATCAGTTCATCAAGTACTGCTGTACGTGCATACAAATTATCGTACATGTCAGCCACAGCGTTATCACTTCGTGAAGGATCTTAGCAATAGCACAGGTGACGTAACTCGTCAGTTGCGGCCATTATGTAGGAATTCTTTTAATATGCATCAGTGCCTATGAAATACACCAACTTTTTTCTGTATACATTTTATTGCGTTTTCAAAATTAGTGTGTTTTTATTATGTTTTACATTTAAATAGCTATCTTGGCTTAAACGTTGTTCGTTGGAGGAACTCAATTTCAGGCCATAATTACTAAAAGTACCTTACATTGATTGAAATCGTGACTGAAATATTTGATTATTTTGCGTGGCATCAAGTTATTCATGTGGGATCTAAGAAATAATTTTGAGCCCTACTCGGTAGCAGATCCTGGTTTTCTAACTGAATACTGTCTGAGAGAGCTAATATACTGTAGGTAATTCAATTCATAGTCCAGAAATCATTTACAAGTTTTGATATTTGTCAATGAATCTTTATCATTTTTGGTACTTTATGGTAAATCTGACTTCCACATGGAAGTAAGCGGGCATATGCCTGGATCCAGCACTGATAAACTAGTACATTATTAAAAATCAATACAAATAAATTGTCTAAATAATTCATCACAAATGATTGTAATAATATTGATCTAAAGTCGGTTATTACATGTAAACACTCTGGACTTGTTAGTAACTGTAGTAAGAATATAGCTTACCTGTTACAGGTGGTCAAAGTGATAGTTGTTGTTGTTGATGGTAGTAGAAGCTTTATTATTCAACAATATTTTGAGTTATTTTCTGGTTTACTAGATGAAACCTGAGTTTGAAAAGATTGTATATGAATAAATTATTTGCCAATCTCCAACCTCAATTTCAGTGTAACTCTTTGAACACCAAAACTAAAGCCACATAATTTTACCGATTTTTTTTTATAAAAATGTTTATCAAAAGCTGTAGCCAAATGGGAAATTGGTTCAAAGTTGAAAAATAAATTATAGAAAAAAAAAATCATTAGCAAAATTATGGCATTAAAAATATTTCAATAAGACAAATAATCTTGTTTTTTTCAGCCAGGTGATTTGATTTCTACTTTTGGAAATGTTCGCCAATGTTTGCGACTCAAAATTGGCATTCTACATATTCTCTCCCGTTCAACGTTGTATGCATGCCCATGTAACCCTGGGATTACTAAATATTAATATCATAATACCCAACTCAACAACTGAAAATGCTCGGGTTACGGGGTAGATATGCTAAATAAAGGATACAGCTGCCTAACAGTTGCACCAATTGAATATTGATAATGCATTACGGTAAAATAACATAGAGATAAATATTTGGTGGTTAACTCTTTTTGAACATTTTGAATTCTAAATAAAAATGCTACACTGCTGTGAAAACCCATTACATTTTATATTATGGCAATAAACCACTTTATTATTATATTATGGTTATTACATCCTAATTATTCTCTTAATTGAAATATTAACTAATAATTTTGTAAAATAAAATATACTTAAGCAATATCACATTAAATACATATGTTATTTGTTTGTATATTAAATATTAATATTTGCAGCTTATGTCTGTCAGGACTAAGGATAATATATTGTGTATGATTCATAATGGTCAACTCTCGAGTACTGCGAATTGAAAAATAACAAATAATCTAGTTTGGATCCCAGAATTTTGTTTAATCAAAGTGGCCGTGATATCAATATTTATTTTTCAAAGGTATAATAATTGCAATATTTTAACTTTTAATTAAGTTTCTTTGAACAATGAATGTATTTGTCAAATCTTTATGTATGTGAAACGATCACTATGAGGTCAAAGGTTATTGTACCTCAATTTCTGTGAACACGCCCTTCTGATACAAGTTTCAATACAATAATCTATACAAAGAATATTTTTATTATTCATATGACGTGTTGCAAATTGATGTACAAGTTCAGTAATTGAAAAATAATTATATTTTGTATCAGTAATAAAGAATTGTGACTCTTTTGATTATTGTGAATGTGCATTAACATTGGAGGAAAAAAACAAATACTGTAGAATACTTTATTTTCACTTGGAATTAATTTTCACTATTTTCGCTGATGGAATGTTTCAGTGAAAATAAAATCCAGCAGATATACTTTTTTTCTTATGTTTCACATTTAACTTGTCAAAAATCAGTGAAAATAAATTCCATGCAAAATGCTTAAAAAGTGTTTTCAGCAAAAATTAATTCCAGCTAAAATAAAGTATTTTACAGTACTAACCTTTTCTTTCACAGATATACTTGTATTTCAAGTAGACTACCGGTACCATTTACTTTCCTAGGATTATCATTTTTCAAATATAGTAGCCCAAAAATTGACACATTGTTTTGTCAATAACCAGTATGTGTTCAAACCATTGGGTATCCTACACAAATTGAGCAATGTGACATTTACTTATTTATTTCCATACTTTCTTCCATAGCTGTAAGTTCCTATGTATTTTTGCAATAATTTTTTTTATAAACTTTTTTTTTTTCAGAAAAACAATGATCACTTCTCTGTTTGAAAAGAATTAATTTCCATCGGCACTGCAGAATGACACTTACACGACGGAAAAACAGATTAATAGTTGGTTAATCACATGTTGACATATGCAAATCACAGTTACCATATGTTACGAGGAATAATAGTCCTCGTATATTACAAATTATAACATAACTGCACATTGAAGTGACAAAACCTATTATTCAAAATTTGATTAATAGCGAGAGATAATAAAATACAATTTTTCACTATACTATATTAACCAAATGTTCCTACCCACACTTGTATGAGAGCTATATCATTATGATTTAAATATAAATATGTTATTAATATATCCTTAGGTGTTAATGTAATTTAAATATAAATGAAATAATTTATGCAATTTTTGTATTTTTCTGCTTTCTGAGATGCTTTTGGTTTATTCTGCAATGCAATGTCATTTTGAAGCAATTATTTTTGTGTTGATTTTTTCTATACTGATTTGCTGCCCTGCCAACGCAAGTTTACTATTGTCATTTTGCCATTTCATAAGTGAGCATAAATAAATTCATAGTAGAATATCATTTATATAAAATCTTATTTTAATGTTGTACCTATTATTTTCTGATTTTTTTTCTAATTGTAGAAATTGAGTATATTTTTGAAATATGTTATATGTAAATATATGTAAGAAATTTTGAAATAAAGTACAGTTAGATTCATTATAAATTTTGCAAATTATCTAAAAGTGCCAACAAAATTACACTAAAATTGAAGACTGTTCATTTTGATGCAAATTAGATTTTCAGGTCAGACTTAGTGTGTGATTTTGATTTTTAAGCTGTGATCTTTTTATTAATTTTAAACAGATGTTCTGAAATTGTTTTTCAAAGGATGACAATTATTAGATATGACAGTGAGAATTATTGAATGAAAATAAATTGTTTCTGTTGTGTTTTCAAAAAACAAAAGTACATTCTACAATAGATACTATTGTGATTAGACTATACAAATGGTCATGTGATTGTTGCATTCAATTCTGTCAGCGATGTGAAATTAACATTGACATACTTCCATACTGCCTTCCTAAAAGGCTCAGAATGTCTGCTTGTGGAATAAAGCTGATGCCATGGCTTGCCTCTTCAGTAACTATGGATATTTGTTTGTGGATGATTTTAATGTTATTCCACATTTATCAAGTGAATAGCATTTCTTGTAACCATAGTGATGTGACAGTATGGAGAGACAACCCTGTTAACATTACGGTTTCCTGGTCTTTGGATCAAGTCTGTGATACTTACAAAGAATGTCATGGAATTGAAAATTCTCGTATTGTTTATCTGCCTCAGTTATGCCCTGTAGAGATGCAGGAAGGTGACTTCCTAATCTTAGTGCCTGCTGGTATACCTTTACCACATATAGATGCAGCCAGAGTCTCCGACCAGGATTTCATTGATTGTCCAGGTGACCAGTATCCGGATGCTTTGAAAGTTGTTCCATATGCAACGATTGAAACTGTTTTTGTTGATGTTTCATTACTGCAACCTGGAGTGAATTTCTTTGCACAGCTTCCCGATGGTGCTTTCTCCCGATGCGATTTTGGTCTTCGACTCAATGTAACAGTGAAGCCAAGAAACTGTGAAGCGAATACTAATTTACAAACTTGCAGTGGTCAAGGTGTTTGCCTTAGCAGACGGCAAGACGGTATGTTTCATTGTGATTGCAATCCACCATATAGCGGAGACTATTGTGAGGAGATTGATGGTTGCCATGGTAACCCTTGCAACTATAACAGCACATGTATTGATATGATCCAAGGGCATGCTGGGAATTTATTCGCCTGCCAGTGTCCACCAGGATTTGCCGGTAAGTACCTATTAATAAAATGAAAATGTTATAAAAATTTCATTTTGAATCAGCCTTATCCTTAATATATTCTTGATATATCAGTTATATATTTACATTTTTCATTGTCACAAATAGTTTTTTTCTTGCATATTATATTTTCTTTTCAGGACCAGAGTGTTCTAGTTTAGTTGGACAGTGTAGTGGCGGTGTATGTAATTATGGTTCTTGTGTTCAACTGTCGTCTAGTATGTATCAGTGTGAATGCCAAGAAGGTTACACAGGTAAGACGTGTATATATTAATCAAAAGAATTTGTTTCTGCTGCGGACATTACAATACAACTGTACATTAAATTCAACAGCCCATGTGGCTTTTGGTTGATGCAAGTTGGCAAACTCACTTGTGAATTGACTAACAGCTGCTTGAGTTGTGACTAAACAATTGTCCCATTTTGAAAGTTGCTGGTGTTGACTGTTGACCGTTCCCCTGCTGGCCAATCTATGTTTACAATAGAACAATAGTTGTGTATACAAAGATACAAGATCTCAGCACATACCCAATATTTTTATTTACTCATGTTTGTAGAGAGATTAATGCTTTGCATTCACTTTCATCAAAATCCACTAGGTGCCCACTTGTCTGGTGCCATTTACTGTTATAGTGTGCATTATTAGTCATATTGATGTTGATAGAGATAAAAGATAAGATAAAGCCGATCTTTATTGCAACTATTTAGAAAATTTAACAATTCTAATTTGATATATGTAAAATTGACATAATTTCAAAAAAATATGAACACCGATTATTGTTGTGCATCCAATTATGTTTTGATTGGCAAAACTTCTGAATCCATGTGTGAACCTCTGCAAACAGCAATCATTTTTTTTTGGCGTTGTTTGCGTAATTCCAAAAGATTTTTTTTTCATGCATTTCTTTGGAACTCAAAATTCCCAAGGGTTACAATGCTCTTCATTGCATGCAATGTTCTGAACGCAAAATAATATTTTCGCCGATTTTGGTTGACAGGAGGATTTTACCCTACTGTATGTTATTCACCTCCTCCTAAACACAGGAAACTGTGGTATATTGTCTATTTAATAGCGTTATAAAAAACATGCAATCAACCAATTAGAACAAGGTAAAGAAATTGCAATTGAAATGATGGTACCAATAACACAGACACTAGAGATTATCCCATGACCTGGCTGAAGATATTAGTGAAATGTGAAATATAGTGTAAATATGGTAGTTTGTTTCAATCAATGAGGACAGATGCTGTCAGTAATGACTCAACTCTACAAATTGAGTTTGTAACCTGATACTCTCATAACACTTTGTAAAAGTTGATTGACATGCAGTAGTAATATTATGGGATAGCAGTGTAAATAAACCCGGCTTGTTAATAAAATGGGTAAATGTACATATTAATACATGTACTGTATGGTTTCTTTCTGTCAAGTACTAAGCTAATATAAATATACTGCATTATTTGTATATTTTATTTCCATGTATCTCAACAAATTGTTATGAACAATATTTCCAACAAAAAAGAATAAACAGAAACTTTCCTGTACACAGAGGCATAGGATCTCTAGTTCCCATGTTTGCAAATGATTTGTTTATTTTTTTTGAAACATGTAAAATTCCTCAGAAGAAATTAAATTGATTACATGACAAAGCAATTAAATAGAAAATAATCAATATTAAAGACAATATGGCTAACCTAAAATGACTTAACATAACAATATGGGTTTATAAATGGTACTTCTGTTGAGAAATTAATAATTATCCTGCCATATTAGGCATAACGAGTTATAGCGTTAACTAAAAGAATACAATTTTAACTCTTTTTTGGAATGTTAGACTAGATGATGCCTATGATCATGAGGCTTTGTACATACTGTAGAATACTTTATTTTCGCTTGGAATTTATTTTCGCTATTTTCGCTGAAGGGATGATTCCGTGAAAATAAAATCCAGCGAATATATATTTTTTCCTATATTTCACATTAAACTCATGAAAAATCAGTGAAAATAAATTCCAAGCAAAACGCCCAAAAAGCCTTTTCAGCGAAAATTAATTCCAGCGAAAATAAAGTATTCCACAGTAATAGTCTTGTCTAGTAAATCAATGGTCTGTGCATGTGTATTCCCCCCATAACTGAAGTTAACTACATAGTTGCATAGCAATTCATTAGGCCAATGTTGGGTGTACTCAAAATGGCTGAAAACCAGGTTAGAACATATTAGCTTTAAAATTATGCATTTAATAATTAGCTTTTGAAAATTAATTGGTTGTGTGATTGCTTATTAATTGAGTTTTTATGGTCTATATTATTTTTGTAGATATGAATGAAAACTAATCACAATAATTTGTCTTATACAGGTCCTTTTTGTGCAGAGTGGATCAAGACTTGTACCTCTGATACTTGTCAGAATGGTGGGACATGCACAGATCTTTTTCTGGACTTCCACTGTGAATGTATGGCAGGTTATGAAGGACTTTACTGCGAAACAAACATTGACGAGTGTTTGAGTAGTCCATGTCCAAACATCTCAACGTGTGTAGACTTCATTGATGAGTACTATTGTAAATGCCCACCTGGGTTGACGGGTGAGCATTGTGAAGACGAAGCAGGGTACTGTTCTGTGAATCCCTGCTATAACGGTGGGACATGTGTGGAGTTGGATAACAAATATCGGTGTGTGTGCCCAGCTGATTGGCAAGGTGTCAACTGTGAAGTCAGCACTGGGTTGTGTGATGATGACACATGTCTAAATGGTGCCACATGTTCAGTGTTTGCAAATAACGTGGTGTGTAACTGCCATCCTGGGTATACTGGTAAGTCAGGCTAAACGTCAAAGTAATATATAAACTGTCAAAGATTTTATCCAGTCTGCTTTTTCATCCATATATTGAAGATAATATTTGGTAATCGTAGTCCTAAATAACTATTAAAAATAGCTAGACGTTTCGAGCAATGGCTCTTTATCGATAGCATAGAAGCAAGCAAGTCTTCACACTTGCTTCTATGCTATCGATAAAGAGCCATTGCTCGAAACGTCTAGCTATTTTTAATAGTTATTTAGGACTACGATTACCAAATATTATCTTCAATATATCATACTTATCAGTCCGAGCAGTGTTTATTTATTTATAAACTACTATTGCTTTTTTATCCAGTTTGAAAGGATATGTTTTACATTGTACATAAACCATATTGTTTTCTATGAGTAAATAAAAAATATTATTATACATCTGTCACCGTAATGCCATAAGTTACAGCGTGCCATAATTTTGCGGTATTTTACAGGGTATTTTCTTTCTACCATATTAGGAAATGCGAATTCCAAATATGGTATGATTACGCACGTAAGCGTCCTCTAATAATAAAAACAAACAAGGCTGCCACCAGGGTTTGACCGGACTCCAGACAAAGAAGTTCGCAGATTCTGTTTTAAACTTTTTGGAATTCGGCATTCCTATGATGTATCCTTGGAAGGAAAAGATGTATAATAATAAAGTATGCACTCAGACAGTACATGTCGCTTCGACCTTTGCTGAGTGTCGGTCGATACTCCCATCTGTACTGTCTTTGTGCATACTTTGAGGTATCCTCATAATAACCTCATATTATTGCTTATACCGGTATATACATGTTTCGTATGACATGACATGACATGATAACTATTGTTGATATGTAGGTCAAAGTTCACAATCCCAATGTATTAAAATAACTAATATTTATATTTATAGGTGCAAGATGTAACAGCATTGTTGACTACTGTACCTACCAGCAGTGTGAGAATGGGGCTACCTGTAATAACTTTGGTGAATTCCTTGATGTACCGGGATATAACTGTACATGTACACCAGGATTTATTGGTAAGCATGGCAACAAGGTCCAGACCATCACCAGGTCACAGCACAAACTATACATTAGCAGGCATGCATGTCACATGTCAGGATTTCCACTAATATTAATGTTGGTTCTTAATTACAGTGATTTAGTACAATGTTTTGCTTTTCTCCCATTGAGTTTTGATATGCGTATGGTGGATTTCAGCAGACAATGTATCCAATTTGTCATATCTTTTTCTTTTTTAGGTTTTCACTGTAACTTTCCGGTTGATTTATGCGATCCTAATCCATGCCAACACAGTGGTATATGCAGCAATCACCAGACTTATTACAATTGTACTTGTCCATTAGGTTTGTATCTCAAACTATTGTATATTTCTCCTTAGTTTGTGATTCACATTGACGCCAACATAACTGAGACCCCTCAAACCTTGTGAATTAGTAAGTTTCTCACAGCTTGTATTTATTTAATAACTGAACTTCCATTGGAATGGATGATAATGGATACAATGCACAAAACATAACCAGACAAGCAAAACAAAAAGTGACATGTCGAAGCTAAAAAAAATGTCTGAAAATCCAATAATTCAGTTACATCATTGTCTAAGACGTACAGTAGGACACTGGCAGCCTGTTGGTTGTTGCGTTAGGCCCAGTAGACTCAAGTTTAAATCCCACCTTAGGCTGAACATCCCTACCCTGGGTATACCACATACTCACCAGGAAGGCCAATTCTATTGGCCGAGATTCATTCACTAACGAATGCGACTAACGAATACTTGTGTTCGTCTGGGCCTGGTTGACACCAGGATCGTGCATTGAACTGCCGTTATATGGAGAGATGGCCTTCACAGCCCTGTCATGTACTCTGTGTTGCTATCTAGATTCAAAATAAACATCAGAATGGTTGGTTCTTTTGATTATCAGAATCACAAATGACATATTGCTAAATTGTATCACTTTCCTTTCACAGGTTACCTTGGTGATAATTGTGAAGTGAACATTGATGTATGCGAAGGCCAAGTATTATGTTACAATGGAGCTGCATGTGTTGATGGTGATACTGAACTGCAATACACGTGTCTATGTGCTCCTGGATTTATAGGTGAGATATCATATTAATTAGCTTGGGAAAGTCATATTAGGTACTGTAGCATGTAAGAAAGTTACATTGATCATTGAGCGATCACTTGTCATAGACCTGATAGACATCACAAGACAGATAACAGCCATGTTTGACATGGACATATAACAGTATCCACAAATTGACAAGTCATAAATCCATGGTTACTCAGTCCAATGGGCATCAAGTGACAGGTCTCAGGCCTATTTGCCACTGAATGGGATAGATCTTATGCATATTGGTTACTAGATGACAGATATTGCAAGCCCAGTGGGCATTAAGTGACAGGTCTCAGGCTTATTGGCCACTAAATGGGATAGATCCTATGCATATTGGTTACTAGATGACAGATATTGCAAGCCCAGAGGGCATTAAGTGACAGGTCACAGACCTATTGGCCACTAAATGAGACAGATCATATGCATATTGGTTACTAAATGACAGATACTGTATTACAGGCCCAATGGGCATTAAGTGACAGGTCTCAGGCCTATTGGCCACTAAATGGGATAGATCCTATGCAAATTGGTTATTAAATGACAGATATTGCATGCCCAGGGGGCATTAAGTGACAGGTCTCTGTTATGTTGCTTACTAAATGGAATAGATCCTATGCATATTGGTTACTAAATGACAGATATTGGAAGCCCAATGGGCATTAAGTGACAGGTCACAGGCCTATTGGCCACTAAATGGGATAGATCCTATTCATATTGGTTAGTAAATGACAGATATTGCATGTCCAGAGGGCATTAAGTAACAGATCACAGGCCTATTGGCCACTAAATGGGATAGATCCTTTTCATATTGGTGAGTAAATGACAGATATTGCATGCCCAGTGGGCATTAAGTAACAGATCACAGACCTATTGGCCACTAGATGGGATAGATCTTATGCATATTAGTTAGTAAATGACAGATATTGCATGCCCAGTGGGCATTAAGTAACAGATCACAGGCCTATTGGCCACTAAATGGGATAGATCCTTTTCTTATTGGTGAGTAAATGACAGATATTGCATGCCCAGTGGGCATTAAGTAACAGATCACAGACCTATTGGCCACTAGATGGGATAGATCCTATTCATATTGGTTAGTAAATGACAGATATTGCATGCCCAATGGGCATTAAGTGACAGGTCACAGGCCTATTGGCCACTAAATGGGATAGATCCTATTCATATTGGTGAGTAAATGACAGATATTGCATGCCCAGTGGGCATTAAGTAACAGATCACAGACCTATTGGCCACTAGATGGGATAGATCCTATTCATATTGGTTAGTAAATGACAGATATTGCATGCCCAGTGGGCATTAAGTAACAGATCACAGACCTATTGGCCACTAGATGGGATAGATCTTATGCATATTAGTTAGTAAATGACAGATATTGCATGCCCAGTGGGCATTAAGTAACAGATCACAGACCTATTGGCCACTAGATGGGATAGATCTTATGCATATTAGTTAGTAAATGACAGATATTGCATGCCCAGTGGGCATTAAGTAACAGATCACAGACCTATTGGCCACTAGATGGGATAGATCCTATTCATATTGGTTAGTAAATGACAGATATTGCATGCCCAGTGGGCATTAAGTAACAGATCACAGACCTATTGGCCACTAGATGGGATAGATCCTATTCATATTGGTTAGTAAATGACAGATATTGCATGCCCAGTGGGCATTAAGTAACAGATCACAGACCTATTGGCCACTAGATGGGATAGATCTTATGCATATTAGTTAGTAAATGACAGATATTGCATGCCCAGTGGGCATTAAGTAACAGATCACAGACCTATTGGCCACTAGATGGGATAGATCCTGTTCATATTGGTTAGTAAATGACAGATATTGCATGCCCAGTGGGCATTAAGTAACAGATCACAGACCTATTGGCCACTAGATGGGATAGATCCTATTCATATTGGTTAGTAAATGACAGATATTGCATGCCCAATGGGCATCAAGTGACAGGTCTCAGGCCTATTTGCCACTGAATGGGATAGATCTTATGCATATTAGTTACTAGATGACAGATATTGCAAGCCCAATGGGCATTAAGGTAGCGGGACTATTATTTGCATACTTGTTTTCATCTTCTAATTGTGACCAAATGACTACAAATAGACCCAGGAAAGTATATATTTTTAGAATTGCCAGACTTCAAGCTTTACAAAGGTGTGTTTGCCATGCCCGTATCTGCATTCTATGACCCGCTACTTAATCAAAGGTGAAAAATTACTTTTTCTGTAAAAAAAATAATTACGCATTTATGCTGGCGATAAGAAGTATTTTTTTCACTTTTTCTAGTTGTTCAATAGTCTGGTAAATTGAATGTGTCTGGTCAGTTTTATGCAAGCAACGCGTTTTAAAAAACAGTGTGCTGAATTTCAATTACTGTTTTAGTCGCATTGCCCCCAACTCAAACCACAACTCGTTGGTAAATAATTGATGAAATAGTTTTTCTGGACACATTCAAGTTCCTCTCACTGTCACCTTAAAGCTGTGAAAATTTGGTGTTAATCCGACGACAATAAGTATACGTTATTTTTTGTTAAAGACCTTGTATTTTGAAAAACATAAACTCCTAGAAAACGTCCATGAAGTAACAGCAATGATTTTCAAGCTTGTTTATCGGCACAATCAATTTGTTTTCCCATCAAGGTCTGCTTTAACATGTGTAGGGACATCCAAATGTGTAAGGCTATTGGAAACCAAAAATATAAAGGAATGGGATAGCTATAATTGGATAAATTCAGCATATGAAAACACCAAAATCAATGATTTTTTTTCAGTGGCTGTGTGACCTTGTGTCTGAAACATTCATATGCAAATGACTAATCTGTGAAACAAACAGGGGCGAAGACAAACCACTCAAATGTTTGCAAACACTCATTGTGTGTCAGATAGCTACTGATAACACATCCTAACATTGCTTTGTCTTGAAACTTATATGCACACAGATTAAACCTGTGTTGTTGATTTTGGAAAACACTACTGAGGCTGCCCTGTTTCCCTTCAGAAAATCTACATTTTAACCAACTTACATGACATTCTATGTTATGTTGACTTTATCACATGAAAGTTTATAGTGCATTTCATCAATTAATAAATAAATGTGAAAATCGTAATTTTCAACACAAATAATAGTCTCGCTACCTTAAGTGACAGGTGTCAGGTCTATTGGCCACTAAGTGGGATAAATCCTATGCATTTTGATTACAGATATTAACAGATTTTTCTAACTGACTCTTATTATATTGTGTACTAATTTATTACAGGCTCAGACTGCAGTCTGGAGGTAGATGAGTGCATTTCTGATCCATGTGAGCATGATGCTACATGTGTTGATAACGTTGGTTACTATGAATGTCTATGTGTGCCTGGATTTCAAGGTGTTAATTGTGAAATAGGAATAGATAATTGCCAACCACAGGTATGATATCCTTGCTGTACTCGTGCTTGAATCAATGTTGTTGACATTGGTTGTCAATGTCATGACCATGCAGGTCCTAACAATTAACATTTGTCACCTATTTTAATACATTTGTATTTTCTAATATGAATGCAATATGAAAGTTATTCACAATTTAAAATTCGCTAAATTAAGTCCACATGATCATGTCAAATTTACATTGAAACTCATTGTTTCACTGGACAATCCATGAATTTAAAACTCAGGGAATATGTTCAAAATATCAAAAGAAAGTAATGCTTTCACAGTGATTATCTTAGCTCTGTTAAACGTTGTTGCATTGACATGTGACTTGCACACAGCAGACATGTGATTTGTACTGACTGGGCATGTGACTTGCATCAACCAGACATGTGACTTGCACACAGCAGACATGTGACTTGCACTCACCTGAAATGTGACAAATTGTCTTTTAATCTTGTTAGATGAAGAGCTTTTCTCATATTGTGTATATAAGACAGATAATTAAGACAATATAATTTCACAATTAACCAACACACATGCAGAATATGGGTAAAATATACGGTATGTCACAGGTATAAAAGTGTAATTCCATTCAAAGCTATCTTCTTCACTTTCTCACCAATATTTGTATTCTCAAACATTTCACAAAACAATCCCACTTGTTTTCACATTAAATATTTGTATCCATTGCCACTAGAGGGCGATATAGATGCTGTTAGATAACTGTGATGGGAACTCATAGAATTATGCTACAATTTTTCAAATTTCTCGTATATTATGTCAGTTAGATAGAATTTAATCATTCTTCCCATGCAGAAACCAAAAAAAATGAAAATATAACTTTCAATGTGGCAGAATGATCTTCATAGGACAGGGCAAAATAGAATTTTATTTTTACTTGCAGCCATGTTATAATAATGGTACATGTCGAAACATAGAAGGTGGATACGTATGTGAATGCATTGTTGGATTTGCTGGTGAGAACTGTGATGTTGACGTTAATGAGTGCGCCAGTAATCCTTGTCAAAATGCAGCCACCTGTCAAGATTATGCTAATGAGTACAGATGTGTATGTGCACCTGGATACACGGACCTAAACTGTGAGACTGAAATCAATGAATGTGAAAGCTTACCATGTTTAAACGGTGCAACTTGTATTGACCAATTGGACTCCTTCATGTGCGTTTGTGCACCTGGTTTCACAGATGTTGTTTGCAGTACGAATATTAATGAGTGTCTCAGTAATCCTTGTTTAAATGCTGCAACTTGTTTGGATGACATCAACGAGTACATCTGCGTATGTGCCGAAGGTTTCACCGGAGTTACCTGTGGTACTAATATTGATGATTGCGCGAGTTCTCCATGCCTGAATGGTGGTACATGTATTGATGGTGTTAATGCATACACATGTGTCTGTGTACCTGGCTATACTGATGATAAATGTAGTGCTGCTGTAAACCACTGTGCCAATCAACCATGTGAAAACAACGGCGTCTGCACCAGTGACTTGACAGATTACATTTGTTTCTGTCAGCCCGGGTATTTTGGTCGTAACTGCTCTTTAGAGATTGAAGAGTGCGACAGTAACCCTTGTCAGAATAACGGCACTTGTGTAGGTGATATTAATGGATTTACTTGCATATGCACGGCTGGATTTACAGACTATCTTTGTTCCACTGTGATTGATCCATGTGATGATCAACCGTGTCAAAATGGAGCAACTTGTTCTTCAAACAATTTAGAGTTTTTGTAAGTATCAATTGTTTAATATTCATAATTTATACCTAAATGTATTCTACAGCACCTAGTAAATTTGATGGAGATTATTTTGTTGAAATGATGTTTCATAATCTGCCATAAAATATTCTTGCAAAGGCATATTTTTGTCAATTTGAAAATCTGATTGTTTTTATAATTGTTATAGCTTTAGAGGCCTTCTATCAGATTTATTCATTTTAGAATTAATTATTTTTAAATTCGGCTCTAGGTGACAATGTAACAAGAGTAAATATCTACATCGGATAAAGCATGAAAATAATAACCACATCCAACAATTGGATTAATAGTCAAAAACTGCATTATTAAATAAAACTCACTTTAATATAAATGTTTAAAAAGTATGTCTTTAGTGAATGTTTGAGTAGTACCGGTAAGAATAGCTTTGTGTTTTTAATGTATGATGAAAACATTCAATTATTTTGGACCATAATATGTGAACGCTCGGTTACTAAATTCTTTGTCCTGACATATGGTTTAACAAAAATACGTAAACTTTTCACTGGCTAGATAATGTGGCAAATTTTGAGTGAATATTTAACATTGTTAGTACCGGGTAGTACTGATAAATAATATTTTTTTTGAAAACTGCAAGCTAGATTGCATTGAAAAATCTGATGTGTTGGTACTTACCATTTGTGAGTTATTCACTCCCAATTACATATAAGCAGGAATAAAAAAAAGTGTTTTTTTTTATAGTAAGATTTGCTTCTTGTCATTGTGCCCATCATTGTGCCTCACATTTTTTTCACATGCTGGTGGAGGGCGCCAAACATTTCTAAATGCATGTACATGTATCTAAAAGCATAAATGTAAAGCATTTAACATGTATCTTGTTGCTGTAGTATTACATCATTTTCCTGGGACATGAAGCAAAACCTTTGTTTTTCAGCCCAACTTATTTTCAAAAGATATATTTAGAACAAATGTGTCCGAGTAAATTGATCTATTCTATCATGTCTGAACAACTATGATAAACTACTGTAAAACTTGTCTTTTTAGTTGACATCTTATTTTGTTAATTCAAGATTTAAAATAAATTAAAATAAGCAAAATTAAAATTATGGTAATTCATGTGTTGGGTCAAATTTGCTAAAATGAAAGGGGTCTATGTTTTACAGTATTTTACCCTACATGCTGCCCTCTATGGTTGCTATAAAAAGAATGACCACCTAGGATTCTAAAGAATAGTTACCCCACTGTGCTGGGGGGCTCCAAACATAATTCTCTAACAGTCACTCACTGTTGTGTACCACCAACAATGTAGCAGTTTGTGAATTATGGCTAATTATATGTGTACATATTTAAGGATATTAATACTGATATATCTATGTGTTCATTGTAGATGTCAGTGCCCACCTGGATTTACTGGTGAACTGTGTGAAATCAACATTGATGATTGTGAACCTGATCCTTGTCAATTTGGTGCTACATGTGTGGATTTGGATAATGACTATACATGCCTATGTACACAAGGATTTCAGGGTCGGAACTGTAGTGAAAATATCTTAGAATGCACATCAAATCCATGCAGGAATGGAGCTACGTGTGTGGACCGTGTCAATGGATATGAGTGTTATTGTCCACAAGGTCTATTTACAGGTAAGACGGAGTCATGCTATGCTGTAACTTTGCAGCTTTAGGCTTCACTGATCAAAAAATGTATCAAACTATCATAATCACAGTCCCCACATAAGTGATTGTGTCATATGTAAAAAGGTAACTACTCATTGAGTTTAATTTTAATAGACTTTTAGTGGATGTTTCAGAGGTGTTCATTTGTGAAGAAAACTGTATGTTCTATTTTTATTCTCTGGGTTTTAATTTAATCCAAAATAATTCAACTTAAAACACAGTTAATTAAGCCTATATATAGAACTTGGGAAACATAAATTGATGTTTTTCTCATTTATAACAATTTATCCTGAAAGTTAATTTGGTGGGTCAGTGTTTCAGTGACTGTATTAGGGTCACGGATGTATGATTGTATTCTATTGTAACTTAGTGGTCAGAGTGAGCAGTAACACAAGCAGTGTCTCTGCTGAGTCAATCTCAGTTCCATGTTTCATGATATGACCATGGAGGTCACAATATTTTTATTACAAGGTGAATCATTCATATTGGGTGTGTCCAAACATGGATGTACAATAATTGCATGACATATGCTTGCTAGCCCAGTTTCACTCGACTCCAGCTGCTCTGCTGCTTTCACTATTGTTTACACTTCTCATTGATTAACAATACAATGCCTTGCTGGGACATGACCTGTGAGATATCCTGTCTCTTGTTTATCAGGATAACAATTGGTGTAAATGTGACCATTGTTTTAATGACAATAATTACATACCTAAAGACAATAGGTATCCCATTAATCATAGTCCAGTGCATTAATGAATCAGCGTTAACTGTTTGATACTTTCTTAGTTGAAGGGTATCAATTGAATAGCATAGAATCTTTATTGCTATCGTACTCTGTATTTGAGGTTTTGATGAAAAGTACAATAAGTAATACATTCTGAAAACTTATGAAAAACACTAAAAAAAAAACAGGGATCGAAAATCAAACAAGATGCCCAAATTTCTAAACAAAAAAAATTGCTAAAGTGTATTTTCTGAAGCAGCTGTTTTAAGCATTTCACTTTTAATTGAATTTTCTCGTATATTAAAACAGTTATAGATGTGTTTCGCCACATCATTTTTAATGTTTTCATCTTTATTATTTAAAATATTAATTAATAACTGTTCATAGTTTTAGTATTTAAGATAGTCATGTTCTTAATAGTTTTAAAATTACTATGGCAACTGAATACTGTATTTATGGTTGATCACAACTCAATTATTCCGCTGTAAACTAGAACTTGGATTGACAAGTATAATTAATTTTCTTCACTGACCTTCATAACTTGTATGGAAACCATTGTAAACAAATATATTCACAGGATTCTTTATTTCATAGTCACTGATGTATTCCCTCAAGTGAAAGTCTGAGATGAAACTTGAGAACAATTAACAGTGAAAAAAGTAGATGCAAACCCTGGTACAAATTGTTAAATTAAAAGCACTGCAGTTGTCACCCAAACCATACTCACTATGGGTTTTATGCGAAGTATACAACTCGTGTTTAAACAACATTGAACCAATTCTTGTATGTCAAGTGAGTCATTTCAATATTCTTGAGCAGAGAAATATTTAAAATTGCGATGATTAGACACAACAACAATTGTTTTTTTTACCTAAAAAATTTGACAAGATAATTTTTTATGTACCGGTAGTGGAGATGACATAAGTTTCAAAATTACAAAGATAACAAACTAAAGGATATAACCTGTATATAAAATACGGATACACAATTAGGTTTTATAAATTGTGTTTTTTAATTTGCAAAGAAAAACTGGAATTTTATAAAATTTTATAAAATAAAATAATGTGCTGGGGGTTGGATTACTGATACATGTTTTTTTTAAACCAATTTTGATTTATATTAATAAATGATTGATAATACTGATACTGTTAATATTGAAAGTGAAATCAACTGAAATATTGAATTGAATAGAAACATAGGTGTGGTACATCAGTATTACTGTTTATGCATGAATGGGTGTCCTTATGTTACATCCTTAATATTAGCGATATACTGTAGAATACTTTATTTTCGCTTGGAATTTATTTTCGCTGAAGGGATGATTCCGTGAAAATAAAATCCAGTGAATATACTTTTTTTCCTATATTTCACATTAAACTCATGAAAAATCAGTGAAAATAAATTCCAAGCAAAACGCCCAAAAAGCCTTTTCAGCGAAAATTAATTCCAGCGAAAATAAAGTATTCCACAGTATTAAAAATTATGCAAGCTGGTGTGTATTTGAACTTCACAAAATTAATAATAATGCTTTACCTGATTGCCTTATTGCATTAACATTTTACTGCATGGTTTCAATAAAACAAAACCATTTTCAACAAGTTTTGCCTCGGAAATGATAACCCTCAAGTTCTGAACTTAAAACCCAGCAGGTGTAGACATCACTGCTTGGGTGTCAGAGCTGGAGAGATCACGTCTTGATTAGTGACAATATCATTGACTCATGATGATAAACTTGTAGTAGTTTAACAACTCTTTTATGGGAAAACAGAAAGCATTCAGGGAAGCATGAAAGATGTTTTGTTGTATACATTGTATACTT
Organism: Saccoglossus kowalevskii; assembly: GCF_978046115.1. Taxonomy (NCBI): domain Eukaryota; kingdom Metazoa; phylum Hemichordata; class Enteropneusta; family Harrimaniidae; genus Saccoglossus; species Saccoglossus kowalevskii. The sequence continues at coordinate 5,079,277 of NC_140654.1, forward strand.
TGTAAAGTCATTCTAGTACCCGGTGTCCATTGTGAAGCCATTGATAGTTCACTCCATACACACTACTAGTAAAGTTTTTTTCTTCCCCATTAGGAGACTTGACACACACAAAATCTAGAAATATGCCATATATGCTCAACTTGTGTCAATGTGCTTTGTTGCCATAGGGATACTTGCAGTTTACATGTTCTTTGTAAATTCTCCTGAATCAATGGAAACATATGCAGCAACCCGTATGTTTGTATTGTAATAATAATAACATTATCGTTAATTCAAACATTTATATTATTTTAACCCTGATAGCTGCCAGCATTTATTTAAATGAAAAAAAATTAAATACCGGTAATGAAGAATCAATTTTTGTTTTCTGGCCTCATTATTATTTATTATGTAATAACCATAGCAACAGATAGATGCTGTTAATTTTATGAGACAACTTTCTTGTGTCAGGGAAACTGAAAATTTTGGTGTGTTAAATTTCACTTGCATACTCAATGAATCACAAGCAGTTATTTTTTTTAAAATCTTTTTTTGTTTATAATTATCTGCATTGAAATGGATAAAATTATTATTTTTGCTCACGCCACTGCTTAAAACTGGGTATCTTGTCCAGCCTGTCTGTGGTTTATAAAAAAACTATACTGTTATCTATGGATATCTGTGATGCGCTATTGTTATGATACTTGTAACAGGTGTCAGTGATTGATCCAAATAAATGTACAATGTACTGACCTACAAATGATAATATCTGTATACAAATCACCAATTCAGTAGTTGTGCTCAGTATTTGTATTTAGATTTTATATTTAGATATTTTTATTGACACATCACTGACTTAGGAAAGTACAGCAGTAAGGTCACTAAAACTACAAAACCCACAGCAATTGAGTGTGACTCTCATTAACACATCATAACTGTGTTATCCATGTATAGTATAATAAACCACAATTACTTATACAATGTATGAAAGCAATGTGAAAATAATTATTATTATTTCCTGTTGGGTACAGTCCAAAATGTAAATTTATTTTTGGGGTTCTGTCCAATATCATTAACAATCACGGATTACTAATGGGTACACATTGAATAGTTTTTGGTTCCGTTGAACTGTGCTACATGTATGTACAGACCATACTTCTGTTGTACTGTTTTCATACATACTTTGTGACTTTCTTGCAATCATAAACTGAGAACAGAATTTAGTATTTTAGTGTCCCCCGAATTCAGGTATTCATTTGATTTTACTGGTAACACTGACTATATTTGTCTTCATTTATTTCTGATGAGTTAGTGAATCAAGTTGTTCACCATACTACTGTTGATGAACTTTATTGGCCTGTACAGTCGCTTATACATGTATCTGAGCTGAGTGATCTCACATACCTTGTTCTGACTGTTGTTGGGTGAACTAAAAAGTGTGCTTACTTTTTTCTTTGCTAATTTGAACTATCAATATTTCATAATGTCACATTTCCCATTTTGATTCATTTGTACATGAAATAAGAATTTTTATAAGATTAATTATCACCCATATTTACTTGCTGTCTTCACTGGTGTTGATAAATAGAACTGGAGACTACCGGTACAGTACAGTCATGCCTCACTGTGCATTGTAATTAGCATAACAATAGCATGTTGTAGAAATGTTGACCTAAAATTCAATGACATACATGTAGATGTCAAAAGGAAAAATATTCACTGGGTTAAATTCACTGTTTTTTGATGAAAACGCACATTCTTTGATTAACTCATCATGTACTGTGTACATGTTTAATTTTAACAGATTTAATGTTGGATGTAATCACTAGGTTTTTAATTCACTGGTTCATAAAGAAACCTTAAAGTGCCTGTGCAATGCCCACTCTCACGTTTCCCATTTTAGATCTGTGTCCCACTGAAAAGGGTAGTTATTGATTTTTTTGCTGAAAATGATTACTCGTATCCAAGTAAATTTGGGATATTTCTCGTGTTGTAGCCACGCCCACCTATCGTGAAACGGTCCACTCAGTGTTCTCCCCACATAGAACAAAGCATGGCGGCACCGCCATGCTTGGCGACCCGGCCGCCACGCTTGGGCTCGGACCGCCATGCTTACAACTTCATCGCCATGCTAATAGGATGCATTGTTTACGTCCATTTGACCCGCTCACACGTAGCACTGCATAAATTATCACCGTCTACGCCACGGCGGTTTGAACTTGCCGGGACAAATTAAACAGTCTCATTGTTAAACATGTGTGAAGTACAGACGCTGTCAATGGGGAACAAATTGTCACTCGAGTTGCAAACACCGAGATGCTATACGACAAAACATGTAAAGGAAAAAAGGTGATGCCGCCCGGCTAAAACATACAATCACCGCTAGCACAGCACAGAAACGGAAGCGTGTAGAAACACAGAAACGGCGTGAAGCTGGTTTTGATGAGTCGTGAAAAAAGACATTTCCCTGGTTAAGGTCAATTGTTCAGGTAAGATTTCGTAATTTTAGAAATAAAATGCCAGTGTGTGTATGTTTTTCCGATCGTAAGATCACTGAACATGGTAGGCCTACACCGAATTCAATCAACATCTTAGACACGAGGCTGGTATAGACACAACATGAAAAAAAAACATCACTCGTTACTGTCAACTTTTTTTAGATTATTTATGGATATCTTCATAGATTAATGGGTACGCGTATGTTATAATTTGTCCAAGCAAAAAAAAAATTGAATTTTGTAATCTTCCGGTCACATGTTGACCTGTGTAGGTATTTCCAAGATGACAGCTGCTATGATCGATGGAATCCCGATTTGTATACATAATTCTATTGTTACGTTTTAATTTTAATTGAATAGTGACCTCATGTTTTTTTTCCTCGAAATTCCCGAGTCTCCTTGTCGTTGACCTGACAAAATCAACATGTAAACAACATGTTTTGCAGACGAAATGCTATCCATACGACACTGGGTTCCCGATTGTGGCACAATAGATTCAATCGTTATGTTTACATTTATCATTTTTTCCCACTAGGAATGTTGTGCAGTTAATGCTCAAAGCACAACATGATTGCAAAGAGTGGATCTTCTTTATGGAACAAAGTCCCGTGCAAGTCTATGACGATCGAGTTTAACTACAGTAAGGCAGCCAATGTTTGGAGCACAACAAAGTCAGAAGGATTAGTTTAGACTAAGTTTTATCATTTTATGGAACAGTTCACATTAAATGACGATCTTGTCAAATTATGGTATATTATGTAAAGTATTATGTAATTTAAATAAAGTCTCATACATTTTAATACTGTCTTGTATGTTTGTTTTTGTGAGAGTGAATCCTGAAAAATATGCAAATTAGTATGCAAATTAGCATGCAAATTAGACCGCCATGCTTGCCTCTGAGCCTGGGGAGAACACTGGGTCGACTGTTTCCGGATTTCAGACTCTCGCCGAAAGTGCGCCACAAAATGTGAGAGGAAGTCATACCCCTGAGCCGTAATAACACTGGTCGTTCAGTATACTTTTAAATGATATACATTTTTCTGTCGGCGTTTTTTCTTTTTTTTTTGTCTATTTTTTTTTTTTTTTTTTTGAGAGAGAGAGAGTTATTAGATGTTGTGTTGTGGGCAGTTGCAGTGAAATGTATGGCCATAATGTATGTATTCACATGTTTCTAATCGATCCAAAGGTGCGACATCACTTAACCTTAGATTCATTCAACTGTCCTCGTCCATAAAAAAAACGACTAGGTTTAAAGAAAAACGCAGACAACGTAAACCTTGCGCAACACTTTTGAAAGAAATAGATTCCGGACCAGCCCATGATCACCGAGGCGGATTTCCTCGGTTTCCACCAAATAAAGTTTTAATACGATGTTATAATTCTGACAATCACGCCATGAATCAAGCTAACTCGAATCCACTCTGAATTTATCTGTATGTGTGTCGATATCGATTATTTTTGTTATCCAATTAAACGCCGCTTTTAACGCACTTGCCCTCGCCGTGACCCGACACGTTTACCTATTTCAACAAAATGTCAATTTATTTCCACGCGGCTGTCATTTATTTAGTAACTGTGATTTGTCGTTTTTTTAATTATTTTATAGTGATCACTATAGTCTAATGTTTAGAATGTCAAAATATGTTCTCTTTTATTTTAATTTTGAAAGTTTTACTCAGACGATTGATGAAATAAAACAGTGTAGTGACGTGCCTAGTAACCTGCTAAATAACGAGATAATTCCGACGTCGAATTCTATTTTGTCCAGCAACAGTGTACAAACATGCGCCGGTGTCGGTGATGATCACGGTGACCAGCTACACCAGAACGGACATATTTCGCATCTAACTCAACCCCATGCAACAAAAATTGATACTATGTGTTCATTATGGTCCATTCTTCCTCGACGAACAAGTACAAAAGTGACAATATAGTTAAAGACGAGAAAACTGCACAAGAAATTTGCCTTATTTACACGTATCGGCAATGCAAGCTGCCATGCGACTTCCCCTTCTGACGTCACAAGGGGAATTTCTGTATGCAAATGAGAAGCTAATGAGGAGCCTCGTTTTAAAATACACAAAAATGAAGTTGACGTAGACTAAGTTTAAAACACATTTTTTCACTTAAAAGAAATAATTCATGCTTAGAAACATAAAAATTAATAATATTTATGTATCAATTGATAATTTTAGGCGTGAAAATAGCAGCCATTTCACAGGCACTTTAAATATATTGTTAATGAATAATTACTGGGTTTTAATTCAGGAAATTAAGTGATCAGCAAAAATAAGAGAAAATAAAACCCAGTGAATAATTGAGCCCTATATACTTAGTTGTATAGTGTAAAAATGTTGTTATATAATTGATAAATTGAATTGTACCATGTGTCATCGCTATTATTTCAGATTTTAACATTGTAAAATACAAGTCTGAGTGTAATCATGGAGCTAAGTTTTCTTTTTATAACACTATGTCAGTGTTCTCCCCAGAAAAATGTATCAGAGTGGCGGCTAATTTGCATATAATTTACATATCATTAGCATTTGTCTGAAGATAAAGAAAACAATAATGACAGGCTTGCATGGATGAAAATGTGTCTTTATTTTTTAACAAATTTATGTAGAAGATTAAATGAATCTGCTGCTGTGTGATTTCTATGTAATGTTGATTTTTCGGACTTTCATGGAAGCCCAGTGATCTGCAGCTTTTGAGAACGCCGTGATTTTCTTTGCTTCCCACTTCTATTAAATGACATGGCCTTCTTGTGCATCTCCGAGTGTGCGTGTTTATCGATAGCATATTTCGTAATAGTTATACATGGCATAGAATTCCATACCAAAGAACTATTTCTGGATGTTTTTAAGTTGAATTTTCCACATATGTGTCACAGCATTCCTAAAAGATAAGAAATAGGAGCGAATCAATACTTGTATTTAAAAAATATCGTCACGATCAACACGAAAATAAACAAATTGCCGCCATTTTGAAAAGTCGCTAAACTTAAAAATTGCCACGATAAACTTTACCCAACTATTTCAAAACACAATACTAGTATTAGTTACTTTGATAAATCGTAGCCAACAATTTTTGAACTTCCAGAAAGAAGGTCGTTTCCAAAAAAATGTTTCGACGATCGGCAAAAAATGAAGCCATACAAAAATTTACTAAACTAGGTCAAAACTCGCTTCCAAGTAAAACGCTACAAATAAATACTTGTTTTACCTTTGCCATCGGATGTTTCTCTCAGCCACGTATATTTTGTTGTCCATTGTGCATCAAATCTAGAGTTTATTTTTTTGCACTTTTCGTTGTAACATCATCTTGGACACGTTTAGTACCACTGCCGACAGGGGTACCGGTGACCGCGTTGCTGGTGGGTTTATCGCTCGCAACCAGGGGCCCAGCAGGGCGTTCTACGCGGAACCACAACGTAATATTTCTGCTGTTTGACATCGTTGCTTCTTCCAGCCAAATATGCTACTGAGAAAATACTAGCTATTACCCCAATTAAATAGGGCGAAAGTGTTTATTGTCGAAGTACGAAGCTGTATTAGTCCATGATTAGTCCATTGTCTTTGCGTAATCACTGACATGTTTCCATTCACACCTGATTTGGCTCACAGTACCGGACGCTGATGACGCTGACTAACAGATTCGCACGTGTATTAACAAGCTAAAACAAAGAGTAACAGGAAATGCCACAGAGTAGCGGGCAATCTCTCAGAGTAGCGGCATAAATAATGGAGTAGCGGCCCCGCTACGCTAAAACGCTTTGGGGAGAACACTGTATGTTCTAATGTACATACCGGTACATGCAACGATGGCAAGCAATTGAATTGTTCAATTGACCATTCGTAGACATACTCTCAACTTCTGTCACTGGTAAATGCTGGAAGACAAACCATGATAGAACTAGCTAGATGCAGCAACTGGATAGAAAATCATCAGTATAAGGAACGACGTCAAAAGATCGATGTCGGATAAAAAACTTATTTCCTTTATTTGGGGGGGGGGGTTGACCTCAAAAAGTTTCCATCCTACAAAAACGATTTTATTTTTTAATGAAGTCAAAAAAATCTTGGAGTATTTGTAGTTCGTTTTTTTTTTCTATCCACTCATGGACAGAAATAACTGAAAAGGGAAAAAAAAAAGAAAAATGGTTTGGTTCGAGTGTAAATCTGTGTGTCAAATGAGGTGCATTTGTAAAATCTTTTTACACCCACCTGACAGCCAACTGATATGCAATACTACTGTCCGATTATCAATTTGTATTTAATGGTGAATGTAGTCTGACGCCATGACCAATATTTATCAATTAAGTTTCAGTGGGGGGTAGGGGGGTTTGAAAAAAAACTAAAGGAATTAATTTTTTTATCCGACATTGATCTTTTGACGTCATCCCTAAACAAGTTTGAATTCTCTATTATATTAATTCAATAGGTGATTTTCCGAACAATTGCGAGATCTCGCGAGATGCATGAAAGACGCGCGTCGAACGTCTGCCGCAAAAATCGAACGATTTGATTTTGAACTAGAATTTCTTTATTTCGCAGCTTACATTGACCGACCGATCTTCGACAGAGGAATATTGCTTCCGAATACCCTTACTTAATCAAAATTGCCTATCATCAAATGTGGACAGCACATTATTAAGCATGGAAATGTCCCCGAAATACTTTCGCGTTTGTCGAATCCCACGCGATGTTTGACGCAACTACAACGCTATGACCTTTGTTTGTCCTGTTTTTACTATCGATTTCACGCATAACGCGTGATTCTCGCAGTGTACGGAAAATGGTCTATTGCATGACATACCACTGACTGAATACAACTTTTTTACCCCACAGATGTGATGCAGTGAGGATTTTGTCATATTAAAGTGCAAAAGCAATTTCAGAAGGGGCTACTCACAATTATTTTCAGGTTTCTGCCAAAATATTTTGTAAATAAAAAAAAAAAAGATACAAACCATACCAATTTTTTTAGCATTTTGGAACCAGGAACTAAGTAAAAGTCATGTGTTGAAAATGCATTATTCTGTTTCTTACTCTGAAATGTTCTTTTTTGTCAACAGGTGATTTTTGTGAAATCCCAACCCATCGATATTGTTCCTTCTTCCCCTGCCAGAACAATGGAACATGCCAGATTATAGATGAGAATTCTTACAGATGTGACTGTACCAATCACTACATAGGGGTGAACTGTGAAACTTACATTGCTTTCTGTGATAACAACAATTGCTTGAATGCTGCAACTTGCATTGAGGGAGAGTCAACTTATTTATGTCAATGTAGAGTGGGATATACAGGGCAGTACTGTGAGATTGATATTGACTTCTGCCAGGGCGTTATTTGCGATAATGGTGGAATATGCAAGGATGGTGAGACAACCTTCAGTTGTCAATGTTTAATTGGATACATTGGAACATACTGTGAAGTAAATATCAATGAATGCGATTCTAATCCGTGTCAGAATGGAGCAACGTGTGTGGATGGAAACGCAGAGTTTCAGTGTCTGTGCAGTCTTGGATTTATTGGGGAGACTTGTGAAGTTGAAGTCAATGAGTGTGACTCTAATCCGTGTCAAAATAACGGTGTTTGTATTGATTTGATAGATACTTACCAGTGTCAGTGTGGAATAGGTAAGAATCATACTTAATGATATTCTGAGTTAGTTGCTCGTCTGTTACTCTATTCTTCACAAACTGTGTATAATTAGCACACAATTAATATATGGTTACTGTAAAATACTTTTTTTTCACTTGGAATTAATTTTCCCGAAAGGAATGATTCAGTGAAAATAAAATCCAGCGAATATCACTTTTTACTTACCGTATATTTTACGTTCGACTCCATACAAAACACCCAAAAAGTTTTTTCAGCAAAAATTAATCATACTCTTATTCAAATTGTACAGAATACACAGATGAATTATAATTTACTGTAAAATACTGTATTTTAGCTGGAATTAATTTTTGCTGAAAGGTTTTTTGGGTGTTTTGTATGGAATTTATTTGCAATGATTTTTAATGAATTGAATGTAAAATATAGGAAAAAAGTGTTATTCACTAGATTTTATTTTAACTGAATTATCCCTACAGCGAAAATAGCGAAAATAAATTCCAAGCGAAAATAAAGTACTTATCATCTATAAGATTTATGTGTCATAGAAATATAAATAATTTTACTGCCTTCTTGTAAAAAAACATTTACATTGGGTTTTCGGCAAAAAAATACAAAAATAATGTTTCTCCATGTATGTTATTTTCTGTAGGGTTTACTGGAGATGATTGTTCAGTTGACATTGATATTTGCTCTCAGGGAGTATGTCTAAATAATGCTACAAACTGTGTGGAGTCTAATGATGGTAATAACTATACATGTACCTGTCAACAAGGTAAGTTATCATCATTCTTATTTTACCACAACATCACATGGTTTCCCAATGACGCCAAATTTGATGTTTTCGACAGGGATTTTAATATTGTTTTATTTTCTTTATTTTCTTTTTTTTAATAAGTCAAGTTTTCAGGTTTTTGATAAGAATCACTATTTAGCAATAGATAAAGGAAGACATACATAACCAAAAATACCTACTGAAAAAAGAATTTGTAGACAATGTACTCAGAATGAAATAGAATGGGGTAATCTGTAAATTTTTCACTGAGTTTAATTTAATTTGAACTGATTAGACAAAATGTGACATTGCTTCAAGTTTATGATAACAAAATTTGAGATATTATCAACTTTTTTTGTTGTGGAAAAGAGCAGACTATAATTGGAACTATTTTGTGATTGGTGTCTGAAGTTGACTTTGGCCCTCAGAGGGTTAACCCTAAAAATGTTGTTGGTGTTGCTCACAGCTGTATTTCCTCTATTACCAGTAAAAGTGTATCTCAAATCTTGCTGCTTCAGTGTTTTCTGATGTCATAAGTAAAACAATTTGGTATGATTTATTTTATTTTGAAATGTAACCTTTTTTTTATTTTTTATTTTTAACTTTAATTTTTACAGGCTTTTCTGGTTTTAATTGTGAGATTAATATTAATGACTGTGATCCGAATCCTTGTCAGAATGGTGCTGTCTGTCGTGATGCCATAGATGCCTATCTGTGTTATTGTCCTGATGGTAAGTTTTCCTGTCATAGTGGGTCAATGACCCTGGTGACATTTAGATACATTTAAGTCGCATTTCATCCAAGAATGAAGTTTTGTAAATCTCTTCAATTTTGCAAAAGACAGTTTGGGTGCATAAGACCTTCTCTCGTGTACTAGCTAGGGAGTCTCTATATCTGGCACTAGTTTACTCAGTGTACTCAGTGACATCATTATAGTGATTTTCATTTGATTGCATACACTGCAATTCAGCGGTGCCACCAAGTGGAAGAGATAGGGTTCTCCCTACCAGGGTATGGAGTTTTTGATAATTCTAAGTTAAAATGCAGCATTTTATGGCTTCCTTGGGGCTAAAATTACTATCAGACTAGTCACAGTTAAAGATTGTGGCCATATGTGATCCCTGGTCAATCAGAATTTTATGGTTGCCAGAGGATCTGCTCCCCAGGGTAAGGGGGTGCATGGCCATGGCATGAGGGCGCTGCGCCCCTGTTCCCTTGTTTAAAAGAATCCCTAGCATAAATTCAAAAATGCGAAAATATATAATACATACTTTGTTCCAGGCCAACAACTAAACAAGTACATAAACATTGAAATGTATGTTTGTCTTATGATTTTGTGGTTATCTTGCGATTCATGTGATATCCTATGGATCTTCATCATGTAGAATAACAGTTGCATATTCTTTTGATACATTCTTGATACGACTAACATTTTATATTTTTATTTCAGGCTACACCGGCTCACATTGTGAAATTAACTTTAATGACTGCGATAGTTTGCCATGTCAGAACGGTGCAACGTGTATAGATGAAGTCGCTAATTTCACATGTCAATGTCTGTCGGGATATGTTGGATTCACGTGTGATACGGAAATAGACGAATGTATGTCAAATCCTTGTCAAAATAGTGGCACTTGTGAAGATCTCATCAATGCCTACCTCTGTCAATGTCTTCCAGGTGAGTTGACTTGTACCAGGTGTTTTATTATGAACAAGAGTATTGCACCAGTTTCTCAGTATTTATTTTATTAGCAGTGCATGTGCATTTATGTAAATGACAGAGGTGTGTCTATGGCCAAAATAAGTCGTATTTTAATGATCCAGCATACAATACATGCTATTTTTGGGGTATGTACACTTCTGTTGGAGATGTGTTTCAAATAGAACAAATATGGTATTTTAAAAATCTTAATTAATCACTGGGATTTATTTTTGTATAATTCATTGATGCCAGTGAATATGAAAAGTTAATAATAGAAAGTGATTCACCAACCAATGGATCTAAAACCTAATGAATATTAATGCAACATCAAATCTGGAAAAATGTTTTGCCATTTAGAGGATAGTTTATTACGCTGACTACATTTGCATTTCAATTTTAATTTTTTGGGTAGTGTGGAAATATTCAGGTTTTTTGAATAATATTAATTTGTATACACAGCTATTTATTGACTTATTTATTGAAATAATGGTGTACCAAATAAATAATGAAATATGAATAAAATATAGTGGTTACCCATGCATGTTTCCATGGTAATTCCATAGTATATGCACCGACTCTGGCAGCCATTTTGTTTTTTAGACTTTTTAGACTTCAGGCTCATAATCAAATATTAATTTCATAAATTATTTTTTCAACGCACGTGTCATAAAATGTTATTGTTGATAGGTTTTGCAGGAGATGATTGTTCTGTGGATATAAATGAATGTTTATCAATGCCGTGTCATCCTATCAATACAATACAATGTATCAATATCAACAATGGATATGAATGTGAGTGTCATCTTGGTTATGACGGCGTACACTGTGACAATGAAATCAACGAATGTACCGACCATTCATGTGTAAATGATGCAACATGTGTTGATGAAATCAATGGATACAGGTAAGAAACAAAATTCAATAACTATGTTTGCACCAAAAATGATTTTTCTGCACTGATTTTATCTCGTATTGTTTATATTTTCATCAAAGTTTTGAAACTTTACCATTTTGGTAAATCTAGATTAGTTTGTATCATACATCAATAATGGTTTATATATTTTTTTGAATGTTAGTACTGTAGAATACTTTATTTTCGCTTGGAATTTATTTTCGCTATTTTCGCTGAAGGGGTGATTCTGTGAAAATAAAATCCAGCGAATATACTTTTTTTCCTATATTTCACATTAAACTCATCAAAAATCAGTGAAAATAAATTCCATATAAAACGCCCAAAAAGCCTTTTCAGCGAAAATTAATTCCAGCGAAAATAAAGTATTTTACAGTATTTTGGGTTTTATTTTGACAAGCATCAAACATCTTTATTGACAATAGGACCTTCAAAATCATTACGTGTATTATCCTGTGTTTTCAATAATTTTTTTTCAAATCATTCTTTGAAATTTTTCTGAACAATTAATTCAATTATGACATAATTTTTCCTGTTTTTATTTTCTTAGCTGTGTTTGTGATGTCGGTTTCACTGGTACATTTTGTGAAATAAACATCGATGAATGTTCCAGCAACCCTTGTCAAAATGGCGGTACTTGTGAAGATTTTATTAATGCCTACATCTGCTTGTGTCCTGAAAACGATCTAATATATGATGAAAACTGTAATCTTGTGATGCCATGCGATAACAACATATGTGAAAATGGCGCCCTCTGTGTTGATAATTTGGTTGACTATTCATATTCTTGTCGATGTTTGCCGGGATATTCTGGACGATACTGCCAGGAGGATATTGATGAATGCTTTATCTTCGAAATTGTGTGTCAAAATGGCGGTGTTTGTGTGGACTTCATCAACAGCTATGCCTGTGAATGTGCAAACGGTTACCAAGGAGATGTATGCCAAAGTGAAATTGATGAATGTGCAAGTAACCCATGCATAAATAACAGTACTTGTATCAATGGGATTGGGGAATACAGTTGTACTTGTTCACTCGGTTACACTGGTATCAACTGTGAAGAATTCTTGACTAGTTGTGATCAGTTACCGTGTTTAAACGATGCCAACTGTGTGAGTGTTTCCAGTGGTGTCCCAAACGATGATGTTGAGTTCATCTGTGAATGCACTTCAGGATTTGTTGGTGTATTCTGTGAAACCGAACTAGACGAGTGTTTATCCAATCCGTGTGTCAATGGTGGTACGTGTTCCGATCAGGTTAATGGATACGAGTGTCACTGCACATCGGGATTCGAAGGTCAGAACTGTGATGAGGAAATTGACGAATGTGTTAGTCAGCCTTGTCAAAATGAAGCAACGTGCGTGGATGCTTTCAACTCGTTCACATGCATATGTCCGCCAGGATTTGATGGGTCTTTGTGCGAAATGGATATCAACGAATGTGCTTCTAGCCCATGCAGCATTAACTCAAGCGTATGTCAGGATGGTGCTAACAGCTACCAATGCTATTGTCTTGATGGATACACTGGAGTATATTGTCAAATTAATATCAATGAATGTTTATACGGTTTGTGTCAGAATAATGCTCAATGCATTGACGGTATAGCGACTGTGAGTTGTGTCTGTGCAACAGGGTTTACTGGGCAGTATTGTGATGTGGAGGTCAATGAATGTGATGCGAATCCCTGCAGTGATGGTGCAACAACATGCATTGATCTAGTTGGTGATTATCAATGTGTCTGTAAATCAGGATTTACTGGTGAGTAAATAAACATGCAGATATAGCAGTTAATATGTGCATGTTCTAGAGGGCTTCTATGCGAATTGCTTTGATATCTGGCTGTTTTGTATCACATTAGGCACTGAAATTTCATTTGAATTAAAGTATTGCATGAGCCATAGCGATATAATGTACCGGTAGATACAATGAAGTACTGTAAAATCTGTATTAAAATGGTACAATACAACAGAGGGGATGCGGCTTCTATTAAAGCTTCTACACATATGAGAAATGGTGAACTTTTGGGTCTCAATTGTTCAAAATGAATGTGTGCAGCTTCTATTAGGGATGCGGCTTCTAATACAGATTTTACGGTATTCAATTTAGAAAATATTAGTCTAATGGGTTAAACTTGATGGAGGCTCTCTCTGATTGGTTAATAAATTCCAATTTCCGTTTATAACACTGTAAACAGTATAATTTTCATTGTTGTATGAACCTGAACAATTTTCACTGCTATAAAATTTTCTGATTATTACTGACAGCTAAAACTTGTCTCTCATGACATTAAAGTTGTTTCAAGGATCATTAAGGTGGCACATAGATGAAAATAGGAAAATCTTTAAAGAGCATATTATGACTACATACTGTAGAACACGTTGAAATAGCTGCATGCTATATTAGAGTATTTGACTCTTGGCATGAATTAACAGAATCTTAATTTAGCTAAAGTGTTGACTATCTCCCTGTGAGGATAGACTTTCTGTTAAATTAGCTAAATCAGCTAAAATAACATGCTATCTAAAAAGACATGTTTTACAGTACTTTTTTGATATTTATAGGTAAAAACTGTGAGGTTAATATTGATGAGTGTTCATCTGAGCCGTGTCAGAGAGGAGGTACTTGTATGGATGGGATAGATTATTTTATCTGTGTCTGTGCAAAGCCATACAGAGGGGAATTCTGTGAACTCTTACCATGTGAAGATTTTCCATGTGAAAATGGAGGTGTATGTAGTGATGATTACGAGTCAGAAGAAGGATTCACATGTCAGTGTCGCCCTGGATTCTTAGGTGAGTTTTGGCCATTAATTTATTGCCAGGCTTGAACTTAGAACAATTGAAATTGTTAATTATTCTCTTTTTCAATATGTACATCTGTAAGCATTATGCATACACTGTTCTATGCAAATTAGCTGATATGTTTGGGCATTTACCAGGAGAGAACACTGTACTATGCAAATTAGCTGCCATGTTTGGGCATTCACCAGGAGAGAACAATGTACTATGCAAATAAGCTTCCATGTTTGGGCATTTACCAGGAGAGAACACTGTACTATGCAAATTAGCTGCCATGTTTGGGCATTCACCAGGAGAGAACAATGTACTATGCAAATAAGCTTCCATGTTTGGGCATTTACCAGGAGAGAACACTGTACTATGCAAATTAGCTGCCATGTTTGGGCATTTACCAGGATAGGACACTGTACAATGCAAATAAACTGCCATCGTTGGGCATTCACCAGGAGAGAACAATGTACTTTGCAAATAAGCTGCCATGTTTGGGCATTTACTAGGAGAGAACACTGTACTATGCAAATTAACAAAACTTTTTTGACAATTTTATCTTGCACGACAAGTGGTTCACAATCACATTAATGTTGCAATATAGACAAAAACATATTTATAATATTATTTGGTCCTTCATTGTAGACCAAATCGGACTATGATTTATCTTAATATGACTTATCTTAATATGACTTATCTTAATATGACTTATCTTAATATGATTTATCTTAATATGATTTATCTTAAACTAAAAATGTTGCATTTGCGCCCTCTATAGTTCGAAGAAGTGTCTCAGTGATAGATTTGGCACATTGGCTGTCAAGCTAGCATTAAACATAAGACAAACAAAAGTAGAAAAGTAGTTGTTTGATGAAACAAAACCACTAATGCACAGTGTATTAAAATTGTTATTGTTTTATTTATCAAAAACTTGTATGTGTGCTTACAAGAACATGATATAACATGTCGAATGTATCTATCAACATACAGCACAACCAATAATATTAAAATTTACATGTTCTCGTCCATATTGCATGATGTAGTAACACTAAAAAAAAAAGTCTATCTTTCTTTTCTATCAGGTAATTGTTGTGAAATCAACGTGGATGACGTAACACTAGAACTATCTTTCTTTTCTATCAGGTAATCGTTGTGAAATCAACGTGGATGACGTAACACTAGAACTATCTTTCTTTTCTATCAGGTAATCGTTGTGAAATCAACGTGGATGACGTAACACTAGAACTATCTTTCTTTTCTATCAGGTAATCGTTGTGAAATCAACAGGGATGATGTAACACTAGAACTATCTTTCTTTTCTATCAGGTAATCGTTGTGAAATCAACGTGGATGACGTAACACTAGAACTATCTTTCTTTTCTATCAGGTAATCGTTGTGAAATCAACGTGGATGACGTAACACTAGAACTATCTTTCTTTTCTGTCAGGTAATCGTTGTGAAATCAACGTGGATGACGTAACACTAGAACTATCTTTCTTTTCTATCAGGTAATCGTTGTGAAATCAACGTGGATGACGTAACACTAGAACTATCTTTCTTTTCTATCAGGTAATCGTGAAATCAACGTGGATGACGTAACACTAGAACTATCTTTCTTTTCTATCAGGTAATCGTTGTGAAATCAACGTGGATGACGTAACACTAGAACTATCTTTCTTTTCTATCAGGTAATCACTGTGAAATCAACGTGGATGACGTAACACTAGAACTATCTTTCTTTTCTATCAGGTAATCACTGTGAAATCAACGTGGATGATGTAACACTAGAACTATCTTTCTTTTCTATCAGGTAATCATTGTGAAATCAACAGGGATGACGTAACACTAGAACTATCTTTCTTTTCTATCAGGTAATCGTTGTGAAATTAACGTGGATGACGTAACACTAGAACTATCTTTCTTTTCTATCAGGTAATCGTTGTGAAATCAACGTGGATGACGTAACACTAGAACTATCTTTCTTTTCTATCAGGTAATCGTTGTGAAATCAACGTGGATGACGTAACACTAGAACTATCTTTCTTTTCTATCAGGTAATCGTTGTGAAATCAACGTGGATGACGTAACACTAGAACCATCTTTCTTTTCTATCAGGTAATCGTTGTGAAATCAACGTGGATGACGTAACACTAGAACTATCTTTCTTTTCTATCAGGTAATCGTTGTGAAATCAACGTGGATGACGTAACACTAGAACTATCTTTCTTTTCTATCAGGTAATCGTGAAATCAACGTGGATGACGTAACACTAGAACTATCTTTCTTTTCTATCAGGTAATCGTTGTGAAATCAACGTGGATGACATAACACTAGAACTATCTTTCTTTTCTATCAGGTAATCGTGAAATCAACGTGGATGACGTAACACTAGAACTATCTTTCTTTTCTATCAGGTAATCGTTGTGAAATCAACGTAGATGACGTAACACTAGAACTATCTTTCTTTTCTATCAGGTAATCGTTGTGAAATCAACGTAGATGACGTAACACTAGAACTATCTTTCTTTTCTATCAGGTAATCGTTGTGAAATCAATGTGGATGACGTAACACTAGAACTATCTTTCTTTTCTATCAGGTAATCGTTGTGAAATCAGTGTGGATGACGTAACACTAGAACTATCTTTCTTTTCTATCAGGTAATCGTTGTGAAATCAACGTGGATGACGTAACACTAGAACTATCTTTCTTTTCTATCAGGTAATCGTTGTGAAATCAACGTGGATGACGTAACACTAGAACTATCTTTCTTTTCTATCAGGTAATCGTTGTGAAATCAACGTAGATGACGTAACACTAGAACTATCTTTCTTTTCTATCAGGTAATCGTTGTGAAATCAACGTGGATGACGTAACACTAGAACTATCTTTCTTTTCTATCAGGTAATCGTTGTGAAATCAACGTGGATGACGTAACACTAGAACTATCTTTCTTTTCTATCAGGTAATCGTTGTGAAATCAACGTGGATGACGTAACACTAGAACTATCTTTCTTTTCTATCAGGTAATCGTTGTGAAATCAACGTGGATGACGTAACACTAGAACTATCTTTCTTTTCTATCAGGTAATCGTTGTGAAATCAACGTGGATGACGTAACACTAGAACTATCTTTCTTTTCTATCAGGTAATCGTTGTGAAATCAACGTGGATGACGTAACACTAGAACTATCTTTCTTTTCTATCAGGTAATCGTTGTGAAATCAACGTGGATGACGTAACACTAGAACTATCTTTCTTTTCTATCAGGTAATCGTTGTGAAATCAACGTGGATGACGTAACACTGGAACTATCTTTCTTTTCTATCAGGTAATCATTGTGAAATCAACGTGGATGACGTAACACTAGAACTATCTTTCTTTTCTATCAGGTAATCGTTGTGAAATCAACGTGGATGATGTAACACTAGAACTATCTTTCTTTTCTATCAGGTAATCGTTGTGAAATCAACGTGGATGACGTAACACTAGAACTATCTTTCTTTTCTATCAGGTAATCGTTGTGAAATCAACGTGGATGACGTAACACTAGAACTATCTTTCTTTTCTATCAGGTAATCGTTGTGAAATCAACGTGGATGACGTAACACTAAAACTATCTTTCTTTTCTATCAGGTAATCGTTGTGAAATCAACGTAGGTGACGTAACACTAGAACTATCTTTCTTTTCTATCAGGTAATCGTTGTGAAATCAACGTGGATGACGTAACACTAGAACTATCTTTCTTTTCTATCAGGTAATCGTTGTGAAATCAACGTGGATGACGTAACACTAGAACTATCTTTCTTTTCTATCAGGTAATCGTTGTGAAATCAACGTGGATGACGTAACACTAGAACTATCTTTCTTTTCTATCAGGTAATCGTTGTGAAATTAATGTAGATGACTGTCATAAGGTGCAACCAGCGTGTTCTGGTAATGGTCTGTGTGTTGATGGAGACAATGCATATACATGTCTGTGTCAGCCTGGCTGGGCTGGTGAAGATTGCAGCAGACTTGTTGATGACTGCATAAACCATCAATGTCAGGTAAAAATTGTATATTGATATTTATAACAGTTTCAAAAATAATCAGGAAAATTGCTGATTATCTGGCTAGTAGTGCCCGTAAAAATAACATAAAAAAGTCAGTTTAAGCTGTTAACTTGGGTAATCTCCTCTTGTAGTTATAACTCTCCATTTCTGATGATGCCATAAATCAAGAACTATCAATTTCGACTAGACCTATTTGTCAGACATACTTTTATCGATATTATTAAAACTAAATACAAAAAACATGTATGGTTACTTACATATGCATGTTGATTTTTATCATTCGATCAAATATGCCAGTTTGATTTCATTCAAATGTTGCATCAGGATCATGAATATTGAATTATAATTTGCCTACATGATTATGTTTCCCACATCCTTGACAAATTTCTATATACTAAGTATTGCTTTGTTTCAAAAATCCCATTTTGCATCTCTATAAAATTGTTGGAGGGTGATAATTACAAAACAAGTCTATACTGTAATATGATTGCATATCATTTATATGTTTACTTATTCACCTTTTCAAACTTCCAGAATGGTGCAACCTGTGTAGATCTTCACCTGGCCTATAGCTGTATATGTCCTGACGGTTGGGAAGGTGATTTCTGTGAGATTGATAAAGATGAATGCCTGTCACTACCATGTCAAAATGGAGCTACATGTATTGATTTATTTGAAGATTACAAGTAAGTTGAACCCATTTATCCCATTGCCACAAGTAAGTTGAACCCATTTATCCCTTTAATTGAACCCATTTATCTCTTTGACATGAGTAAGTTGAACCATTTATTCATTTGTCATAAGTTGAACCCATTTATCCCTTTGACATAAGTAAATTGAATCCATTTATCCCTTTAATTGAACCCATTTATCCCTTTGACATAAGTAAATCGAACCCATTTATCCCTTTGACATAAGTAAGTTGAACCCATTTATCCCTTTGACATAAGTAAGTTGAACCCATTTATCCCATCTTATCATTCAGGTGACATCCTGTGATGGTATGTGTGTATGTGATGAAGGTGTTTCTTAAATTCAATATTCTAACTTGATTATAGATGTTTGTGTCTGGCTGGATGGAATGGTAAAAACTGTGCTGATGACATCAAAGAATGTCAATCAAATCCATGTCTGAATGGCGGTACATGCATTGAAGGATCTAATCAATATACATGTCAATGTGTGCCTTTCTACACTGGCAAGGACTGTGAGACAACGTTTGATCCGTGTGACACCACTTACAGTCAGTGCCTGAATGATGCAAGGTGTATAACACAAATTGATGGTACCTATATCTGTGAATGCTTACCAGGTATGTAAAAAAAGAATTAGCTAGGGATACTTGTTTAGATTTTATTAAACACAATTATATGTAGTTGATTGGATTTAAAGGGCGGTAGTCATCGCGCCACACATGCTCAAGATATATGGGTCTCATATAAACAAAGATGGTGACTTTGACTGTTGCGCAGATCAACGAGTACAAATGAGACGTTACCAAGCTTTAATTTGGTATTTTTTAGATGATTGGACGGTGCAATTAGTGCAAGTAGCACTCAGGTCAAACCTCATACTTGTGATTCCATTAGAATAGCACATTGGATTATGGGAAAATCGATGTTTATCAACACAAATATCGCACATGTGCAGCACGATGACTGCTGCCCTTTAACATTTCAACCTAGTTAACTACACTTATTGCTTTTCTAAAATTATAGCATTTTTATTATTTTACTCATGTTCAAAAGATGTATGCAAAACTGAAAGAATAATATAGAAATATTGGAAATACATGTATAAACTGATTTTAAGAACTGTAATGTTTTGACATAAAGACTGAATATTTAATATCTGTTACTATTACTTTTATTTAAATTGAATATAGCTGCTGAACTATTGATCTGTTTTCTCCAATTTTTATTTTTAATAAAATATTTCCTGTGTCATTAGTGCCAATTTGTAACAGCCATCACCAAAATGTGGACATTGAAAGCATAGTATATATGCTCTAAACATTAAATCACTTGTAAGTGGAAAAAGATGGGTCTGGTCAATTAAAATCTAGTTTTGTCAGGCTGACAACTTCATCATGGACCCGAACGAAATGTCAAATATGTTGCCATCTTGCGAGGCTAAACTACTTTTATGTGTTATTTTATGCGTTATTTCCTATAATAGTGTTCGTCAAACATCATAATTTTCTAAGTTTATTCCCATCATACATTGTATGACCAATATCAACAGATTTGGCCTCTACTCGATCTTTCGTTTTCACATTGCATTTCAAATGACATTGGCTTGTGTGGGGTCATTTTGTTCATGCAACTGTCTTAAACAATAATTCGGTAAGATTTCTTTATCTTTATGTTGTTTTATTTAAACAAAAAATGTTCAAAATCACAGCTATTGCCACTAATAACACTAAAAAGAGAAGTATTATTGTAATAATTTATTTCTTTTTTTGCAGGTTTTTCTGGTTTTGATTGTGAAATAAATATTAATGAATGCGGTTCCAATCCATGCCAGAATGGGGGACTTTGCCGTGATTTAACAAATGGTTACACATGTGTATGTGTTATAGGATACGGTGGTACTAATTGCGATGAAAACATCAATGATTGTCTGATTGGATTGTGTCAAAATGGAGGAGTGTGCATTGATTTGGTGAATGAGTAAGTATACAGGAGGGGGAGGGGGTTATTAATTGGTACTACACTGGATTGATATGTGGATTGTGGATTATTACTTCAACTTTTCTGTCACTTTTTTTCGCAGTTACAAGTGTGAATGTGCTTTGGGTTGGAACGGTAGGAACTGTACAGATGACGTCAACGAGTGTGCATCACTACCATGTCAGAATGCTGGACTATGTCAGGATTTAATTGGACAGTACACATGTGATTGTGTAACTGGATATATGGGTGAGTGCTGAATAAAACCATGATGAGCGCAGCTGTTCACATTACTGATTGTCCGTCGTCATCGTCAAATTTACATTTTCAACTTCTTCTTCGAAACCGCAAGTCAGAATGTTTTCAAATTTGATATGCAAGTACCTTGAATGTTTTTTTCTCAGATTTGTTCATTTCATGTCAAAATCTCAAATTCTCTTTTTTTTGGTGAATATTTTTGTCATTATTGGTAAAAAGTTATATTTTCGCCTTCTTGTTAAAAGCAGCAAGTCTGATTGCTTTGATACTATACATATTGTTTATTTTCCAATGATATCTTCAATTCCCTAATTTCTTAAGTCCAATTGCTTTGATATTACATATATAGGTACTGAATATGGACCTCTCTCAGATTTGTTCATTTTGTAATGATATCTTCATTTTCCTAATTTTGGTGAATATTTTTACCATTTTGGGTAAAAAGTTATATTTTCGCCTTCTTGTTAAAAGCAGCAAGTCTGATTGCTTTGATACTATACATATTGTTTATTTTCTAATGATATCTTCAATTCCCTAATTTCTTAAGTCCAATTGCTTTGATATTACATATATAGGTACTGAATATGGACCTCTCTCAGATTTGTTCATTTTGTAATGATATGTTTAATTCCCTAATTTTGGTGAATATTTTTACCATTTTGGGTAAAAAGTTATATTTTCGCCTTCTTGTTAAAAGCAGCAAGTCTGATTGCTTTGATACTATACATATTGTTTATTTTCTAATGATATTTTCAGTTCTTTAATTGAAATGTGCCTTGCTAACAGCGGAGCTATCTCATCCGACAGGCTGCTTGTCTTTATTCACGCTCTGAAGGACCTGTGACGTTGATCTTATT
Source organism: Saccoglossus kowalevskii (assembly GCF_978046115.1). NCBI lineage: Eukaryota > Metazoa > Hemichordata > Enteropneusta > Harrimaniidae > Saccoglossus > Saccoglossus kowalevskii. Next base: position 5,101,393 of record NC_140654.1, read on the forward strand.
GTCTCTTCAGATTAAAATTGATTGACCCGAGCATTATCGTTGTTTTGCTCATATGTATTAAATGCAACTTTTCACAGATGTATATCTAATTAAATTGATATTCTATAGTCATTTGTCGCAAAGTTTAATTTCTGAATTAATCAAACATTATGTCTGTGTATCAGGTACTAATTGTGAAGTTGATATAAATGAATGTGACAGTGTTCCATGTCAGAATGACGGAATATGCAGTGATCTTGTTGGTAATTATACATGTGACTGCATAGCAGGCTGGACTGGTAGAAATTGTGATCAGAATATTGATGAATGTCAGTCAGCACCTTGTATTAATGGAATGTAAGTATCACTTTATGTACTGCCTTTTAACTCAGATTTCTATTTCAACTATGCAATGCGTCATATTTTATGCCCTACTAGGTGGTCTGCTATCTCAGATATACAATGCAATCAATACTGCCAATTTCTTGTTGCATCAAAATCAGAATAATGTGGCAAAAAATACATGGTTCAAAATTAAATACCTGGTTGTGGCAACCACTCTTGAAAACTGGTTGTCCATATAAAAATGTTTAGAACAGAATCAGCGAACTTCTTTGTGTGCAGTTCGGTCAAACCCTGGTGGCAGCCATGTTTGTTTTTATTATTAGAGGATGCTTATGCACGTAATCATTCCATATTTGGAATTCGCATTTCCTAATATGGTAGGATGAAAATACCCCATAAAATACCTCAAAATTATGGCACACTGTAACTTAAGGTGTTACGGTGACAGATGTATAATAATAGTATTTATGCCTTTGGACTTTGTTTTGTGTATGTTCCAAATAAGATATCCTATCCTAAGCCATGTATATATGTGCCTATATTGTAGATGTGAAGATTTGATTGCTGATTACCAGTGTACATGTTATGAAGGATGGCAAGGCAGTAATTGTGATGTAGATATCAATGAATGTAGCAGTAATCCTTGTCAAAATGATGGTATATGTAGTAATCTAAATAATCAGTATTCATGTACTTGTACTTCAGGATTCACAGGTGAGCACTTACATCTCTTGTTGTTTTGTGAAATCATAGTTTTCAGTAAGATTATAATAATATGTATAATACTGTAAAATACTTTATTTTAGCTGGAATTAATTTTCGCTGAAAAGACTTTTTGAGTGTTTTGTATGGAATTTATTTTCACTGATTTCTGATGAGTTGAATGTAAAATATAGAAAAAAAGGTATATTTGCTGGAATCTTATTTTCACTGACTCATTCCTTCAGCGAAAATAGTGAAAATAAAGTATTTTACAGTAATGGGTTGAATAATTTATATCAGAATTTAATTGAGAAGTGTATATTGCTGAAGTGTATAACAGCAAAATTAAAGGCTAAAATAATTAAGATTTAATGGGGAGGTGTATAATAGTGAGGTATATAATAAAGGGCATATTATATTGAGGTGTATAATAAAAGGCATATAATATTGAGGTGTATAATAAAGGGCATATAATAGTGAGGTATATAATAAAGGGCATATAATATTGAGGTGTATAATAGTGAGGTATATAATAAAGGGCATATAATATTGAGGTGTATAATAAAGGGCATATAATATTGAGGTGTATAATAAAGGGCATATAATATTGAGGTGTATAATAAAGTGTATATAATAGAGAGGTATATAATAAAGGGCATGTAATATTGAGGTGTATAGTAGTGAGGTGTATAATAAAGGGCATATAATATTGAGGTGTATAGTAGTGAGGTGTATAATAAAGGGCATGTAGTAGTGAGGTATATAATAAAGGGCATATAATATTGAGGTGTATAGTAGTGAGGTGTATAATAAAGAGCATATAATATTGAGGTGTTTTGTAGTGAGGTGTATAATAAAGGGCATATAGTAGTGAGGTGTATAATAAAGGGCATATAGTAGTGAGGTATATAATAAAGGGCATATAATATTGAGGGCAATAATAATGAAGATGGTATTTATTAGACACATATCTTTGATGATTTCTAGTTTATTCATTCTATCAAAATGTTGCATTAGTGAGTATGTAGTATGTAAACAGTTCTATTTTTTTATTGTGTCTTAAAGTATCAGTGTTTTGTATTGTAGGTGTTAACTGTGAGTATGATATAGAAGTATGTCAAGATACAAGTACTGGATTCACTCAATGTTTAAATGGTGCTACATGTCTAGAAGGAACTGGGCTTACTTTCACATGCAGGTTGGTGTCAGTTAGCCCATATGAATGTGTGTTGGCTTTAGAAACAAATCTGATTGTAGTTTCTTATTGTATTGGACAAATTGATGAAACTCGTCATTACCCTACTATAATTATAATCCAGGAAAGCCCTTCTAGAATTGACAACCTTTTTTGTTGGAGAAGTCTATCTCCAGTAGAATCACACATCAACCAAAAATTGTGTTATTATTTTAACCATAGATGCATCTGTCATGTACATGTTCCACTAATAGAGCATTTTTTTTTTTTTTTTTTTAAATTTTTTTTTATTACTTTAAATAAATACATTTACAAAAAAAAGAAAGAAAAAATTACAAAAAAAAAAATGCTCTATTAGTGGAACATGTACATGACAGATGCATCTATGGTAAAAATAATAACTAATAGAGTAAATTTAGTTTTACTTGTGAACACACTCATTACCTCATAGGGTATTATAATTTACTAGAGCCCATCTCCAATTCAATCACACATCAACCAAAAATTGTCTTATTATTTTAACCATAGATACATCTGTCATGTACATGTACACACACATTACCTCAGTTATAATTTTGGTGCCCCAAAGAAGAATATTGTTGAGGTCAATAATTCGTTGAAAATATTGACCTACCACTGAGATTTACTTGTCTACTGAATAAACTAAAAAGCACAAATGGAATTTACCAACATTCTTGTATGACTTAGTAACACGAGTTATAATTCTGAATATTGACTCGGAGTAAATATATTTCATGAATGTTACCACATTCTGATCAATCATTGGCAATTTCAAAAACAAAAGATCACAATACCTTTTGTTCCATGTTATTGTTGAATTTTGGGTTCTCTAACATCATATCTTATCTGAATAGTTTTAAATATAATTTTTTTGTGGGTCTGCTCAGATGAAATGATACTTGACTCTCTGCTTATGTTACAGCTGTGCTGCAGGTTTTATTGGTAATTATTGTGAGATTAATATTAATGAATGCGTCAGTAATCCTTGTCAGAATGATGCTGTGTGTCTTGATGAAGTTAATGGCTATGCTTGTAATTGCACACAAGGTGAGTGAGTCCTGGTTAATCTACTCGCATTGGAAAATATAAGACCTAGTTTCTGGTTATTATCTTGATTTCATCACCAAAATATTATTGTGTTGGCTTTAACAATAGTTACAATGGTTTTGAGATTTATTAAGACAGTAATTCCACAAGATGGCTACATTACCCAATCTTGATGGCACCACCGACACATGCGGTTTACATAATTCATTAGCATACTTTATGAGGGTAAAGTGCAGTTTTCAAAATACTGTGGAATACTTTATTTTCGCTGGAATTAATTTTCGCTGAAAAGGCTTTTTGGGCCATTTGGTTGGAATTTATTTTCACTGATTTTTGATGAGGTTAATGTGAAATATAGGAAAAAAAGTATATTCGCTGGATTTTATTTTCACGGAATCATCCCTTCAGCGAAAATAGCGAAAATAAATTCCAAGCGAAAATAAAGTATTCTACAGTACATGTGTTTGTTAGTTGTTGAATATGTACTCTAGATTTGCAAATCATTGTGTTGGCCATGAAATAGTCCCATACTATTCTAGAACAAAACAACTGCCAAATGTTCTGCATGGTTGCAAGCCATCATGATCTAACTGAATGTCCATATAATTTTCAGAACCACTGAAATAAACCTTTAATGCAAATGACACTTTTCATTCTATCACATCACCACGACCGATGTTTCAAATGGTTACAGGTCAGGGGACGAGTGGACTCAATCCAATTTAGGAGCAAAAACAAGTCATCTGGCATTCTCGCATTCAAAAAGATTCTGGCGACCATTTGCATTCGGGCACACACATACCAAATGATCCAAAATTATTTCCCATATTATGGCCATACTGAGCAATGTGGAGTTTGTCAAAGTTTGTCACAATGAATTGAGACTATTTACCATTATAGTGTAGTTCAATCACATTTGTGATCTGTACTTAGCAAAGGTGGAGTTAAGAACAAGATTAGACATAGTTCTCATTATTACATCAATAACATGTGTACTAGATTTTCCAAAAGATGTTACTTATTAACAAGTAATGAACACACTACTGTAAAATGCTCGCTAAAATTTTCGCTATTTTTGCTGTAGGAATGATTCAGTGAAAATAAAATCCATCGAATGTACCTTTTTCCCTGTGTTTTAAACTTCATACAAAACACCAAAAAGTCTTTTCAGTGAAAATTAATTCCAGCTAAAATAAAGTATTTTCTAGTATTACATAGATGATGTAGATGATTTTCATATGACTTTTGTTTGCTTTTACAGGATGGACTGGTGAAACATGTACCATTGATGTTGATGAATGTGCTTCAAATCCATGTGTGAATGGTGGTATATGTCGACAGAAATCAGTTGGTGAAGGCTACATTTGTTACTGTGTACCTGGATACGGTGGAATACACTGTGAATATGAAGTTAATGAGTGTCTGTCTGATCCCTGTCAGAATGCTGGTACCTGTTACGATGAATTGAATCAATACCGATGTATCTGTCCAATGGGTTATACTGGTGATCACTGCGAGTTGGATGTGTGTGCCAGCTCACCATGTCTGAATGGAGCCACATGTGTGCATCCCCAGCCTGATATATATTACTGTGTTTGCCCGTATGGGTTTGTGGGAACTTACTGTGAATACGTTGATCAGTGTTTGAGTCAACCGTGCAGTAATGGAGCCACATGTACAAGTGATGGTTTAAGTTACAATTGTATCTGTTTACCGGAGTATACTGGACCAGAATGTGAAACGTATCTACTATCATCAACTAGCAGTATTTATTCATTATCAACAAGCAGTATCCAGTATACAACTAGTGTTATTAAACAGTCTACTAGCAGTATCAAACCATCACCAACTAGCAGTATTGAACCATTCTCAACAAGTAGTATACAGTTGGGTGTAACTAGCAGTATACAACCAACACCAGGTATTACTAGTAGTATAGAACCAACACAAGGTATAACCAGTAGTATACAACCAACACATGGTATTACTAGTAGTATACAACCAACACCAGATATTACTAGGAGTATGCAACCAACACCAGGTATCACTAGTAGCGTACAACCAACACCAGGTATAACCAGTAGTCTGCAACCAACACCAGGTATTACTAGTGGTATACAACCAACACCAGGTATAACCAGTAGTATACAACCAACACCAGGTATTACTAGTAGTATTCAACCAACTCCGGTTATAAGTAGCAGTTCATTCATTGAAACTACTCATATCATCTCAACACCAAGCATATCTAGAAGTCAGCTACCAACAGATATAATAACTTCTGCAGTAACTAGTACACAGACAATAGTACTAAGTAGTTCGACAATATCGGGCAGTATTATTGTCTCGCCAACCAAGGAAACAAGCATGGTGCTTTCATCAACACCTGCTGTGCTAGTCACAGGAACAGCAGATATTATTACATCAAGTATTGAACCAGGTATTATTGCAAGTATTTCACCATCTATATCATCTATACTTTCCTCAAGCATGTCCTTAATCTCCAGTGTTAAGAGTGTATCAAGCATGATCAGTTCTGTTCTCTCGCCTATTGTTACCTCGTCTACAAGTCTACAGTCCACGCCTACACCCAGCTCCACAGTTCCATTCATCCATACTTCAATTCCAGATTCAACATTATTAACTTTATCTAGTTTACAGACATTGTCTGTGACAACAGAAACAGTTTTACAAACATTGCGGTTTAGTTTAAAATCATCAGCTATCCAGTCCACTGTTATATCTCCCACAACTTTTACAACAACACAACTTTCTTCTCAAGCAGTTGAAAGTTCTGTGTTTATAAAATCAAGCATTCCAACACCATCGTTTAGTGTCACTCCCATATTTACAACGTTATTGTCATCCGAGTTGCAACGAGAAGCTTCAACCATATTTCCTGAAGCATCAACCATTTCAGTCTCACCATTTACAAGTCAAAGAAGATTATCACATAGTGCTGTGATGATATCAAGTAGTGTCCTGCCAACACCAGCTTTGACCTCATCACTAGCATTAGTCGCTTCTTCTATCCAAGGAGTCTCATCATCGATTCCATCATCAGATAATATATCATCACCTCTAAGAACTAGCAGTTCATTTGGAATGGTAACAGATTCGTTAATTTCATTGAGTGGATCTAACATATCAAGTTTCATTGTTCCTCTCAGTACTACACTGCCCACCATTTCAGGTGTATCAATGAGTTCCTCGGTTCAAATGCCGTCCTTGACATTGGTCATTGCTACTTCATCTCCAACAGTAAGTTCATTAGGACCATATTCAAGTTCTGCCATGTCCATTTCATCAAGTTCAACAGTTGTATCGAGTGAATTCATACCATCAGTAACCACATCAAGCTTTACAACAGCAATATCAAGTTCAATTCCAGTTGTGTCAAGTGATATCATACCATCAGTAACTGCACCAAGCTTTACAACAATGTCATCAAGTTCAATTCCAGTTGTGTCAAGTGAAATCTCACCATCATTAACTGCAACATCTGTTCGAACACCATCAAGCTATTTAGAAATGACGTCTACAGTAGAAACAAGTGTATTGCAAACTATATCAAGTTCTTTAGGAGCAACATCAACTGCAGAATCACATGCAACAAGTATATTTCAAAGTTCTTCAGGTGTTGAAACAACAATACCATCACAATTATTAAGCTCTTTAGAACTTACATCAGAAACAAGTTTAATTGCCACTACATCAAGCATACCAATATCACTACCATCAGCAGAAATAATTACCACTACATCAAGCATACCAATGTCACTACCATCAACAGAAATAATTGCCACTACATCAAGCATACCAATGTCACTACCATCAACAGAAATAATTGCCACTACATCAAGCATACCAATGTCACTACCATCAGCAGAAATAATTGCATCTGAAAGTTTATTCAGCGTAACAACCACAATACCACCCATATCATCTAGTTCTTCGGTTGAAATTCCTTCTCTGGCAAGTACATTAAAAATGGCATCAACTAGGGAATTAGTGCCAAGCACTCTAGAAACAACACAAGTAACCATGGCAACCTCAAATATTAGTCCATTCAGCAAAATAACCACAATACCACCCATATTATCTAGTTCTTCAGCTGAAATTCCAACAATGCAAGTAACCATGGCAACCTCAAATATTAGTCCATTAGTATCAGAATCCTTAATAATTCCCTCCAGTTTAACATTAGCTGCAAGTTCATCAATGATAACAATGCCAATCACTGAAATTTCATCTAACATAGAAGATTCAAGAACTGTCACAACAACAATCACAGTGTCGTCCGTCCAATCGCTATCATCAGAAATAGCACTCTCTTCATCACCATTGACTTCTCTTTTTTTAACACCATCTCAGGAAACAAGCTCTGTACCATCTGTTGTGGTGTTAACAACATCAGTACCACCTTCTCCAAGTTTGCCAGATATAACAACACTGTTTGTGGCATCAGAGATGTCAACTACTCTACAGAAGACATTATCACCCGTGGTAATGCCCACAACTCAAATTACAACAACAGGTAGTTTCTTGGAAACTACAAGCAGTCCCTTGGCAACAGCAAGCAGTTACATGGCAACAAGCAGTGCCTTGGAAACTACAAGCAGTCCCTTGGCAACAGCAAGCAGTCCCTTGGCAACAGCAAGCAGTTACATGGCAACAGCAAGCAGTTACATGGCAACAAGCAGTGTCTTGGAAACTACAAGCAGTCCCTTGGAAACTACAAGCAGTCCCTTGGAAACTACAAGCAGTTCCTTGGCTACAGCAAGCAGTTACATGGAAACAACAAGCAGTTTCTTGGAAACTATAAGCAGTCCCTCTGCAACAGCAAGCAGTTACATGGAAACAACAAGCAGTTTCTTGGAAACTACAAGCAGTCCCTTGGCAACAGCAAGCAGTTACATGGAAACAACAAGCAGTTTCTTGGAAACTATAAGCAGTCCCTCTGCAACAGCAAGCAGTTACATGGAAACAACAAGCAGTTTCTTGGAAACTATAAGCAGTCCTTTGGCAACAGCAAGCAGTTACATGGAAACAACAAGCAGTGCCTTTGAAACTACAAGCAGTCCCTTGGCAACAGCAAGCAGTTACATGGCATCAACAAGCAGTTTCTTCGAAACTACAAGCAGTCTTTTGGCAACAGCAAGCAGTTACATGGAAACAACAAGCAGTTTCTTGGAAACTATAAGCAGTCCCTCAGCAACAGCAAGCAGTTACATGGAAACAACAAGCAGTTTCTTCGAAACTACAAGCAGTCTTTTGGCAACAGCAAGCAGTTACATGGAAACAACAAGCAGTTTCTTGGAAACTATAAGCAGTCCCTCAGCAACAGCAAGCAGTTACATGGAAACAACAAGCAGTTTCTTGGAAACTACAAGCAGTCCTTTGGCAACAGCAAGCAGTTACATGGAAACAACAAGCAGTGCCTTTGAAACTACAAGCAGTCCCATGGCAACAGCAAGCAGTTACATGGCAACAACAAGCAGTGTCTTGGAGACTACAAACAGTCCTTTGGCAACAGCAAGCAATTACATGGAAACAACAAGCAGTGCCTTTGAAACTACAAGCAGTCCCTTGGCAACATCAAGCAGTTACATGGCATCAACAAGCAGTGCATTGGAAACAAGCAGTCTTTTGGCAATAGTAAGCAGTCCCTTAGCAACAACAGGCCCTTCCTTGTCAATAACAAGCAATCCTTTGGCAAAAACAACTGATTTGTCATCTGTGTTGGGATCGTTTACTACAACAACAGCAATACCTATTGTTGACACAAGTATACTACAGCCCAGTGAAGGATCTATCACAGTGACAGCAAGTCCAGCATCGATCATAGCTTCAATCTCAACGAGGTCCAGTGCTGTATCCGAACCATCAATATCACCCACAGTAACCCTAGAACCATCAATATCAACACAATTAGAAGTTAAGTCAAGTACAGTGCCTCAAGTAGTAACAACAGAATCTCTGCAATCGATAATTTCCATATTTCAGACATCATCTGTTGAGGTATCCTTGTCAAGTCCTGTCATATCGCCCAGTACTACAGGTATTGTGACTTTAATAATAATGATAGTTTTGCAGTGTGTGTGTGTGTGTGTGTGTGTTTGTGCTCTCTCACCTCAACACCCTAAATGTATATTAATTATTATTCATTAACACCATTTGTTACTATTAGTAATTAACAGATTAAGAATAGTTGCTTGCTGATGGCAAATATAGTTCTTACGCACGAAAAGGGCTACATGGCTAGCACATGCTAAAAATGTCTACATGGCTAGCACTTGCTAAAAAAATGTTTACATGGCTAGCGCATGCTAAAAATATCTACATGGCTAGCACATGCTAAAAATGTCTACATGGCGAGCACATGCTAAAAATATCTACATGGCTAGCACATGCTAAAAATGTCTACATGGCTAGCACATGCTAAAAATGTCTACATGGCGAGCACATGCTAAAAATATCTACATGGCTAGCACATGCTAAAAATATCTACATGGCTAGCACATGCTAAAATGACTACATGGCTACCACATGCTAACAATGTCTACGTGGCTAGCACTTGTTGAAAATGTCTACATGGCTAGCACTTGCTAAAACATGTCTACATGGCTTGCACATGCTAAAATGACTACATGGCTAGCACATGCTAAAAATGTCTACATGGCTTGCACATGCTAAACATGTCTACATGGCTAGCACATGCTAAAAATGTCTACATGGCTAGCACATGCTAAAAATGTCTACATGGCGAGCACATGCTAAAAATGTCTACATGGCTAGCACATGCTAAAACTCTGAGTAGTCAAACCAGCTTGTGCTAAAAAGTATTTATCTGTCTAGTAATAAAAACTGTTACATAATATAAAATAACTATTGGTACTATTAGAGAACTTAGTTAGATATTAATGCTGTATATTGTAATGATGCACACTTGTAGTTTTACACAGTACAAACTAACCATCACCTTTCATATTCTTCCTAAGTGTTCCTTACTGCTACCAATGTAAGCATGCTTCATGCACTCTTGTATTGTTATCTTGTCTTAGGGGGCCCTTCCTATCACTTTGTAATTTGGAGGTGAAAAGGGGACATAAAGCAAGGTTATTTGAAATTAATTTAACTTAATTTAAATACTTATTAAATCCGTTTAAGCATTTGTGAGGACTATAATAATGTGGATATTTTTTCTAAGTACAAAATATGAAAACAATATGAAGTAATTATTAAAACCAAATAATGTCGTAATTGATTGGATGAATTCCCATTGTCATTATTGATGCATCATAGTGAAACCTTTCTTTCGGCTAACATAGGTGCCATAAGTTGGTTGTGGTTTTATGATGATTGAACCTGTCAATCTGAAAAAAATGTAAATTTCCAACATGTTGGTAATTAGGCTGATTATAATGACCTTTATGGCAATAAATAAAATTACACAAAATAATTTAGAAAACTGTATCATAAATAATCCATAATAGCATCAAGTACGACTTGGTGGGTGTTGGCAGATTTTCTCATGGGGGATTTTTTCAAATAATTTTTTTCTTTCTGATCTAGTTTTGTTGAAGTATATTAATCATTTTGCTATATTCTTTATAGTTACTTTAATTACTTCATCTGCAAGCAGTATTGTACCAACGCCATCGCTATCAACAACTTATATTAGTTCATCTATTATGGTCACACCTACACCCACTCCAGCTACTACACCTGGACCCCCTACATGCCTGAATGGACTGTGCCAGAATGGTGCTACATGTTTGGATGTTATGAAAGGCGATCAATTGAGTTTCCTGTGTCAATGTACTTTCCAATATGAAGGCACTTTGTGTGAGATTGGTAAGTGGTAACATGTTACTTGTAGGATTTTGAAGTCACATAATCCATATATTAATATTATATTAAATGATTATATGAAAGCAATGTTTAGTAGAAGACAATTGAGGTACCAAGTTATGTAACCTTTGGGAGAGAGCATTTATGTACCAGTGTGAGCGACCTTCAAAAGGTAATTTATGTACCAGGTTGTTTAAATACCAGGTTGTATATCCCTACACTGGGATATGTCGCTGTCACAGGGTCATTCTCTGGTGAGGCATGTGCGCATAGAACTGCAGTTTTGCAAGATAGTTATCAAATTTGCTACCTGATTAGCAAACTGTTCGGCATGTACGCAAATGATTTGGACAAAGTCATTATCCAAGAGGGGGATGCAAACATGCATAATTAAACTCAATAAATGCATATCGTTACGTATTAATGTACGCAATCAATGTAGTGAGTGACATAATAAACTATTTATTTAAAATGAAAACGATTTATATGTCAAATTGTAGTTACAATACAAATCACAAGTTTCATAAACTTGCGCTCCCTGTGGAATGGCTGGTGTATAGGTGTGAATGTTTTCTCCACTTTTACTATTTTGCAAATATCGACTCTTTCATTTATACTAAAGCCCTATCCTGACCAAAACACTGCAGAACCATAGCTATATCTAATGTAGCATGTCTCTCATTTGAATATTTCACTATAAACCATGGCTTATAATTTGTAAACGCTAAAACCAAATGTGTATTTCTGTAACTTGCCTGAAAAACACTTGCCAATGGGTTCTTAGTCTGTAAACTTTGTTCATTTTTCACGATGTACAGAAATTCTAGACTGGGGCATACCATTTATAGCATAGGGCAGGAAGGTGCAATTGTATGTGAATATGAGAATTAAATTGGGCATCAAATTTGATACTAGTCTTGCAGAACTGTAGTTCCATGCACATGTCCCAGTAAGTACCAGGATGTGTGACATTTGTCTCTGATAATTGTACAAATTATCAGCGATATTGTTGTTTTACTCAGATATAAATCATACAGCTTGAATTGTACTTTCTATCAAATTTTAATCTGAAATTCTCTCTTTTAGGCAAGAATTTTGATAACCCAGAATTCATTGGTGAATCATTTCTTGAATATCTGCCGTTACCATTAGCAACTGGAGAAACATCAACGATAACTATCAGATTTCAGACAGTGAACTCTGAGGGCAGTATACTGTATTCTGCAGCTGACTATAATAGAGATGAACTTGATACGCCAACTAATTTTCTACACATGTACATTGAAGATGGCATTCTGAAGGTAGTTTCCTCACCTCTGCTTTTGTTTTACTGTTGTATACTCAATTTCATTATTTTTCGTAAAAGACACTTTTTTAGCTCCGCTGTCGACTTTGTCGAGCGGAGCTTATCATATGAGTGATTGTCCGTCGTCCGTGTCAATGTTTTACTTTTTTGACTTCTTCTTGAAAACTACGAGCCTGAATGTTTTGATACTTGGTGTATATGTACCTTGGGTAGACCTTTCTCAGATTTGTTCATTTTGTAATGGTATCTTCAATTCTCTAATTTTGGTGAATATTTTTGTCATTTTTGGTAAAAAGTGATATTTTCAACTTCTTGTTAAAAACCGCAAGTCCAGTTGTATTGATATTACATATATAGGTACTACATGTGGACCTCTCTCAGATTTGTTCATTTTTAATGATATCTTCAATTCTCTAATTTTGGTGAATATTTCTGTCATTTTTAGTAAAAAGTGATATTTTTGACTTCTTGTTAAAAACCACAAGTCCAATTGCTTTTATATTACATATTTGTACTACATGTGGATCACTCTCAAATTTGTTCATTTCATGATGATATCTTCAATTCTCTAATTTTGATGAATATTTTTCGTAAAAAGTGATATTTTTGACTTCTTGTTAAAAACCACAATCATTTATGGTGAAAAATGATATTTTTGAATTCTTGTTGAAAACAGCAAGTCCCATTGCATTGATACTATGCATATTGTTCATTTTAAATTGATGTCTTCAGTTCTTTAATTGAAATGTGCATTGCTAACAGCGGAGCTATCTCAGCCGAGGGGTTGCTTGTTTATAAATTTGTAAGATCACAAAATGTTGTTGTCATGACAATTTTACTCCAGTTTGTCCATCTGCCAGTCCACTACAGATTTCTCCAAAATTTTTAGAACCAAAGCTGGCACAAATAATAAATTATCGTGTACATGTGTACTTATCATGTTACCATTATTTTTACTTTCCTTTTTACACCTGGAGATCTGTGATTTTCTATTGTTACAGTAGTACAAACACCATTACATATTGATGAAACTTAGCAAGACCATAGAAGCTACTTTCCAACAGCTTTTGTGTTTGTACATTAATGTTAACTTACTGTTTTCATTTCTGTAGTACCAGTTTTCATGTACAATATCAACCTATACGTTGGACACTGGAGTTGTTGTAAATACTGGACAGCAAGTGGAAGTCATTCTCGTGTAAGTACATTTACAGGTAGTGAAAATAAAACTGACATTTTTGAAATATGTACAATGGTGCAAGACAATTTTTTTCTGAATTGTGGGAATATGAGCAAAAATAATAACTCCTGTCGTCAATTGGAAATGATTTCCATTTGGTCCAAATTTACACAGAAATTGTAGAGAAATGCATGAAAATGTAATACCCAAATTCAACTCATTTTTATAAAATTGTGTTTTTATTTTCTCAGTCAATCTCAAGATTGCCGTGCTGTTGTGATTGTTGGTGGCACCGTGAAACAAGATGGCTTCCCATGTTCATTCTCTTTGTGTGAGATGACCAATCTGGGTGCTTTATACATTGGTGGATTACCACCCAATATGCGACCTCTAAATATTGCACAAGCGTTCACTAACTTCATTGGGTGCATAAGCACTCTACAAATTGATGGTCTGCTGTATACATTCATGGACGCAGTCAACGGTGCTAGTATTTACCAGTGTGGATTAGCGCCCACTCTACCGCCGCAACCAACAACTCCACCGCTAACAACTACTCCTACACCTACCATTGCACCTACGTGCATGGATGTCATATGTGAAAATGGTGGTACTTGTGTTGATATTGTGATGCCATCTGTCCAGTTTCAATGTAACTGTCCATTGCATTTCAAAGGAACATTCTGCCAAGAAGGCAAGTTATTCTTCTGTGATTGAGAATTACTAGTATAATAAAATATTGATGTTTTCCTAAGCCCATAAAATAATATATATTAATGTTATATTAAAAGTATCCATAAAATAATGTCTTGGTAAGAATACCCATAAAATAATGATGTCATAATAAGAATACCCATAAAATAATGATTTCATAATAAGTTAACCTATAAAATAATGATGTCATAATAAGAATACCTATAAAATAATGATGTCATAATAAGAATATCCATAGGATAATTATTTCATAGTAAGAATACCCATATAGTAATGATGTCATAATAAAAATACCCATAAGATAATGTCTTGGTAAGAATACCCATAAAATAATGATGTCATAATAAGAATACCCATAAAATAATGATGTCATAATAAGAATACCCATAAAATAATGGTGTCATAATAAGAAAATCCATAGGATAATTACCCATCGTTTCTGAGTTTGTTACATTGTAGTACACAAAAACCAATGACTTCATTTCTTTTGCTGATAAAATTGTAATACACAAAAACTAATGACATAATTTTGAGCTGATAACACTGTAGGGCACAAAAACTGATGACATAATTTTTGAGCTGATAGCATTGTAGTATAAAAAATCTAATGACATTATTTCTAAACTGATAACATTGGTACACAAAAACTGACATTATCTTATTTCCCAACAGATCTTGTGATACATTTCCCATCATTCAATGGGAACTCCTACTTGGAGCATACTCAGTTGGATTTTACTAAATCAACCAATGATCTGTACATCACTTTCAAGACTTCATCTTTAGAGGGCACTATACTGTACTCTGCTTTTGATGTCAGTAGTGCAACCAGTAACTTTATTCATTTGTACATCGATAACGGCATATTGTATTATCAAATGAACTGTGGATTGGGAAATGTATTGACGATCAACTCGCGCATATTTGTTAGTACAGATCGATTAGAAGAAGTTTATATCAGGTAAGTTTATATCATTTATTAATGTTGTTAAGTATCACAGTCTTGGTGCAATATTTGTTATAATTTCTGTGTAATCCTTTTAGCATCAAAGTCAACCTTTGACACGTTTCACATAAAACCTGAAATTTTGACTGAAGCTCCTGTGTGTAACAAAGATTTTCAAACTTATTGTTAGCATGGGACTCGTATCAAACATGATACAGAGTGATGATCTGTTAAGATCATTTATTATACTGCATGTATTTAATATATAGACCTACATGCATGATATTCTTTTAATTCCCATTGCTACATGGTAAAAATATAAACCTTTTATTGGGTTTTGGGTGCAAATATACATATTAATATGGCAAAATAAGTAGTTTTCTTGTTTTCTTGGTTAAGGGACATCTGTGCATGTGTTCAGCTTGGCATAGATAACACCAGGATTGTGCAGCATTGACTTTCTATCATGACATCTGATATGAAATAGAATGAATGGAAAAAAATGGCATCAGCAGGCTATGTGATAAAACAAGTCAGGAGAGAAAACGTGTAGTCACTGTCATATAATTCTTGTCTGGAGGCGTCATTTGTATGAAAATACTTGTACATGAGTTGTTAAGTTTGTTTGGCGTCTTATTGTGTCTGTTGTTACTATAAATGCATATTTATTTATTCCTGCATAATTGATATTTTTGTTTCCAGTCAAAGCAAACCCACTGGTATGTTTGGTGGCATGTGTTCAGCCAGCATAACTGTCAACAACAACCTGCCCGTATCAGACTCTTTCTTCACGTTCGGTTTAGTAAACAATCTTGGACCATTGTATCTCGGTGGTGTGCCGCTTGGGATGATTGCCATGGCAACTAGTCAACCTGTCATTAACTTTGTTGGCTGTATACGACATCTGCAGATAAATGATGTTGAGTACTATGTTTTCGACGACGCTGTGACCGGTGTTAATATCGGTGAATGTGATGTTGATGCGTGTCAGTATCAACCATGCAGAAATAATGCTACATGTACAATGTAAGTTAACATCCAAAATTAAGTGGGGGGTAGGTGGTGGTGAAATAAAATTCTACAGGGAAAATTACAGGAAGAAAACTATATTCATGATAAAAATTACATGCATTTATGATAAAGGAACACAAAACTGAAAGACCACTCTGAAATAAAAAATTGGCTGTTCGAAAAAAGTAATTTGGACACTAGTTTTTTTGGTACCATTCTCCCCTCAAGATTCCAATGGTCAACCCCCTTATATCAGGGAGAGGCAAAAAAGTGTTGATTAAAGACTAGGGTAGATGTGAAAATGTGCTTCAAATATGAATTTATTCTTTACATCAAACATGGAAACAATGTGGGTGTGATGGAAATAGAATCACAGCACGCAAAGACAAGAATCTTCTAAAATTCTTTTTTGATGCTATTTCTTACTAAATTAAGAGAAGAATTCCACAAAGTATGCAATCCAGTTTGTATGACCTCAGCTACTTCGTCGTCAACTTTTTTAGAAACTTTTAGTATTGAGCCTACATTTTTCAAAATTTAATATTTAGGCCATATTAATAATTTTTGACTGTTATCTCTTAGTTCTGCTGAAGACCCAGAAGAGTGGTTTTGTGAGTGTTTAACTGGCTATGAAGGTGATCTATGTGAACGAGTCATTGAGCATTGTGTTGGGGATCCCTGTCTGCATGGTGCTACATGTATATCTGTAATAACAGGATTTGTATGTCTATGTCCATATGGTAGACATGGCATAACATGTGAACTAAGTAAGTACAACCAAGATTTGTTTACTCTTTGCTTATCTGTGTATGGTGATATGTGATGAAGGTTCTATTCGCATCACTATCGTGCATGTGTTGAATGTATTTCTGACCAGTGATGTTGTAGATTACAGTGGATGCTTGTAAAGGTGAGAGGTTATCATCGTATTCAAAAAGGCAAAACAGAGACTTTGAAAATATGAAGGACACTAGAGAAAACGAGACAAACTACCCAGTTCCCAGAAACTCACTCATTTTCAGTATTTACACATTTGTCTTGCGATTTTGTGATCGTTTTAGGATATGTACAACTTCAAAAGTTGAATCTTCATCACACACCAATTGTATTCCCTTATATAAATTCTTGTGACACCACATGTGACTATTCACACCATTATTCTAACTCTAAATTTTATTATCTTCACTCCAGAATATGTTATTCCAATTTATCAATGATTTATATTTGATGTGTGATCTCTCCTAGGTATTAATATCAACAGACCACATTACTCTGGATTGCAGTTTGGATATTCTTCCTTTATTGCCTATCAACGCGACCCAAATCTTGATTTCTTGACCCATATAAGATTAAAGTTCACATTACAAAATATGGATAGAGCATTGACCAGTGGACTTATGTTGTATTCAGGACAAAAAAGTAAGTTTTTAGACTGGGTCATGTGCCTACAATGTTTCATCGTGGACAGTGTGTTTCAATATGTTGACCAATAAGTGTCCTGCTTACTGTCACAGTGTTTCAAAAATACCGTAAAATTTATATTAGAAGCCACATTTCTCAGAGGTCGCACCCATTCTTTTTGAACAAATGAGAATCAAAAATTCACCATTTCTCATACTGTATGTGTAGATGCTCTAATAAAAACCTCTGTCAGAATATACCATTTTAAAAGAAGTCGCGGCTTCTAATACAGATTTTCCAAAAAAGATCACTCTATCATTGCTTTATCTATTTAATCATCTAATCCATGGATTTATATTCTAACTGCTTTGATTTTTCCAATTTCGCAAATGAGAGAAAGTCGCAAAATATAGTGTATGTGATTTTCACAAAATGTTATATTCGCAAATGCCATAAAATCCTTAAATCAGAAAAATTCTTGGCAACGAAAATTAAATGGTTTACCGTACATATTGCCTGCTACAGATGTTGTCTTCTCCAATTCACATGACAACAGGATAACAATTTGTGGTGGATGAAGTAAACAGCATGTACAGTACTATATTTTTGTACAAGGATTGAAATCATCTTTGATACCTGTTCCATAACCCAAAAGATTATTTTACCATGTGTATGTTTTATTATCCTGTGTATTACCTTCAGTATTATCCATTTAATTGCTTATTTGAACCTAGTCGGTGATAAAATTATAAATTTCAATGCATTACCATTCATACAAACAAAATGTGCCCGCTTCTATCAAACCATAGACCTTAAGGTCTTCTAAGGTCTATGATCAAACAGACAAAAAATCTAATGCTGTGTGTGACATCATTTGTAATTACAGGTCAGTTAGCAGGCTATGGTAGTGACTATGTGGCATTGGGAGTACAGAATGGATATCTAGTCTGGATAGTGGACTTAGGTTCAGGTTAGTCTTCTTTTGTTTTGTTTCTCCTCTCTAGTCTCTATACCCTACCTTATTCTGTCCTTTCCCATCCATTGTCTTATTGACTACCACCTCATTCTGCCTAATATTTCTCTCTCTCTCTAGTCTCTACTCTCTTTGCCATCTTCATAAACGTATACTAAATTATTTATACTTTCCAACTTTCGTCTGTCTGTTCCTCTCGTTCTATGTTATACACTGATCTTACACTGGCATTCCATAGTGTTGATATGGGACATGATAAACAGCTGTCTGTCTGTCTGTCTGTCTGTCTGTCTGTCTGTCTGTCTGTCGGACGGTCTGTCGGACGTCCGTCCGTCTGTCTGTTCGTTCGTTCCACTCATTCTATGTTATGCATTACAGGTCCTGCCTTTGTAAGCAGCTCAGCTCCCATAGATCTTACAATGACATTCCATACTGTTGATATGGGACATGATAAACAGCTGTCTGTTTGTACTGTCTGTCTGTCTGTCTGTCTGTCGGACGTCCGTTCGTCTGTCCGTTCGTTCGTTCCACTCATTCTATGTTATGCATTACAGGTCCTGCTTTTGTAAGCAGCTCAGCTCCCATAGATCTTACAATGACATTCCATACTGTTGATATGGGACATGATAAACAGCTGTCTGTCTGTACTGTCTGTCTGTCTGTCTGTCTGTCTGTCTGTCTGTCGGACGTCCGTCCGTCTGTCCGTTCGTTCGTTCCACTCATTCTATGTTATGCATTACAGGTCCTGCCTTTGTAAGCAGCTCAGCTCCCATAGATCTTACACTGACATTTCATACTGTTGATATGGGACATGATAAACAGCTGTCTGTCCATCTGTCTGTCTGTCTGTTAGTTCCACATATTCTCTGTTATACATTACAGGTCCTGCCTTTGTAAGAAGCTCAACTCCCATAGATCTTACACTGACATTTCATACTGTTGATATGGGACATGATAAACAGCTGTCTGTCCATCTGTCTGTCTGTCTGTCTGTTAGTTCCACATATTCTCTGTTATACATTACAGGTCCTGCCTTTGTAAGAAGCTCAACTCCCATAGATCTTACACTGACATTCCATACTGTTGATATGGGACATGATAAACAGCTGTCTGTCCATCTGTCTGTCTGTCTGTTAGTTCCACATATTCTCTGTTATACATTACAGGTCCTGCCTTTGTAAGAAGCTCAGCTCCCATAGATCTTACACTGACATTCCATACTGTTGATATGGGACATGATAAACAGCTAGTGTGGATGAAGATTGACAATCAAGGCAATGTAACAGGAACCACCTTAGGACACCTCATCGGATTGAATTCGTTTACTGATATTTACATTGGTGGATTTGATGTATATCAATTAGAACTATTGCCACCTGCTGTTAATTTTACAAATGGATTTCAAGGTGAGAATTAAAATGTCGTTTTGGATAAATTATTATGGATTTGTTTAGCAGCTTTCAATAATTAACAAAATTCGGAAAATATTATGCCAATACTTTTTTGCTTATGAACTTGCATAAATAGTTTGGTGTATTTTAGTGATCTAGATATATTAAAAGCAATTTTTGGTTTATATGACCTGTAATTAGACCAATAGCGTCTTTGATTGAAGATATGATATTCAGTGTACCCTCTACTGACACACAAAATTTTGTTGTAACACAACTAGTAATTCACTGACATGTCATTGAAACAACGGAAAAATCATATATATTAATATAGAGATCAGATCATCTTGAAAACATCTTAATATATTTATGGAATGTGTAATTAGGTGAAATAAAATTCATAATTTATAAACAAAATAAGTTTAAAAAGGCAATCAGGGGTCACAATATTTGTTTTGGGACAAGCAATTTATTAAAAGCTGACCTTTCCATCAGTCAACAAACTGACTCAACTTGATTTTGGGGATTTCATTTCAACTCAGGATCCCAAAAAAATAGTCCTGTTAGAGGGCAGACTGATGGTATTTGCATGCATGTCTTGTTTCATGCATCTCAAAGTTCTTGACAATTGTCATATCTGAAAACACATAATTGCTTGAATTACTGATTTTTAAATGTAAATTCCTGATCACTCACTATTCCAAAGTTTCAGAGCTACCATTTTTGATCGGTCAACTTATCAAAATTTCATTTGTACAGGCTGCATATATGATGTTGAGATAAAGGCTGGTAAATTAAGCGGTTTCACTCCCCCTGGGCAGCCAGCTGGACATGTAAAGTTTGGTCGTAATGTTGGCGAGTGCGGGGCAACAGAATGTGAACTGACTGTTTGCCATAATGGTGGTACATGCATTGAATTGGGAGCGTCAGCTGAGTAAGTATTGCCATAAATCCTGTTAGATTTATATCTTAACTTTTTTTATAATATTGGTGTGCATTTCATAACAGTTATATATTGTTAGTTCAATCCACAGAAAAATAAAATTTAAAATTCAGCATTTTGTTCGTGGTGTAGCAGTGATATTTGAATAAAGTTCTTCCAATTTGATAGCTGTCATTGATATCATGCAACCAGAACCATACTAACCAGATTTCTACAATGTCTAGTGATACATTTTTTAATATTCAACCACTAGAGAATCGATTAAATTCACCTTGCTACTAAGTAATAATAACATGTGTGTTACAGTAGCATGTGCTTTAAAACAACCAGCCAAAAACATTGTACACCAATGCCATTTTCAAAAATATGAATTTTAGTATGCATATACATGTACTATAATATTTTGTCTATGTGTGAATGAAGTGGTAGACATCTGTCCATTTCTGCGTTGTTGTCAGTAATAGCAGTAAAAGATGGGTTAATTGTGCTTGAAATTCTGCTTATTACTATTACAGATTTATTGAATATAAATTATTACTGTAACACGTGAAATTTCTCAAAATGAATTAAATCAAGGACAATCAAATCTGGGACAAGAAAACTAATAAACTACACACAGAAGGCACTGGCTAAGATAAAATGACTATTCGAATCTGATAGTGCAAGAATAACAAATAAAAATATCTAAAATAAAATGATAATAGGCAATGACATCTACTGATAAAAATAACATAATAAAAGTTCAATGGCTTATTAAATATATTTTAACCCCTGAAAAAAAAAATATAATGATGAGGGGAACTCAAATTGCGAGGTGTTGCTATCTCAATAACTTTGCTTTTTATGATTTTTTTATGAAATGAGTAGAGTGATACTAGGGTAAATATAATATCTTCTTTAAGATTGAACATGTAAACTAACACTTGTTGTTTGTTTTGTCAGGTGCCTTTGTAGCCCTGGATGGACTGGAGTTTCATGTAATGATGTAGTAACACCATGTGACCCAAGTCATGATCCACCATCACTATGTAGTGAAGGTTCAACATGTACTCTGACTATAGAGGGATACTTATGTCATTGTCCTGTTGGGAAAATAGGACAGTACTGTGATCAAGGTAAGGTTATTCAAATTGTGGTGGTCAAGTTTTAAGAAGAATTCATTTTCACTTCACATTTTTGTTCATTTCACAAATTTTGTGGTCACTTCACATGAGTGTCCATTTCACAACTTTATTTCTTCCACATGGTTGTTCACTTCACAAACTAAGTGTTCATTTCACATGCTTGGTGTTCATTTCACAAACTAGATTTGTTCATATTGGTGTTCATTTCACATACTAGGTGTTCATTTCACAAACAAGATCTGTTTATTAGCTCCGCTGTCGAGCGGAGCTTATCATATGAGTGATTGTCCGTCGTCGTCCCTGTCTATGTTTTACTTTTTCGACTTCTTCTTGAAAACTAAAAGCCTGAATGATTTGATACTTAGTGTATATGTATCTTGCGTAGACCTCTCTCAGATTTGTTCATTTCATGATGATATCTTCAATTCTCTAATTTTAGTGAATATTTTTGTCATTGTTGGTAAAAAGTGATATTTTCGACTTCTTGTTAAAAACCGTAAGTCCAATTGCTTTGATATTATATATAGGTACTACATGTGGACTTCTTTCAGATTTGTTCATTTTGTAATGATATCTTTAATTCTCTAATTTTGATGATTATTTTTGTCATTTTTGGTGAAAAGTGATATTTTTGAATTCTTGTTCAGCGAGTCCCATTGCTTTGATAGTATACATATTGTTCATTTTCTAATGATATCTTCTGTTCTTTTATTGAAATGTGCATTGCTAACAGCGGAGCTATCTCAGCCGACTGGCTGCTTGTATGGGTTTTCATTTCACATATGTGGTGCTCATTTAACAAACTGGATTTGTTCATATGGGTGTTCATTTCACATGCTTGGTGTTCATTTCACAAACTAGATTTGTTCATATGGGTGTTCATTTCACAAACCAGTAGTTCATTTAACAAACTAGATTTGTTCATATGGGTGTTCATTTAATAAACTAGATTTGTTCATATGGGTATTCATTTCACAAACTAGGTGTTCATTTAACAAACTAGGTGTTCATTTAACAAACTAGGTGTTCATTTAACAAACTAGGTGTTCATTTCACAAACTAGTAGTTCATTTAACAAACTAGGTGTTCATTTCACAAACCAGTAGTTCATTTAACAAACTAGATTTGTTCATATGGGTGTTCATTTAACAAACTAGATTTGTTCATATGGGTGTTCATTTCACAAACTAGGTGTTCATTCAACAAACTAGGTGTTCATTTAACAAACTAGTAGTTCATTTCACAAACTAGATTTGTTCATATGGGTGTTCATTTTACCATCCAGGTGTTCTGTTCATTATATGGTTGTTACCGGTAATTCATTTCACATTAAGAGTTAATCTTTAATGACCGACACTGTATGTATCACGATATATGTACTACATACACGTGTATAACCAAACTCCTATTATTTTTCCTCAGACATAACCATCTCAGATCCATCCTTCCAGACTGATTCTTCATATATGTCGTTCGCCAAAATTGACATCCGACATACCACAAATATTAAAATAGATTTCAAGCCTGACTCGCAAGAGGGATTATTATTCTACGCGGCTCAAAATCTTGGCGTTTACTCCGGAGACTTTATTTCAATCTCTCTCTATTCTGGATTCATTGAATTCCGTTATAAACTTGGATCTGAAGATGCTATAGTTATACGGTCAGCTGATAGAGTAGAAGTTGCGTCAGATAAGTGGTACTTAATAGAAGTTGGTCGAACCAACAGAAATGGATATGTTAGACTGAATGGTGTAGAAACTACAGGTTTGTTATTTATTTGATATTAGCACATGAGTCTGATTAAATACGAAGTATTGTTTTTTATAGTGTGTCCATTTTAATCTGTAATAATTTGAAACCAAGAAATACAGCTTTATTTTACCTCTGATAGTGAATAAAATAGTACATGTTTGAAGTGTTAACCTTTTTACCACCAGTTCCCTTTTTTCATTACAAATTTACAAAATAGTCCTGCATTTTTTTCAGAAAATTGGGACAATAATTTCCAATTTTTTTTAGTAAAAGCTGAAAATTGACTCAAATTTTGTCTGTTTGCTCCAAAATTAGGGTTCATTTTCAAAAATATTCTAGAAAAAAGAGCAGAAAAAAATTGTGTGAGAAAGTCTGGTGGTGAAAAAGCTTAAGGATGGCTTTATAATTCTGAAAGTGGTTGTCACACTTGAATATTTTCTCTGTTTATATTAAACACAGCAAGAATGTAACTTGGAATGAAAAATAGAATCACATTATCATTACATCTGTCTGTTTAATCACTATTCAGACTTCTTGCATACTTCACATAATGCGTATATATGGCAAGTCAAATATAACAATGCCTCAGCTGAAACCCTTGGCGACTTTCTTTTATCAAGTTATAATACTAGTTGTGATTTATTCTAGGTACTTCATTATCTGGTTTGATATCTCTGGATATATCTACATTGTTTTATCTTGGTGGTGTATCGCATTATGATATGATACCATACGATGCTATGCAAGGTGAACCATCAGGTTATAAGGGATGTATCAGACAATTGGTTGTCAATAATAGACAATTTGAACTGAATAACCAAGGTAAGAATAATAATATAATTGTTATATACCCTATATATAAAATGTGTTTTTCAAATGCAGTCTCTCACCCCATTGGCTATTATAATCGTTTTTTCATTGCTGAAATGATTCAAATCCCAAATTCTTGTTCCCTCGGCACCTCTAATAAATTCTCTTATCTGAGTGCTGAACTGAAATAGTGATATTATCCAAAAATCATAGAAGATTGGGTAAAAATCGGTTGTTTTTATACTTTTACACTGGTGAAATTTTAAGCAGTTGAGTGCTATATTTCTTCCTTCAAAATTTATGTGCATTATTTTCTCATTTTTATGTATTCTTCTACAATTATATGTAATTCAACCAAATAGACATAATTCCTAATTGGCTTCAAGTCTAGATCAAAAATTATGCGACTTTGATTTGTGAAAGGTGACCAAAATTCAAAGGATTAAAACTAGTTTTTTGAATTCTGGTTATTCACTATATCACTGTTAATAGCAAAGACAGAAACTTGAGAGACCATGTAATAATGCATGCCAATACTATACCATTATTCTCTGGTCTTTATGTGACTAAATTCAGCACACAAGTCAAATTGGTTGAATAATTTAATTGTCTTGTATTACATAATAACACAGAAAACATTTGTTACATGGATTGTCATAGTTGAAGTTCTCACCAGTGTTTGTAAATAAAGCAGAGACTTAAGATTGTTCCTGCAACCATCCTGTTTTTAATACAATACACTCACAGTTTTATCAAAAGGTTAACATTATGTATACCAGAGATATTGATGGAGCATCAGTTATTTTAGTTGTTTCAATATTAAAATGCAAGAATCTGGGGATTCTTTTATTGCAGGAGTTGTTGGTGGTCAGGATGTTGGTGATTGTGATGGTACTGCATGTGGTTACGGTGTGTGTAAAAATAATGGTCACTGTGCTGCTATTGGATCTGATGACTTCCTGTGTTCTTGTTTTTGGGTAAGTTGCTAATTAACATCACATTATAACATTGTTACAAATGCAGATAACATTATTATACTATGTCAGCACCCTCTATGCTGCTACTTCCCTCCTGGGACTACATAATATACCTTTGTGCTGGATAAAGTATTAAGTCATTATAAAAAGATTGCTCTATGAAGTTGCACTCTGATATGAAGACAACTTGCCATGTGTAAATTATTACTCCCACAGTACCATCCATGCAGCTCATAGTGCCCTCTGTAATGATATAATGCTTTGCCATGCACAAACTATTATCCCACGGTAAATCTTTAGTTCTTTGACACCACTTTTCTCTCTATGTGACAAATAATGCCCTCTGTGTGACTAATAATGCCCTCTTATGTGACTAATAATACCCTTTATGTGACTAATAATGCCCTCTATGTGACTAATATTGCCCACTATATAACAGCATAAGCCTTGTCTAGTATATTTTCATTGTTTTATTTTTCTCTTAGCCCATGACTGGTAAAACATGTGAAGACTTTATATTCTGTGTGAATAATTTATGTCAGAATGGAGCCAGCTGTGTTGGCAATGAAGACACCATGTCATATGAATGTGTCTGTCCTGTTGGTTATGATGGTTTCTACTGTAACCAAGGTGAGAACATGGAGTTCAGTTAACATTAAATTTCACCAATCAATTTGCTGGGTTAGTTACCATGGTTATATGTGGATATTTTCTATGAGTTTGAGATGACTTCAGCAACCAATTGTAATTTGACCTTACAGGATGAAAACCAAAGCTTGCTATAACCTTAACTTTTTTTTTGCCCAAAATGTTGGTGCAGCATGTTGCTTGTTTTCATGGTTTTTTTTTGATAATTTTGAACCAAAGTGATTTAATTCAATATTGCCTACAGCTCTTGATCAAAATTTTTGAAAAAAATATGAAAATAAATGTTGGTTTCATTTTGTGAAAGACAACAAATGTTGACTTTGTTACTGTAGAGGTTAAAGGTCAAAGGTTAACCACTTTAGATACCTGTTACAAGCAAATAAATTTTTCATTT
The DNA here is from genome assembly GCF_978046115.1 of Saccoglossus kowalevskii. NCBI lineage: Eukaryota > Metazoa > Hemichordata > Enteropneusta > Harrimaniidae > Saccoglossus > Saccoglossus kowalevskii. Next base: position 5,128,109 of record NC_140654.1, read on the forward strand.
TGGATTTAGTTAAAAAATGTTGAATGTTGCAAAAAAAAAATAAACAATTAAATTTATTTCTCACACATAAGATCAATATTCCAGAAATTCAAAAATACTGTCTCTTTTTCATGTAAATCCAAGTGCTGTTACTGATTTTCCATTGATATAATAACTAACTCTATATTTTAAAAACCATGTAATATTTTGATTATTTGAATTTGTTTTCAGTCATTACTTTCACAAGTGCACGATTCAATGGTAAAGGATATTTATATTATGAATTGATGGATTACAATGACTTGGATAAAACAGTAACCACATTGTCATTTAATATAAGTACAATTGATAACAATGGAATGATATTGTGGATGGGACAACCAAATATTGATGACAATACAGATTATTTAGGAATTGGAATTGTAGATGGTAGAGTTAAGCTAAGGTAAGTCTTGGTGTGTAGTTAATACTAGTATCAGTTGTTACTAGTCAATATTATTTAATATTAATGTTAGTATATACTAGCATTGGTTAATATTAATGTTAGTTGATATTCTTGTTAGTTGATACTAGCATTAGTTGATATTCTTGTTAGTTGATACTAGCATTAGTTGATATTCTTGTTAGTTGATACAAATGTTAGTTAATAGTATCATGAGATACAAGCATTAGTTGATAACAGTGTTAGTTAATGTTCCTGTTATACTGATAGAAATAAAATAGATAATACCGTAGTGTTCTCACTCATTTCAGTTTTCGTCTTGGATGGTTATCATATGGAACTCTATATTCAGACATGCCAGTGGTTGATGGACAATGGCATTCTATCATTGTTAACAGGTAAGACAGCAATCTATTCTTAAATTAACTCCACTATAAGGAACAGATAACATGTGTTATGATGGTGGTATTTTCATCCAATACATGTAGTGGTATACACTCTATTAATAAAATATTTAATACATCCTAGTCTTTTTGCTTATCACATTTAGCATTTTCATTTTCATGCTAAAACAGTTTTAATTTCTGTTTTTATTTCAGAGTTGAGACTTCCATCTCGCTATATGTGGACGGTTCACCATCTCCTGTGTATGACATCGGAGGGGAATTTCATGAACTCAATACTGATGGTATTTATTATATTGGTGAGTAGAATGGTTTGTTAACCTTTTTTTAACTCAGACAGTATGCCGTCGCTCCACTGCGCGTCGGTCGATACTCCACCTGTACTCTCTTTGTGCATACTTTGAGGTATCCTTGTAATAACCTCATATTATAGTATAAAATATATTTCAAAAATATTCCACTAAGCAGCCAGTAACATATTCTTCTAGTATGTATCTGCACTTTTCTGCCCTGGTACATGTACTAAGGAAACGCATTTTGGGTCAAATCAACTATTTCATAAAAAGTAAATTTTTCAAACATATTTGGTTTTTTTTTGCTAGGTGGATTCAGTTACAACTCCGATGTTGGTCAGCTGACTCAGCATTTGTTCCTATCTCCATTCCAAGGCTGTATCAGAAACATTCAGGTGCCAGCTAGTTATGATGAGTTGAACCTAATGGAACCACACAGTGGTGCTAATGTACAAAGTTGTGATAACAATTAAGAGATTTTGTCTCGTTTGTAAAAATAGTAAATAATGTATTTTATGTACTATAGGAAATTCTATCTAAACTGTTTAAATGTAATAAGAATATGTGATGATGCGCTCAACAACCAATAAGAACCCTTGGGTTCAACAAAGGGCAGCCAATAGGAATTGGTGTTTTATTTGTTGAGCGTTTTTCCTCATGTGATTGGCCAATAAGAAACTTTGTTTCATTTCTTACTGCTAATTATGCAAAATAACCAGACAGTATTGTAAAAAATAAAAAAAAAATATTATGTAATTTTTTTTGTAAATTTAGTGTAAAGCATTACAAAAATTAACTTTTATTCAAAATATTTGATTGTTGCTGCAACAAGTGAAAGAATACATTCTTATTCCAAATGATAAATTTTGTACAATAAAATTGATACAGTCAAGACATGTGCATTATACTAACCATTGAAAAAAATTGTTTTTGTTTGATTTTTCTGTATTTTACCAATTATAAGTTTTAAATATTTGTGCCTTTCATTCAGTATGCCTATGTGCTGGCATATCAAGTGTTTCTTTCATTGTAAAAGTGTAAAAATGCATTTTTATCATCAACACAGAAACTACTTTGTGTTGACTTTTTTGATTGGCAAACACATTCCATATCATATCATAAATACACATATTTTGTGCATTTTTATACCTTTCAACCATTTTCATGATATTATTTGAAATACCACTGGTTGGTAACTATGGAAACATAACATATCACAACAACCTACTGAAATTATACAGAGATGACAACTTCCAAATATGTACCGGTATATTTGTAGCTGCTGTAACTTCACAATAATGCTAACAATGAATATGGCATTTTATAAATATTTCATATAAAAACATTCATGTTTTTTTCTGAAACACAGACCTAAAAAAAAGTTTTGTAAACAATTTGATTTCCAAAGTCAATGCAGGTGTGTGTTTGTCATAATTTTCATAAATCATTGCTTTTATTTTTTATATTTTTTGGAGATTTTGACATGAATGAAAAAACATGAATATTGTTCCTGAGCCTTGAAAGTATTAATCATCAACAGACACTATAATTTGCCATGGCAATATTTAAACTGAGACTGCCATTCATTTCACATGCTAGACTTTCTAAATTTTATTTAATTTTAATTGATCGTCAAATACAGTATATACACAGTGGACTTGAACATGCATATCATAGCCCCACCCCTAAACAGAGGTTTGTTTGAAGAACAGTTATTTACTCCAGTAAAAATATTTTGTATATATTTAAAGGCAGATTTGTATTTTTATATCTTTTAATTTGAATTCTGGTATCTGAGATTTTGAAATGTAACTTGTTTTCATATGTATATTCTGAGCTATGAATGTTTGTTCATTGGATACAACCATGTGTCAATAATAAAAGTACTTTTTTTAAGTAAAACTGTCTGAAGCGTTTTATTATTTAAGGTAGCGAGAAGGGAAATTTTCACTTTTTTCTTGATTTTTCAAAAAATGATAAAACGGTTACTTTAGACCTTGATACATCATCCCAGGTTTACAAAAGATCGAAATTGCGAAATAACGTTGCTCAAATTAGTGTTTTAAAACACTAGCAGAAAAGACTACAACTGCCGTTTCGTGGATATTTGCATAGTGTTTATCTTTGGAAGGAATTAAAAGATAACATCTTATCTGTATACTCTGTTGTTGACGATTCTGACATAACGGGTGATAAGCTTCCAGTTGCAAACAATGCGTGTTTATCTAACGTCCATTGTCAGCATTATTGTCAGTCGAGACTTCGTCAGAGAAACATGGTCATACAGTACTCATTTCGCCCAACCTTCCGCTTTTACATCGACTGCTTATCGCTTAATTTCCGACCACGCGGTCTTGTCCGACCGGAAACCGACCGCATTTTAATCGCGTTTTTTTTTTCGCTCGCTCGCTCATTGAAAACATTGACTGCTCGCCCAAACACTGAAAACTGGCACATGGGTGGTCGAAATGGTGGTTTTGATAGTAAAGTGTGAACATACAACTAGTATTAACTATTATTACATTCTGAACGACACTTCAAATCTAATATAGCTGTATTACACTTGTATCGTGAAAGCAACTGAACTGGGACTTCTTGTTACGTGTTTTGGGTTCTTGTTCTAGATGTAATATTTTTATTTTAATGAGACAGTTACGTGAAAAAAAGCCTAGGTAACTCCTTTTGACAGAGCAGAGAAACGAGGAAATGTTAGTGATTAATTCCAAAAATAACGATATCGAATCCACATCGGTCCACGTCTGGTAAAATTTGACATTCAATTTTTAAAATTAAGTCACGATCATTGAATGAGCTCGGTCTATACCGTATACGTACCGCAAAAGTGTTCCCACAAAAATATTTTCGACTAAAAACGGCCACATGCCCTGAAAAAATCGAACAGAGCTTGACATGTATGAATAATTTATTGGGCTTAAATGAAAAACGTGTCAAATTTAGTTATAGCCATAACTATTTGGTGGCCAGTCGATGAACAATTCAAAGTCCTTCAGGGCTGAAAATCATCGACGCTACTCTTGTTTACTTTATTTCACAACTTGCAGAAAAAACTGATTCGCGTGAGCTCTAATGTATCTTAGCCTAGTATTTTCTTTTTGAACTAAGGTCAAATTCCATCAGTTTGTCAAAATGTATGTTTTTCAGCGAATAATTTTGAAGCCTGTCACAGCACAAACAACTATGTGAATCGACGCCGGTGATTGGATTGTACGACGACCCTTCAATTAGCGTCAAACATGCTTTGTTACAACATCATTGATTGGCTGAGAGTCACCTGATCGGAGCACGAACTGGGTCACAGAACCATATTTGTCCGTATTATCAACAGGACTTTGCAAAATAACCACACCCACATTTTCAATCATTTGGCGCGGAAGTTGCCAACAAATGTAAAATAAATCGTGAATTTCATGGATTCGAATAAAATAAAGCAAGCGATTGATAAGGATGATTATTAATATTTCCCCCGATGCTCTTCGAATTTTAATTTTTTTTATTTCAAGGTAAGAAATGGCTAGCTGAAGTTGCATAGTCTTCAATGCGGTTGTTTCACCGCGAACAACTCTAGCTCTGTTTTGGGCATGGTTTAGTTTTGCGATGTAAAATAAAATATATATTAAAATAATAATACTTGATTAATTATTTGGGGTTTCAGCCCACAAATTACGGACATGATCTCCATGAATTACGGTCAATGTTTGTCTTCTCTCGGCTGATTGTCATGGTGTTGATCGACGCCCTTCCTAAACTCAGTATGGAGAAACCAACGGGGATCGACATTCCAAACAAACAATCGAAATTATCAACGAAAGACGAGATTTTTCTAGATATTTACAAACATACTCTCATGACAAACATATGTAAAATTAACAAATACACAAAGAGGTGTAATATTGGGTTTTATTTTAGGCTTAGAAATATTTTCTTTCACTCAGCCCATGCATGTAACTGCCATTTAGCTTTACGGTCCTTCAGCATCGGGGGAAAACAACAATAATTATACAAAACACATTGCGAAGACTCAGCAATCAGGAAAGAAACCCCAGACAACCCTGTCGTACTTGTGTTGAAATACATTTTGTCTTTCACGTCAGAATATTGTTTAAAATAAAATATTCAGTCAAAGCCAAATCGAGGTCAAAGGGTCAGGTTGCGTGCATACAATTATATATAGTTAAAACAAAAAGTATTTGAACTTTTGTCAGCTGTTCAACATCTATAAAAACCAGAAAGACAATTATAAGACAATGTGAACCTCGGAAATTATTCTGTTAGTCCGAATTTTAAATGCGCGCGAGCGAGCGAGCAGGTGGGCGGTGATATTTCGGGGTTTGCGCGGTCGAAAATAAAGCGGAAATTGTCCGGTCGAATTCAACAAGCGGTCGCAAAAGCGAGCGAAAAAGGTGATTGGAAAGCGGAAGCGGGCGGGACGTTGTGCGAAAGGAGTACTGTAACTTTGCACAACTTCCTTTTAAATCGTTTTATTTTCCAAGTCAATATTCTATTTTACTAATACATTTTTTTTTCTAACGCAATGGCGAAGAAAAGAAAGAAAGCGTTGACAGACGAGGCAAAGAAAAATCTGCCACTCAGTGTCGCACTCTGACACAGCAATTTTTTTTCAAACATCGGCCATTTTTGTTTCACCATGAAAACCGTTTTATTAGATGTCTTATCTGAGACACTTGAAGGATTAGCTTGTTTGTAAACTGTCAGCGTGTACAGTGGGACAGTAATGTTTGTCAGAGGATTATCCCTCGTTGTTCGTTTGCATAACAATGGAAAACCCGAACGTTCCTGGAGTACGGACTCAAATGCCAGCAGTTTTCTTCATTTTTCGCGCTCGAGCTTGAAATTATTCATTATCTGACACTCTTTATGAGTTCTATGATATCAGTGGTTAATATGTTTGGCCATTTTTAGTGTATATTTATAATAATGCAGCAAATCTACAGTGTTTTATTAACCAAAACTGTTTTTCGCGTTTTTCTCGAGTTGAAGTTTTGATCGAGAACGACTCATTGGGACCGCCGCCAAATCAAGTGCGTTCGGACTAGGACATTCAAACTCGCAGTTATCGATCAAAAGATAATGATGGTGCGAAATATGTCTGGGTTTTTAAAGAAAATGCTTTGTCACAGAATAATAGTCTGGTAAAGGTGCCAAGTATGAAATAATTTGGGGACAAAAAAACAAACCTGCATAGAAATCGGAATAATAGGTCTTTTGATTATCGGAGACGCATTTCAATGGAATAGATTACGGACAATGCATAACTTAAATTTCACCAGGAAATTCCGCAGTGTGCTCTCGCAATCGCGTACTTAGTCATTTTTACAAGGTTCGCCATTTTTGATGTCACGTGATAATTATGTAAACAATGTCTGTCCAGTTTGTGCGAACTTGCACCTCTATACTTAGTCTTTTGATATATATAACCTAAATTACTGTTCTGAACGAGACAACAGACAGAGAATGTTTTATTTAAAAACGTCACAAAACCTTCTCGCTACCTTAATATTATTAAAGGAAACCTCAAGCCAAACAACCTAATGACCCCTCAAGAAAATGCTCCACAAATGTAGGAGAATGCAATTTACAGTATTTTTTTTATATATATCACTTTTCATTCTCTAGATATTCAGCTTTTTATCAGGATTATGTAGTCGTTTTCTCAATTTCTAACAGATTCTATGATGTAATAATTTACCCACAATCCTTTGCTCGAAAATCAAGATGGCTGACTACATAATACTGATGAAAAGTGATATAAAAAAAACTGTAAATTGCATTCTCCTACATTTGTGGAGCTTTTTCTTGAGGGGTCATTATGTTGTTTGGCTTGATGCAATCTGATTACAATCTGATGTAGTATACGGGCTTTAATTATTTTGGCTATAAACTTATTTTATTTTTATTACTTTTGTTATTAATGCCTTTTTTATTATTTTACTTTGATTTCGTGATTTTTTTTTAATTCCGCCCTACATACATCTGATCCGACGCCTATGTAAGTCCTGTTCAAATCTCGCATAAGTAACAGCCAATCACAGCCCCCTTTTATACAGGCTGTCGGTTGCTTACTTTTCAGTGTAGCAATGCTCTACGGGCAATCTTTCTGTACATTATATTTTACCCACTTGAATAAACCATTAATAGAAAATTGCTAGTATATTTTTATTTACAAAAGAAATTCCACAGCATTTTACAATTTTTGTCATTACATTGAATATTTTGTTCACTTCCAACAAATGTGTACACTTCCTGATCAATACATCTTCGCCAGCCAAGGTTCGTTTATTCAGTCATCGCAGCGGCTTCAATTTTACATCAAACACTGAGCATAATTATCTAGAATGGAAGCAAAAAAATAAGTAAATCGTAATGATTAGAACACTGTAAACAGCTATAGTGAACAATGCAAACTGATTTTAAATTGTATAACTGTCACCGGCATCGACGCAGAAAATTGGGGCAAAAAAAATATTTCCTGATCGATGTGTTCCAAATAAAAAATATTTTATTCCAGTCCAAATCAGCTCAATTACTTTAATAAAGAGTTATTGTGTAATGTACAAAATGTTAATACATTTTGATGAATATTTACAGCTACGGCTTCAATACCGTAGAAGATTTTGGCCCGATCGTCAACAAAACATCACCCGTCTCCAGGGCAAGCGACTGGAAAAGGACACCAGTGTTCGGTCGAACTGGTGGAAACAAAATCTTCACTCCCAGAATAACTACGCAAAATAACGATCTAAACTCAAACCACAATATAAACATTAAAAAATGACTTTCGTTGCATTTGACAATGATAAACTTACCGAAAAGCCGTGTTTTTCTTGGTCGCTAACGTCGGTAGAACCCGCCATTTTATTTGAGTGTGTTTGCCACCTGACTCTGCCTGATGACGTCATCATGTGCGCTATAGGTCTAAGGAGGTCTGTGATTCGTTGACTAAAATCGTCGATAGTGGGTCTCGTTGAAATCTCGTTACATAGGCATCGGGTCAGATATATGTAGGGCGGAATTAAAAAAAAAAAAAAATCGAAGTAAAATAATAAAATAAAAAGGCATTAATAACAAAAGTAATAACAAAATATAATTAAAATAAGTTTATAGCCAAAATAATTAAAGCCTGTACACTACATCAGATTTTAATCAGATAATGGGCACATGTCTAGGCCCTGTTATCATGCAATAATTGACACATATGTCTAAGCCCTGTTATACAATAATTGACACATATGTCTAAGCCCTGATATCATGCAATAATTGACACATATGTCTATGTCCTGATATCATACAATAATTGACACATATGTCTAAGTCCTGATATCATGCAATAATTGACACATATGTCTAAGTCCTGATATCATGCAATAATTGACACATATGTCTAAGCCCTGATATCATGCAATAATTGACACATATGTCTAAGCCCTGATATCATGCAATAATTGACACACATGTCTAAGCCCTGATATCATGCAATAATTGACACATGTCTAAGCCCTGATATCATGCAATAATTGACACACATGTCTAAGTCCTGAAATCATGAAAATAATTGACACATATGTCTAAGTCCTGATATCATGCAATAATTGACACATATGTCTAAGCCCTGATATCATGCAATAATTGACACATATGTCTAAGCCCTGATATCATGCAATAATTGACACATATGTCTATGTCCTGATATCATGCAATAATTGACACATATGTCTAAGTCCTGATATCATACAATAATTGACACATATGTCTAAGTCCTGATATCATGCAATAATTGACACATATGTCTAAGTCCTGATATCATGCAATAATTGACACATATGTCTAAGCCCTGATATCATGCAATAATTGACACATATGTCTAAGACCTGATATCATGCAATAATTGACACATATGTCTAAGCCCTGATATCATGCAATAATTGACACATATGTCTAAGCCCTGATATCATGCAATAATTGACACGCATGTCTAAGTCCTGAAATCATGAAAATAATTGACACATATGTCTAAGTCCTGATATCATGCAATAATTGACACATGTCTAAGCCCTGATATCATACAATAATTGACACATATGTCTAAGCCCTGATATCATGCAATAATTGACACATATGTCTAAGCCCTGATATCATGCAATAATTGACACATATGTCTAAGCCCTGATATCATGCAATAATTGACACATATGTCTAAGCCCTGATATCATGCAATAATTGACACACATGTCTAAGTCCTGAAATCATGAAAATAATTGACACATATGTCTAAGTCCTGATATCATGCAATAATTGACACGTATGTCTAAGCCCTGATATCATGCAATAGTTGACACGTATGTCTAAGCCCTGATATCATGCAATAGTTGACACGTATGTCTAAGTCCTGATATCATGCAATAATTGACACGTATGTCTAAGCCCTGATATCATGCAATAATTGACACATATGTCTAAGCCCTGATATCATGCAATAATTGACATATATGTCTAAGCCCTGATATCATGCAATAATTGACACATATGTCTAAGCCTTGATATCATGCAATAATTGACACATATGTCTAAGTCCTGATATCATGAAAATAATTGACACATATGTCTAAGTCCTGATATCATGAAAATAATTGACACATATGTCTAAGTCCTGATATCATGAAAATAATTGACACATATGTCTAAGTCCTGATATCATGAAAATAATTGACACATATGTCTAAGTCCTGATATCATGAAAATAATTGACACATATGTCTAAGTCCTGATATCATGAAAATAATTGACACATATGTCTAAGTCCTGATATCATGCAATAATGAGCATTTAGGTCATGCATTTTCATTCTTTTACATAATTTAAACAATAATTGGACAGCATACCAACCTACGTGTCATTGTTGAATTTCCCGTTTAATGAGTGCATCGTATGGTGGATATGCATTTTCTATCAGTCGATTACAAGGGCAAGAAAATAATGGTTCATTGATATTTCAATTAACCAATTTCAGTTAGCAGAAAGACATTGAATTTCAAGAGTATTAGTACCGCGTTTTTGAAAATTGCGGCAATTTTCAAATCTTAAACATTATACCGGTAGTTTACTTGTATGTTGGGAAAAATAGGTACGCTCTCTTGTAGTCGAACGCTCATATTTTAAAAGGGCACTGGTTATTTGATATTTTAACTATTGTCCTACCAAGGCATGTAAATGCTCTACAAAAACATTGTGGTAGCCAAGACAAGCAACACACACGCACACATTAGACAAAACACGGTAAACCCACAAAAAGTAGTTTGGTTCTAGCTGTCAACTTTTAACAACTTTTAATTGATATAACATGTTATGATTATGGGTTGCGAACGAACTGGAATTTTGAAGAGTGTGAACAGAAATGTGCTATTCGTTAAAATATGCCGATTTGATGCGTATAATAAACAGCCAATTGGTAAAATTATTAATATGGACAATGTGCTACTTTTATTATTTTATATCTGAGTGCCGATGACTATGGAACACATTAATGAATTTTGTTCTGTACGCAAGTTTATAATTATATCGAATTTCAATTGTTATCGTTATTTTGTGATTCGTCCATACAGAAAGCCGCTTATAGCGCCACCACAGGTCATGTTAGAATCGCACTAAAACGCTCGTTTATGATAGGCAATCATGATGAAAAGCTTCGAGCACATTTCTGTGCAGCGTCTACTGAACATTTCAACCGAAATGAGAGACCCAACGATGTAAGTTTACAATCTTCTGAACGTTTATGAGACCTGTATGTTACATTGTGTTATTGGAATTGTGTTATATTTCTACAGTCATTTATGCAGTGAGATCGTTGCCTCGTAGATACAAATAGTTTCAGTTACTTTCACAGTGTCTGTATTGCTTTTATGTTATATAATTCACTGTGTTTTAAATAAATCTGGCCTAAACCGATGCACTGGAGGGATGATTATTTGAGCATGGTTGACACTAGTATGGATATATTAGACGCAGTTTGACCCCAGAAGAATTTTAATTAAATTCAACTTAATAATCGTTGTATCGTTACTTGTAATTTGAATTTTCATCATTATAGATAGATAGAAACACTGTATTACTTAGAATTCAATAAAGTTATAATAATAATAATATTACATGCAATTAATTATTGCAATTTCTAGTTCACTGTTAACAACAATTTGTTTTTGTTTTCATTTTCATTTCCCGTAATATAACATTTTACCATAATGTGTGTTGGCAATGTTTCTTTCGTAATGACTCGCATATTAAAGCATTGGCCTAATTTAAGCCAAATCAAAAATAAATTTATTATGATATTGACAAATGTACAGTACATACGTGTCATAATGTCAGTTTACAGAGCATATGTGTTGGCCCTTAGAAATGCAGTTTGATCGAGTGCCGATGCCGGGGTGCCGATAAGTTTGTATTTTTTGGATAACTTATAAAATTACCAATAGAGCATATTCCACAAAACAATTGCCCTCTACGAGACATAATCTCATCTGCAAGCAGTAATTGAACGATGTATCGAGTCCAAGGCAAGAAAGGTCGAGTCCAAGGCTGCGGTGACACCCACGTCGAAAGATGGTTGCATACATACGCATAGTAGCATTATATACGGGTGTCAAACATGACATCGCAGTTGTCATTTGGATCCATGGTGATTGGTAGTATGTCAGTATCTAATAGCAAACTGTGAGCGGTTGTCTGTTTTAAAGGGCCATTCAGCCAATCTGCACAATTTCACGAATCAATCAGAAAAATCCGCCGAAGTAACAAAATCGTTCAACCACGACAATGGCTGTCATATTCTCAATTGCGGGTGGCGCTTGTTGAAGTGATGCGTTTTTGTTTCCACTTTGCTGTGTATGGATTATGTTCATTGCGACAGCTATGTGTTGACAGTCAAAGATAACGACTCGTTGGCATCGTTTGAGCTCCGGCAATCAAGCTTTTCAAAACAATAGTGATAATTACGAATGTGACCAATTTGTACTTCACACATTGCAAAACGAGTTATTTAAAAAAATATATACAAAAGACTTCTTTGAGATATAACAGGGTACAAACATATTATGCTATATTGATATCCAATATTAAAAATCATAGACAATTATTAGAGCTCTGTAGCATCGTTCACTTCAATACTTGGTGTAACCACATTGTCTTTTCTTGACAGTGTTATCTCCCTATTGAGTTCACATAGTTGTTTTCGAAAAGTACTGTTTGGTCCAATTTCACGTTTAGCTCTGACAGTTCGCGTTGCTTCTTGTACTGTCATGTCTTGGTACATCATCAAGTATGCAATGGCAGTGCTAGCAGAACGACTGAATCCTTCAACGCAGTGAACCATTACTTTCCCTGATAGTAGACAAATACAAATGTTAGAAAACGTATCTTCAAGATCACATATCGAATGAAGTAGGCAATAATGATTCTATTATTCCATGACTTAGCATAAAAGCAGATGTTTATATTTTGTCAATATTCTGTTTGTAGATGGCATGTGTCTGCAAGTGTCTAATTTGTTACCCAGATTCCCCAAATATAGTTTCAATGTATATATTTAGTCCCCGAATCAGGCGCAGCCTGAAAGGCGGACTATTAATTCTTATTTCAATTTTCCGTCTGACGTCTCTAACATTTTCTCAGAAAACAAGTCTCTGCCGATTATGCACATAATTTTTTTTCCAGATTTGAAAATCATAAGTGGGTCTTTTTCATGATTTTCATCCAAAACTACCTCTCCCTACTGCACTAAGAGAACAACTGAGCATGCTCAGAATAAATAATTAGCTTAGATTGTAATGCTAGGGTTTTTAGTGATGTCATGACCTGGTCATGACCTTGATCTGAATCAGTGACAGATGGGTTGTACCATTACCAATCGCAGTAGAAAATGTAGAGGGGTGTCAGGGCTACATTTTGATGAGAATTATAGTGGTGATACTGAAACAAACCCAGGTCCTGGTAATATACAAAGACCTGAATTAACAAAGAATAATTAAAAAGTGATGTCTAGATCTAAAATATATTTGAAATTAAAAGTAACTACAACTAATATTTTACTTATTTACTTACTACATTTTAGTATTATATGTATTGTATTGTGTATTTTCTTATTTTATGGTTGTCAATCAATGAAAACTATTTCTAAAGCTGCAATAAATGTATTATTTTTAGTAGTAATAACAATAACATATAATACTATAGTATTTGCTCCGAACATATAATCATTATTCTTGAAAACGAATTTCTTGTCTTACCATTTTCTTTTAGCGCATCGTGAATGAATACGCCAGTTTCCTGCCAAAATGGTTTTAGATTAAATCCCAAGACGTCAGATGCTTTTATACCTTTATACACAATGCCAGTTTCCTACACACACATAATACATAAGTAAATTACATGTATGCGAAGAAAAAGTAATTTGGTATTAACCTCTAACACAAGCTATAACTGTAAGAAAATGGTTGTTGAATATAATGAAGTACCACAGTATATGCGAGTATATCATGAAAAGTGTTCACATTAACATGCATGCATGCAAAATATAACATAAAAACATTGTCATCCACACACTTATGTATTCAATTATTCAGTATTCAGACGTGACTAAAAACACCATATTGAATGAAATCAAGTCCAAAATAGTGTAGAAGTTATTCCGGATTCCTCAAAAAATATGAGTAACATGCAATCATGAAAACAACTGGAAATCATCTATGAATAATATTGTCATTCCTATAATATGGGTGTGACCATTCTGAGTACTGTATAAATATATTTATTTCTGTTTAACAATTAGTTAATGTTCTAAAAAATAACTGGTTAACAATCTGTCAAACAACTGGGTCTATCATAAAGGCAAATCATTTTTGGTGGTAAATTGTGTTGGGTCTTGATATCAACAATATTGTCTTCTTAACATACCTTATAATACGCCTCGTTCGTACTGACGTGCCCAAATCCTTTTCCTTCGGCAGTGTTCAATATATGAGTAATACCTATATGTTTCAGGCCAGCTTTGTTCATTGCTGTACTTCTACGGAATTGAATGAGTTGAAACACCATTTGACAGAATGAACGAATAGTTCCAAAAATTTGTCATTGCCAATTAAAAGCGCAATAATTCTTCTGAATTCTCCAAAAACCGAATATTGACCAGTACTGGGGTAAATATGTGTTTGATTACACTGAATAAACATAAATCGAACGTTGGAGTCGCAGACGCCATTTTTTAAAACAACAACGTGTGCGGAAGAACGAAATCGAGGACGCTGAATTTACATTATTTACTCCGGCTCAATAATGAGTTATATTGATTGCCACGTGACCGAGTTCTGACCAATCAACGTGACGATCTTGCACATGAGATATAATAATTCGTCTTAATTACCCCAAAACAGGTCATTGTACTGATATAATATTTCCGGACAATGACCTGATCAGATTAGAGGATTGTGGTAGTGTATATATTTGTCATTGGATTATAATGTATAAGCTTAGTATATTCAACTGTTATGTGTAACGAGAAAGTCATTGCAATGATGTTAGTAAAATGGTATTATTGACTTAGATTTTCCGTGTGGGATGTGTTTTGGTCATGTCACCACATTGTCATGTGATCTTTATTACTAAACTCTGAGCACGTTAAGCACACGCAATTTGAATGTACTGTCCATTGGATACATAGAGATATTCATATGTTATACTCGTCTTAGACAAAATTACCTTTCGCCAACATAGAGCCCGGGCCAGACTTCATCATAAGCTCTTGAGGGTGCCATCAGCATGCCATTTGCAGGGGCTGTGAGAATAGATCCTAATTCAGAAAGCAAGGAAGCCGTATCTGATGTGTCTCCACTTCTAGCCATGGTTACAGATAAGCGTCGTTGATATGTTGCTTTCCAGGTTACCGGTATATGCAGAAAGTACTGAAATGTAACAGTATAATGGTAGTCATAGTAATAAGTGAAGTATACTCCGGCCATATATGCAAAGACAAGTCATATCACGTCAGCTGGGCAAAGTACAATAATATATTTGTGACCCTGGCATCATGTGTGCGCTGATTGACATGATGAAAACTTGTAATACTGTTCACAAAGGAAATTATTTAACATGGTTACACTGAGTTGGTTCTTCATCCATTGCAATGTATATTAAAGGAAACATCAATCCAAACAACACAATGACCCCTGAAGAAAAAGCTCCACAAATGTAGGTGAATGCAATTTACAGTTATTTTTATATCACTTTTCATCAGTATTATGTAGTCAGCCATCTTGATTTTCAAGCAAAGGATTATGGGTAAAGTATGATATCATAGAATCTGTTGTCAGAAATTGAGAAAATGATTTCATCCTACATTTGTGGACCTTTTTCTTCAGGGGTTGCTTAGATTGATGTTTCCTTTAATGTTACGTATACAAGCCTTGTTTGGATAAATATTATAAGACCATTATTATATGCATTACAAATACGCACCAATACTGTATGTAAGTTGTATACGTTACGTGATCAATTATTAAAATAATATAATATATTATAAAATCACAAGTCAATGATTTGTAAATTTAATTTGTTCGAGATTACAACACAAAAGAGTCTTTAAATCAGTGTTTATTCGCTATGAAGTATTTGCTTGCAAAAATTGAATACACAAGATACAAAATAGTACATATGGGATTGCAACCTACGAGGAATTACCGAGTATAGGTTCTGTTTGTTCTCTCCATACTTATTAGCTGCTGATGATTGAAGACAGTTCTATATAGAGGCATATCAACAAGTAACACAATTGGAAAATTATTTGCAATAATTTTAAATAAATGTACCGGTATAACACAACATTTTGAAACCAGCAACATTATCCATAAAAACCAAGCCGGTTTTAGACGCAATCACAGAACAACTGATCATATACTGACATTACATACACTGATCAAAAAATACCAATCAAAAAACAAAAAGCTTTACACTTGCTTTATAGACTTAAAAAAATGTTTTGATACAGTTTGGAGAGAGGGACTATTCATAAAATTATTACAAAACAACATATGTGGTGATGCATATCGAGTCCTAAAACATATGTATATGAATATGCAATTCAAAATTAAATTAGATGACAAAGTGACCAAGAGCTTTAAAATGCAAGAAGGTGTCAAACAAGGGTGTCCATTAAGCCCAACATTATTTAACATTTTTATAAACGACTTGGTAGCCAACATTGATAACTCTACAATGAATAGTCCAAACCTAAATAGTCAAAACATCTCTTCACTTCTATTCGCTGATGATATTGTTCTAACAGCTATTAACAAAGAAGACTTACAAAGGTCATTAGACACACTTTATGAATATACAAAACAATGGGGTTTACAGTTGAATATGAGAAAAACAAAAATTATGATTTTCACTAAAAATGGTCATAAATCAAAAAATACAGAATTCTCATATGGGCTAAACACAATTGAGAAAACAAACCAATTCACATATCTAGGGGTAACATTTAATACAAATGGGGCAATGAACATGACCATGGAAAGATTGGTAGATAAAGCAAAAAAAGCTGATGCAGCAATCAAACCAGTATTAACATCAAACAAGTTAAACATGCTTTTACAATTGAAATTATTTGAGGGCATCCAGACACCAATTTTAACTTATGCTGCAGAAATTTGGGGAATCAATGGCAGACCAGAGTACTGGGACAAAACGTGTACAGAAAAACACCATTTAATGTTCTGTAGACGCTTATTAAATGTTAATAACAGAACAAGTAACATTGGTAGTAGAATGGAAGTTTGATTAACTGTTATTTAAAGTTCGAGTTACTGAATGTGGACGTTTAACAAAAATAAAAATATAAGTTGCCTGTATATAAGTTCTGTTAACTGTTGATTGAACATCGAGTTACAATTTGGGCGTGGTTTCACAAAAGTGGGCGTGGTTTTAAAAATATGGGTGTGGTCATTTCTGTAACTCAATATTTTCGTAACTCGATGTCCGTAACTCGAACATTTCAGCATCTCTAACTGCTTGGGTTAACTGAGTTTCGAAAGCCAACTGTTTAGACAAAACCCAAGCAGTTAGCTAATTCGCTAGCGAGTTTGCAAATTTGCTGCCCCAATTATAGATTTGCTGTAACAGAACCATAACATTTATAAAAGGCACAGTGCTGGGAATCAATTCGAGTAAACCTGAAATATACTCTTGCAATTGCATACGAGTCGTAAAAACGTAGTTTGATGACAGTTGGGAATGATACCAAGATTTAACAATTCCATGAGAAAATCGCTATGTTCTTTTAACACATGAAACGGGTGTGCATAGAGCGAATTTTGTATAGTTTCAATACGCATACACGCACCCGTATATATTTTGACAAACTCCTCTTTCACATTATGCAAATACAAACAAGACATTAAACCTTCCTGACAGTAACATATAAGTGTTGTAGTATAAACCCGAATAAAAATTACGAACTCACGGTGAATATTTCTAGCGAGTCACCCCTTTATAAACGTCTTCAACTAGCCTAGGCCAATCACTAATGTGCGGGGTTAATTAACTTTGCTCTTCCATAAAGCATCAGTTTCCCACTTCAAATAATCATAAATACCCTTGATACCCTGGAGAAGTACATTGTTTCACAAGAACGACTGTCTTCTCAATTTTCTCAAGATAAACATCCCAGGGTTGTTTTGTTTACTAGAAGAAAATGTCTTTTGGCAGCATTTCGTGTATTAATTTTCATTGCACAAAAAAGCAGCAAATACTGTTACTGAAGCACTGAATTTGCATGATTTTTTTCCCGGCCATTCACGCAAACTGCAAATCAAGTCTTTTACTGAATCCATAGTTGTTGACACTTTGCAGCCGCAATGATGGTTGCATTGTGACGTATTTTGGCCCCCGGAATCTGACCTTGCATTCTGGCTACATTTACCCCCTTTTCATACCAGTTCAATTTCTTTTATTTCATCCAGATTCCATGAAATTTAATATTTAAAACCAACCTTTATTGCACTTTTCTAAAATTATTTTATTGATCAAAAGACCTTTCACTCCTATCATGCAATCTCCCACAGTACTTCCGCAGACACAGCGGCGATCGCCAACATAACTACAAATAACCTCGCTTTCAGGAGCTGAGGAATAAAGACGAGGTAGTTTATTTAATCAGTGCTGAACTAGAGGCTGAAATTATAATTAAGTTCGTTGTCATATAATTTGTTTATTTCAATTTCTTCTGAAGTCAAATAGAATGCACTGGTGAAACACGGTAGTAAGCGTGAGTGAAAGGATGTTTTTGGGGGTATAGTTTACATTGTGTATGGAGTGGTAGGGTCGGGTGTCATATAATTTGTTCATTTCCAACTCTTATGAAGTCACATAGAATTTCACTTAATTTATTTTCGCTGAAACGTTTTCAAGCATTACATGTGAATCCGATTTTCCCTGTGCTGTGTCTCAATAGAGTATGAGGTAAATGGCATTTTCACTGGAATTTATTTCAGGAGAAAAATGTTTTCAGTAAAAATGAAGTATACCATATTATTACATATGTACTGCAGTTTATTTTGATTCGTCTATGAAATCGGTATTTCCACACCCCATATGTAGTCCTTTCAAGAGTAGCGTTTTCGAAACATAGCAGGAATAAACAATGTTTAGAAGTGCGATATTTTACCCTTGGGGTACATGAATATACTTGCCGAGTGAAATGAAATTTGAACAACAGTAATGGTACTTCTAGACAGTCACTTATTTTGACTAAAACTAATTTGCATATCACCCATGCAATAATGTTTTCGGTATTTTCACGGTCAATATGCTAATGAACATGGTATTGGCGATCCGCTCCACTAAGATTGCCCCTCAAATCATTTGTGTGTGTGATTTCCAGTGTTTTCACGCATTAGCTCTGTGATTTTTTGGCTTGGCCAATTTCACTCAAACATGGCAGGTAGGTCACACCTTCACCCTAGTCATTTGGAAAAATCTGCAAAAAAATGTTGGTCCACCGTTGCCATAGCAACAGTAAAAAAATGATTTTTGGATAGCTTCGAGCTAAATGTATCTCCTACAAATTTAGGATACAACACCTCAGACATAGCTCATTGTACTCGGCTTGAGTCTGGGCACAAAGTTACTATTTGATTTTTCGATATCTTTTTTCATCAATGAGAAAGTTGACCCCAAATTTAGAGTAACTTCTCACCAGGTATGGCTTTTTAACTAACTCTTCTGTGATTTTTTTTTTGGCTTGGTTGATTTTGTTCATACTTGACAGGTAGGTCATACCATCACTAATTGGAAAAACAATCCCGACCCACCACTACCATGGCAACAGCCAAAATCTGTTTTTTTAATACTTTCGCCCCGAATTTATTACCTCCTACCAGTCTTGTAATAACAGTGTTCAAATGATCATGCCTTTTATTTTGGCTACGTTGCGCACTGGTAAGATATCGTTCAGCAACATTTTTGGCATATTAGCTGTACACCACATGGAATACTACGATTGAGAGAACTTGATGTATGTTGACTGAGCTTTATCATAGACCATCAACATCAAAGTACCAGGAGGTTTCTGCTGGCGACGTTGCGGCGTTACCCAGTTCCAAATAAAGATTACCAACGCCAAATGAGCGACATTTTTACCGGAAATCAAGATTCATTTAATCCACAAGCAACATCACAAGCGAAGTTGTAGAGTGCAGCTCATCAACGACCGCTGTAGACGAAAGTCACTCCGTCAGTGGAGTACCGCAGTTGTGACGGCATGTTTGCCAATGCACAATTCTGTGGAGGAAAATTTTTAACTTAATTTAAACTACATATGACTGATTCGAAACATTCCATCGAGATCGGACGGTGACCTATCGCGCCAACCCTTCACCATTGTATTCAAACGAACCACGTGCTGTGCTGTTACATTCTCCTTCGAACCCGGAATTCAACTATTAGGGGCGTTTCAATAAAAAAAAACATCGCAAATCATGCAAATTTAGCATTTTTAAACCAGTATACTAAAAAAGAAATGCTCAGCAATGGAAAAGAAGGATAGATATCACTTTTCAGTATACACATCTCTGTTTATACAATCCCTCACATATTCTACTCCCAATTATTCCTGCGTAAAATGGAATAGCCTCTTTCCATGTTGACATTCTGACTAAAATCACGTGATAGGCTGTTACAATTGGCTGTTACATACTCTTTCGCCGGTCTGAAAAATGTGTTTAATTAGCTCTCATTCAAGCGACAATGCATATTTCCCAGTGGGAGTGAACCTAGTTCGAATCTGCTATTAAAAAATAGGAGTGTTTTCAGCAAAAAACGAATAACCCTTGAGTGCACACAATACACTGAATTTCAGAACAAATCTTGCATTAGTTACAGCAGCAGAATACCACAGAAATATCAGACGAAACATGAAAACACTATATATTGTATTTTGGCCTGAGCCCTCTCTATTGCAATTCCAGGAATTAACCCCATATGTGCATCCATTTCCCACCTTGGTATCACCCAACCCTGAAAACAAATTCTTAATACCACGCTGAAGCGTTTGGTAATAAATGCATTTGCAAGAATGTTAATGTTTAGTTTTGATGTACCGGTAGCTTTCATTGCCAATGACCCTAATGAATTTGCAAAGCATGCTAAATATAGCAGCTCAAATCCGAAATAATGTACTTTGACAAAAGACAACACAAAAATAAACTGCCCAATGAAATTAAAGAACCCAACTCATACAATTACTTAGGTAAGGCATGCCCAAAATCCCTAATTAACCAACATTTTCAACCGCTTTGAATATGGAGATGTGTTACAGCAAATATCATAATGTCAGCAATTAGCTATGGGAGCAGTGTTTGATTCTTACAAAGCAGAGCACACAACAACAAATTAAAAAGCATACTATACCAGGTGATTTTTTGTTAACAGAAATGTGTCATGCCATGCAGTTTGGGGCGATTAAGGCTGGTCTGATATAAATGATATACTTGATGAAACTCATGTGAAATTCCAAGATGGATGAAAATGGATGAAGGTATACAAAAATGGTTTTCAAGAACGGAACCAACATATATTAATAAAACATTCTGACAAAAAATTGTCTGGACCATATTTGCACCTCTCATCGAGCAACAAATGCAAAATGGGTTAATAGCTTCTATAAAATTAGTGGAACTAATGAATTTACTAGACTTTCCGAACACAATAGTTCACTAAACCAATATGTTTGGATAAAAACAACACAATGAAAAACAAGAGTATGTTAATGACCTTCTTGATCATTTTGGTACCTCCCTCTTTTAAGGTAAGGTCAAATATTTTGGATTTAGAGGAGAATAAATTTAAGTGGACTAACTACACTGGGAATTGGAAATGTATTAGTTGTAAAGGGGCAACTGAAGATATATTTTATGTTTACTTGTAAGGTTTACCAAGACAATGAAACAAACATTTTACTTAAATTTACAAGGTTTTACCATCCAGGCTGTCTTAACTTTAGATTTCCCTTTCTTTTGTGATCAGTTATCAATGGGAGAGAAATATCCACGATATCAAGAAATTAATTGAGAGAACTTAGTCGAATAGTTTTGTTCAAGTAATGTTTTTGTTATTGTTTAATTATGTTGAACTTTGTATATGAATTGTAATTCAAAGGCCTATAAATAATAATATTAGTATTTATAGGCTGCCATGCATTAATTTAGCGTATACCGCATCGAGCGTTTCACACCTAAAAAAAATAACCGTTTTCACTGGTAAGGATGTTTTTCTCCAGGGTATTATTTTATTTATGAAATAGTATAGTATATTTTATTTGGCACGAAATAATGCATTGAATTACATTATCTATGGTCAATAAACATACAAGAACAACAACAAGTAACAAACATCAATAACAAATAAAACAATAAGTAAGCAAAGAAATATAAAATATTAGTAGTAATAAGAAAAAAAAAAGAAATATGTGCCACTCAATGTAGCCCCCCCCCCCCCAAAAAAAAACAAAAAACAAACCTCGGGTCAGATAAGGGGTGAGTATGGAGATCTATGAATCGGAGGTACTACCGGGGAAACGACATGCGAAGTCGTCCAAGAGACTCAGATATGTTTCGGGTTGGAACAATAACATTTGGATTATCACTTCGGAGAAACATCAGGTTTGATCTTGTGAATTGAGCTGCGTATTACCCACGCTCTCCGAACTTGGTTAGCGTAACCAGGAAGTGACTACACCTACAGTTGCAAGGAAATGATCCCCAAGTTGATCGTCGCATGGAGCTAAAATCTTATTATAGCTCCATGATCGTCGCAAACCTGGCTACATCGAATGTTTACAATCCATGTTTACACATTAAAACGGACTATACTTACAGTATGTGTACGTACTACTGTGCTGCGTTGTCAACGTAAAGTGAAAGTGGTTTACTCAGTGTTTATTACCAAACGCTTCAGCGTGGTATTAAGAGTTTGTTTTCAGGGGTGGGTGATACCAAGGTGGGAAATGGATGCACATATGGGGTTAATTCCTTGAGTTGCAATATAGAGGGTTCAGGCTGAAATACAATATATAGTGTTTTCATGTTTCGTCTGATATTTCTGTGGTATTCTGCTGCTGTAAGTAATGCACGATTTGTTCCGAAATTCAGTATATTGTGTGTATTCCAGGGTTATTCGTTTTTTGCTGAAACCACCCCTATTTTTTAGTGGCAGAGTTTGAATAGTCTCACTCCCACTGGGAAATCTGCATTGTTGCTTGAATGTGAGTTAATTAAACACATTTTCCAGACCGGCGAAAGAGTATGCAACAGCCAATTTTAACAGCCTGTCACGTGATTTTAGTCTGAATGTCAACATGAAGAGGCTAGTCCATTTTACGCAGGAGTAATTGGGAGTAGAATATGTGAGGAATAGTATCAACAGAGATGTGTATAGTGAAAATTAATATCTATCCTTCATTTACATCTCTGAGCATTTCTGTTTTAGTATATTGGTTTGAAAATGTTGAACTTGCATGATTTGCAATGTGTTTTTTTAATGGGACTCCCCTATTGATCGAATCCCGGGTTTGAACGAGAACGGCACACCACGTGATTCGTTTGAATACAATGCTGATGGCAAACATGCCGTGTTACTGCGGTACTCCACTGACGGGATGACTTACTGCATGCTACAACTTCGCTTGTGATGTTGCTTGTTAGCCATGGATTACATGAATCTTGATTACCAGTCTAATGTTGCTCATTTGACGTTGGTAATCTTTATTTGGATCTGAGTAACTTCCTGGTACTTCGTACTATGATAAAAATCAGTCAACATACATCAAGTTCTCTCAATCGTAGTATTCCATGTGATGTACACCTAATATGCCAAAAATGTTGCTGAACGATTTGAACTGAATAAAAATAGCAGACGAAAATTTGTTTACAAAATAAAAATACTTCGGTTGCCAATGAAAACCGGTAAAAAACAAGCAATATGTTTTCGGCTGTTATCATGGAAGGGACATGAACGTGAAGCTAACGTCTGTTTATAACTAAAACCGGGCACCTTATACGAGGTTTGCAAAATAACATGGCAGTCATTAGAAGTCACTTTATTTTATTGTTAGGACGTATTCAGCCGTTAAATGTATAATTTCCAATCGTTTTGCGATAGTATTTTCTAGATTGGAAGCAGCATTTACATTTTATTCAAAGTTCAAAGCTGCGTTGGGATTCCGTTGACAGTGGTAACAATGTCGGCGCCGGTGATCTCTTACCAGTGCGCAACGTAGCCAAAATAAAAGGCATGATCATTTGGGCACTGCTATTACAAGACTTTGGCTGTTGCCATGGTAGCGGTGGGTCAGGATTGTTTTTCCAATTAGTGATGGTACGACCTGCCTGTCAAGTATGAACCGTGACAAAATCAGCCAAGCCAAAAAAAAAATCACAGAAGAGTTAAAAAGCCATTCCTGCTGAACAGTTACTCTAACTTCGGGGTCAACTTTCTCATTAATGAAAAAAGATATCAAAAATTCAAATAGTAACTTTTTGCCCACACTCCAGCAGAGTACAATGAGCTATGTCTGAGGTGTTGTATCACAGGGAGTTGGACAAACTTGTGTATTTTAATAAATTATTGAATAATAAAATGTTATATAACTTTTCTTTTACCCCCCTCCCCTTCCTGGTATCTATTTCAAGTATTTTTGTCAGGTTCAAATCGTTCACCAGCATTTTTGGCATGTTAGATGTACATCACATAGAATACTAGGATTGGGAGAACTTAATGTTTGTTGACCACCTGGAATCTGAGTTTTATAAATCTTGAAGGGCTCTCGGAAGATCCACCCGCTGCCTGGACCCGCAGTAAAATCTCCGATTAATATGGAGCCGCAACCATCAACATCGATATACTATGAGGTTTCTGCTGGCGACATTGCGGCGTTACTCAATTCCAAATAAAGATTACCAACGCCAAATTAGCAAAATTTAACCGGTAACCAAGACTCAGTCTATCCACGACAAGCAAGCAACATCACAAACGAGGTTGTAGTGTGCAGCTCACGAGTCAGCGACGACCGATTTCAACGAAAGTCATTCCGTCAGTGGAGTACCGCAGTTGCACGGCATGTTTGCCAATGCACAGATCTGTGGAGGAACTTTTAACTTCAACATCAACCGTGTATCGTAGTCGCCCAGTTTAAGTTCTGGTTCTGTCGTGGTCCCAACTAAAGGGCGACAGTCGTCGTGTCGCGTCCTGTTCGATATGGGACTCACAGCGACGTATACAACGCGTGTAAAATACATTGTTTATTTACATGAAATTCGAACACGCGCTGTGCTACGACCACCGCGCTTAAACATCCACGAGTTATTTATTCGGACAATTACTTAAATTAGACGTCTGATTATTTTATTTTCACACGTACAGCGACACGCGTTCTACACTGACAAGCGTTGCTAGGTCGCAGCACTGTCTTGGAGCATATTAATGGGCAATTGGGTTCCCCGATTTAAATTTCTATCCCGGTTTGTTGCACGTTCTTTTTTTAATATGAAATAATCAAATATGGGACATGTGTATAATAACAGAACCCCACACCCTCCCCATGGCTTCGCTCGTGAAAGTACGGCAGCAGGATACACCGCATCACTCGTGAAAATAACTTCCATACGCAATGAAAGCCACGGGGAGGGTATCTGTCATAATACTTCATTATCACTGAAAACATTTTTCCCCTGAAATAAATTCCAGTGAATATGCCATTTCCCTCATACTATATTGAGACACAGCGCAGTGAAAATTAGATTCACATGTAATGCTTGAAAACATGTCAGCAAAAATAAATTAAGTGAAATTCTACGTGACTTCATAATAGTTGGAAATGAACACATTACACCCGACCCTACCACTCCATATACAATGTAAACTACACCCCAAAACATCCTTTCACCCACAGTTACTACCGTGTTTCACCAGTGTATTCTATTTGACGTCAGGAGAAATTGAAATAAACAAATTAATTATAATTTCAGCCTCTAGTTTACCACTGATTAAATAAACTACCTCGTCTTTATGTCAACTTGCAGTTATTCGTTGCCTACATCAGTGACTTCAAAATATATGTTTCAATCCCAGGAATTTCACTCGCTGTTAATTGCATGGGAGTGGCAGTCTTTAATGAATTTCTATTGTCATGTCAATTTCTTGCGATTACTCAAACATTAAGCTGTAACCACATACCGCCTAGGTGCTGTAATTAAATCCTGGTGTAAGCACCATATGAACTATGAACAATGCATGTGAAGCCAGCTGTGGAGTATATTCAATCCTATAGATTTCTCATTGTTTGGTAACTATTTGCTGCAAATGCAACAAAAATCAATATAAAAAATATTACCCACACAGTATTCTACAGGTTACTTGTTACTAATAGAACTTGTTGTGTCATGAACGTCAGGTACTTCCGGGTATGCGTTAACTTACCGTTGATGGCACTGTGTATACTGCCGCAGCACTCAGCGCTACTAGTACAATACAAGTGCAAAGCACCCGGCCAAAGCATCAGCAGTCGGTATCGATAAAAACTATCATCGTTCTAAAAGAACATTTTTCATGATTAGAAATAATAACTAAACGCCATTGTTCCTAATAGCAACTGTCATATCAGGATACTATGCGTATTTATCCAGATTATGTGATGATATTTTAAATGCGTTAAAATATTTATAAATCATATATTTTTGCATATGTGTCTGTGAAACATCATATTAACGATTTTTAATATTTAAACAGTTTTAAAACTTTTAAACTTTAAAGATTTTCTCCAAACCAGGTTAAGCTGAACAGCGTTAACGGTTTTTATAAACAATTATAGTTAACGGTTGTTTATAAACAATGACACGCTATGGCCAACTGACGCATGCGTAGGTGACGACTCCCCCGCTTTAATTGTTATCCTTGTGGTGGCAGTAATCGTTCATGCATAGGCTGAGAGAACACAAATGAAAACAAATTAAAAAAATCAACAAGTAACCTGTAGAATACTGTGTGGGTAATATTTTTTATATTGATTTTTGTTGCATTTGCAGCAAATAGTTACCAAACAATGAGAAATCTATAGGATTGAATATACCCCACAGGTGGCTTCACGTGCATTGTTCATAGTTCATATGGTGCTTACACCAGGATTTAATTACAGCACCTAGGCGGTATGTGGTTACAGCTTAATGTTCGAGTAATCGCAAGAAATTGACATGACAATAGAAATTCATTAAAGACTGCCACTCCCATGCAATTAACAGCGAGTGAAATTCCTGGGATTGAAACATATATTTTGAAGTCACTGATGTAGGCAACGAATAACTGCAAGTTGACATAAAGACGAGGTAGTTTATTTAATCAGTGGTCAACTAGAGGCTGAAATTATAATTAATTTGTTTATTTCAATTTCTCCTGACGTCAAATAGAATACACTGGTGAAACACGGTAGTAACTGTGGGTGAAAGGATGTTTTGGGGTGTAGTTTACATTGTATATGGAGTGGTAGGGTCGGGTGTAATGTGTTCATTTCCAACTATTATGAAGTCACGTAGAATTTCACTTAATTTATTTTTGCTGACATGTTTTCAAGCATTACATGTGAATCTAATTTTCACTGCGCTGTGTCTCAATATAGTATGAGGGAAATGGCATATTCACTGGAATTTATTTCAGGGGAAAAATGTTTTCAGTGATAATGAAGTATTATGACAGATACCCTCCCCGTGGCTTTCATTGCGTGTGGAAGTTATTTTCACGAGTGATGCGGTGTATCCTGCTGCCGTACTTTCACGAGCGAAGCCACGGGGAGGGTGTGGGGTTCTGTTATTATACACATGTCCCATATTTGATTATTTCATATTAAAAAAAGAACGTGCAACAAACCGGGATAGAAATTTAGATCGGGGAACCCAATTGCCATTAATATGCTCCAAGACAGTGCTGCGACTTAGCAACGCTTGTCAGTGTAGAACGCGTGTCGCTGTACGTGTGAAAATAAAATAATCAGACGTCTAATTTAAGTCATTGTCCGAATAAATAACTCGTGGATGTTTAAGCGCGGTGGTCGTAGCACAGCGCGTGTTCGAATTTCATGTAAATAAACAATGTATTTTACACGCGTTGTATACGTCGCTGTGAGTCCCATATCGAACAGGACGCGACACGACGACTGTCGCCCTTTAGTTGGGACCACGACAGAACCAGAACTTAAACTGGGCGACTACGATACACGGTTGATGTTGAAGTTAAAAGTTCCTCCACAGATCTAAACATTGGCAAACATGCCGTGCAACTGCGGTACTCCACTGACGGAATGACTTTCGTTGAAATCGGTCGTCGCTGACTCGTGAGCTGCACACTACAACCTCGTTTGGGATGTTGCTTGCTTGTCGTGGATAGACTGAGTCTTGGTTACCGGTTAAATTTTGCTAATTTGGCGTTGGTAATCTTTATTTGGAACTGAGTAACGCCGCAACGTCGCCAGCAGAAACCTCATGGTATATCGATGTTGATGGTTGCGGCTCCATATTAATCGGAGATTTTACTGCGGGTCCAGGCAGCGGGTGGATCTTCCGAGAGCCCTTCAAGATTTATAAAACTCAGATTCCAGGTGGTCAACAAACATTAAGTTCTCCCAATCCTAGTATTCTATGTGATGTACATCTAACATGCCAAAAATGCTGGTGAACGATTTGAACCTGACAAAAATACTTGAAATAGATACCAGGAAGGGGAGGGGGGGGTAAAAGAAAAGTTATATAACATTTGTATTAAAATACACAAGTTTGTCCAACTCCCTGTGATACAACACCTCAGACATAGCTCATTGTACTCGGCTGGAGTGTGGGCAAAAAGTTACTATTTGAATTTTTGATATCTTTTTTCATTAATGAGAAAGTTGACCCCGAAGTTAGAGTAATTGTTCAGCAGGAATGGCTTTTTAACTCTTCTGTGATTTTTTTTTGGCTTGGCTGATTTTGTCACGGTTCATACTTGACAGGCAGGTCGTACCATCACTAATTGGAAAAACAATCCTGACCCACCGCTACCATGGCAACAGCCAAAGTCTTGTAATAGCAGTGCCCATCATGCCTTTTATTTTGGCTACGTTGCGCACTGGTAAGAGATCACCGGCGCCGACATTGTTACCACTGTCAACGGAATCCCAACGCAGCTTTGAACTTTGAATAAAATGTAAATGCTGCTTCCAATCTAGAAAATACTATCGCAAAACGATTGGAAATTATACATTTAACGGCTGAATACGTCCTAACAATAAAATAAAGTGACTTCTAATGACTGCCATGTTATTTTTCAAACCTCGTATAAGGTGCCCGGTTTTAGTTATAAACAGACGTTAGCTTCACGTTCATGTCCCTTCCATGATAACAGCCGAAAACATATTGCTTGTTTTTTACCGGTTTTCATTGGCAACCGAAGTATTTTTATTTTGTAAACAAATTTTCGTCTGCTATTTTTATTCAGTTCAAATCGTTCAGCAAAATTTTTGGCATATTAGGTGTACATCACATGGAATACTACGATTGAGAGAACTTGATGTATGTTGACTGATTTTTATCATAGTACGAAGTACCAGGAAGTTACTCAGTTCCAAATAAAGATTACCAACGTCAAATGAGCAACATTTGACTGGTAATCAAGATTCATGTAATCCATGGCTAACAAGCAACATCACAAGCGAAGTTGTAGCATGCAGTAAGTCATCCCGTCAGTGGAGTACCGCAGTAACACGACATGTTTGCCATCAGCATTGTATTCAAACGAATCACGTGGTGTGCCGTTCTCGTTCAAACCCGGGATTCGATCAATAGGAGAGTCCCATTAAAAAAACACATTGCAAATCATGCAAGTTCAACATTTTCAAACCAATATACTAAAACAAAAATGCTCAGAGATGTAAATGAAGGATAGATATTACTTTTCACTATACACATCTCTGTTGATACTATCCCTCACATATTGTACTCCCAATTACTCCTGCGTAAAATGGACTAGCCTCTTCTTGTTGACATTCAGACTAAAATCACGTGACAGGCTGTTAAAATTGGCTGTTGCATACTCTTTCGCCGGTCTGGAAAATGTGTTTAATTAACTCACATTCAAGCAACAATGCAGATTTTCCAGTGGGAGTGAGACTATTCAAACTCTGCCACTAAAAAATAGGGGTGTTTTCAGCAAAAAACGAATAACCCTGGAATACACACAATATACTGAATTTCGGAACAAATTGTGCATTACTTACAGCAGCAGAATACCACAGAAATATCAGACGAAACATGAAAACACTATATATTGTATTTCAGCCTGGACCCTCTATATTGCAATTCAAGGAATTAACCCCATATGTGCATCCATTTCCCACCTTGGTATCATCCACCCCTGAAAACAAACTCTTAATACCACGCTGAAGCGTTTGGTAATAATTCACTGTCGTTATGGTGAGGAGATTCTCAGGCTGGCAACGATAGTTGGTTGCAGGAGGGATTGGTGTGTATGACCGTGACGGGGACGTTGAACCATTGTATGAAGACTTCAGCACACTTTTATATGGATACCAGTATTGTCATAGTTATTGGTACGAGGCAGACTGTGATTTATTATTGTCAACACTAAGAACAGTGCGCAAAGTAGTAGGAGTATTGGGGAATTATAATTCGGCGTTGCTGGGGCTTTGATGTTGCAATTGTTTTTGGTATTGAATTTGACTGGTAGTTTTTGTGTGACTTGCTGGGCAAATCATCCGTTCCATATTTGACTATGAAGACTCTTGTTTTTAATGTCTGAAACGTATTACTGGTCGGACTGAAGTTACCAGGAAATTTTCCTTTAAATTTAAATTTAATTTTTTTTTTTAATTCACTAACGCACTGTACAGTAGAATATAATGTATATCTTGTTTCAAGATATCCTGTTCGGCTTGCTTCATCTTCAATTTAGATACAACATCCTCCGCGGCGGTAATTTGGGTTTTGCTTTCCGTATTATTTGCAACAATTCCGCGCTGTTTTGGTATCATACATTTTTCTGTACTGGCCTTTGACGGGGTTCGTAACAGAATTAGTCTGTAATTGTTGACTTTTATCTGGAGCAGATTCAACTCAGTTGTCATTTCACCTGTTTTAACTTCCACCACTTTAAATTTCAACTCTTGGGATGTCTGCTAAGTGTTTTTCGGGCACGTCTTCAAATTCACTGGAAGGTGCATACAAAGAGTGCTCCGATGTTCTACCATCACCACCATTTTCACCAGATATTACACAAATGGAAAGAACCTTAAATTGTCAGCATAGAGTTTACACCTCACTCTGTGTATCATGAAACTACATTTAATACCATTTGCGTATGTATAGTTCTGACTATGATCTGGTGCCTAAAATAACGTTATCACGGAGATACTTTTAAAATCCAGTCACAGCACCATCAATTATTCGCCTGCAAAAACGCCATGTAGCAAGAATGAGGAGAGGTGAACCCACGTGAACACACTTTATACGACGCAACGATTGTCGATGTGACAAAAGGATTAACACACATTTTTCACATACTGAAGTTTGTGCAAAGTTGTTGCAAGATTGTCCGTTGTGTGCAGTTAAGCAGTATGCACTCGATTCTCAATAAGGTCGCTATAGAAGGCAACTGATATCGGGGAAAGCATGCCTTTATTTGGTTTACTTAATGTGTAGAGTTAATTCTTCATTTGGTTGTAATTTTCTACTTTGTGATTTCATTTTAAAGCAAGGTCACTGTGGCGCTATCAAACAATGAGAACACAGTTTCAATAATAGACAGTACATAGTTACTATAATAATAATAATAATAATAATATTTATTAAGCCTCTGGAACGGCAACAGGAGCAAACAAAAGAGATAAAAGAAAAGAGAAAAATCATACATAAATGAGACTAAATACAAATTAAATTTAAAAATAAATCTCATGGTGAATTCATACAACTTTCATTTCTGTGTTTACAAAGATGTTTAAGAAATGTTTGTATCTCTTTAAAAACAATGTCCCCCAACTCATAATTCATATTCCATGGAATGTCACCAAAAAGCAAATTAAACTTAAAATTCCCCCCCACTGAGAGAAGGCAATTTGTTAGTGTCTGGCATTCCTCAATATTTGAAACTATTTTGATCAAATCAGGGTAAAATTTATTTCTTAAGTGGAATGTTGCATTGCATAACAATAGGAAATGATATACATCTTCTATGCAATCATGACACAACTTACAAAAGCCATTTCTTATGTAATTTACCCATTTATTTATTTCCTTCTAAATTAAAAATTAATGATGTACCATGATGATCATAGGGATCCTTAATATAATTTTCTTTTTTGTTATTTTTTTTTATCTAACAATAGATTTTATATGTAAAATGTTTCAATTTATTTCCTTCACTTATTACCAAACGCTTCATTTTCAGGGGTGGGTGATACCAAGGTGGAAAATGGATGCACATATGGTGGTAAATCCTGAAAAAAACAATGGAGAGGGTTCAGGCCAAAATACAATATATAGTGTTTTCATGTTTCGTCTGATATTTCTGTGGTATTCTGCTGCTGTAAATAATGCAAAATTTGTTTCGAAATTCAGTGTGTTGTGTGCACTCCAGGGTTATTCTTTTTTTGCTGAAAACACCCCTATTTTTTAATGGCAGAGTCGAATAGTTTCACTCCCACTGGGAAATCTGCATTGATGCTTGAATGAGGGCTAATTAAACTCATTTTCCAGAGTATGCAACAGCCAATTTCAACAGCCTATCATGTGATTTTACGCAGAATGTTTACGTGAAAAGAGGCTATTCCATTTTAGGCAGGAATAATTGGGAGTAGAATATGTGAGGGATAGTACCAACAGAGATATGTATACTGAAAAGTAATATCTATCCTTCTTTTGCATCGCTGAGCATTTCTGTTTTAGTATACTGGTTTGTAAATGTTGAATTTGCATGATTTGCGATGTGTTTTTTTTACTGAAACTTCCCTATTGATCGAATCCCGGGTTTGAAGGAGAACGGCCACCACGTGATTCGTTTGAATACAATGGTGAAGGCAAACATGCCGGTCGTCGCTGAGCTGCACGCTACAACTTCGCTTGTGATGTTGCTTCAAGTTGTTAGCCGTGGATTGAATGAATCTTGATTACCGGTTAAAAGGTTGCTCATTTGGCGTTGGTAATCTTTATTTAGAACATGGTAACGTCGCAATGTCGCCAGCAGAAACCTCCTGGTACTTTGACGTTGATGGTTGCGCCTCCATGCACGGTTACTAGTAACCGTGCTCCATGGCAATTTACTGCTGGTGGATCTTCAAAGAGCCCTTCGGGGTTTATAAAACTCAGTCAACATACATCAAGTTCTCTCAATCATAGTATTCCATGTGATGTACACCTAATATGTCAAAAATGTTGCTGAACGATTTTGCCAATGAAAACAAGCCGGTAGGCTGGTTGGCGAACCGCTCCACTAAAAAAACAAGCAATATGTTTTCGGCTTTTGCCATGGTAGGACATGAACGTGAAGCTGACGTCAGTTTATAACTAAAACCGGGCACCGTATACGAAGTTCGCAAAAAAACATTCAGTCTTTAGAAGTCACTTTATTTTATTGCTAGGACGTATTCTCCTGTTAAATGTATTATTTCCAACCGTTTTGCGATAGTATTTTCTAGATTGGAGGCAGCATTTAAAGTTGCATTGAGATTACGTTGATACAGTGTAACAATGTCGGCGCCAGTGATCTCTTACCGGTGTGCAACGTAGCCAAAATAAAAGGCATGATCATTTGAACACTGTTATTACAAGACTGGTGGGAGATAATAACTTTGGGGCGAAAGTATTCAAAAACAGTTTTTGGCTGTTGGTAATGGTAGCTGTGAGCATGGAGGTATACCTCCATGCTGTGAGCCAGGATTGTTTTTACCAAACGCTTCAGCGTGGTATTGAGAGTTTGTTTTCAGGAGTGGGTGATACCAAGATGGAAAATCGATGTACATATGGGGGTAATTCCTGGAATTTTAATAGAGAGTTCAGGCTGAAATACAATATGTAGTGTTTTCATGTTTTGTCTGATATCTCTGTGATATTCTGCTACTGTAACTAATGCGAGATTTGTTCCGAAATTCAGTATATTGTGTGCACTCCAGGGTTATTTGTTTTTTGCTGAAAATACCCCTATTTTTTAATGGCAGAGTTGAACCAGTTTCACTCCCACTGGGAAATTTGCATTGTTGTTTGAATGAGAGCTAATTAAACACATTTTCCAGGCCGCGGAACAGGCGGAA
Source organism: Saccoglossus kowalevskii (assembly GCF_978046115.1). Lineage (NCBI taxonomy): Eukaryota > Metazoa > Hemichordata > Enteropneusta > Harrimaniidae > Saccoglossus > Saccoglossus kowalevskii. The sequence goes on from NC_140654.1 coordinate 5,162,147, forward strand.
AGAGGCTATTCCATTTTACGCAGGAATATGTGAGGGATTGTATCAACAGAGATGTGTATACTGAAAAGTAATATATATCTTTTTTTGCATCGCTGAGCATTTCTGTTTTAGAATATTAGTTTGAAAATGTAGAATTTGCATGCTTTGCGATGTTTTTTTTTACTGAAACGCCCCTAATAGTTGAATCCCGGGTTTGAAGGAGTGTGTAACAGCGCACCACGTGATTCGTTTAAATACAATGGTGAAGGATTGGCACGATAGGGCGCCGTCCGATCTCGGTGGAACCACAGTCAGCTGGCGCACACGTGATAATAAAATAAATGCGATATTTACTATTATGGGGCCGCCATCTTGAATGCGGCATAACACTAAAATAAGAGACAAGTTGTAAAACGCTTTTTTCAGATTCCTACAAATCAGAAAAAAATACCAAACTTCCACAGCCAAACGATCCGTTGGGGGTAATATTAAGCCAACCGCTAACAAAATTCGACCGAATTCGCCGTTTTTGTGTGGAAAAATCCCTTAAATACGAACACCTAATTACATGAAGAACATGGAACACCCCAGGTATTTGAAACCAAAAATTGTCATTCCAGCTCAGCAGCCAATCAGCGACGGCCTTACAGTTAGATGGCAATTTCGGTTTCAAATACTCCGGGAAAGTGTTCTATGTTCTTCGTGTAATTAGGTGTTGAGACTTGACACAGCACAGTGAAAATTATACCCAGACGTAATGCTTGAAAACTTTTCAGCGAAAATAAATTAAGTTAAATTCTATGTGACTTCATGAGAGCTGGAAATGAACACATTATATGACACCCACCCCTACCACTCCATATACACTACACCCCCAAAACATCCTTTCACCAGTGTATTCTATTTGACTTCAGAAGAAATTGAAATGAACAAATTATATGACAACGAACGTAATTATAATTTCAGCCTCTAGTTCAGCACTGATTAAATAAACCACCTCGTCTTTATGCCAACTTGAAGTTATTCATTGCCTACATCAGTGACTTCAAATCTATGTTTCTATCCCAGGAATTTCACTTGCTATTAATTGCATGGGAGTGCCAGTCTTTTATTTTTTATTGTAATGTCAATTTCTTGCGATTACTCGGAACATGAAGCTGTAACCACATACCGTCTAGGTGTTGTAACTAAATCCTGGTATAAGCACCAGTTAGGCAGGCTTGAACTATGCATGTGAAGCCAGCTGAGAGAGATATCCAATCCTATAGATTTCTCATTGACTGGTAACTATTTGCTGCAAATGCAACAAAAATCAATATAAAAATCTTACCCACACAGCATTCTACAGGTTACTTGTTTTATAACAGATTTTGATCCACTGTTTATTACTCCCCGTTCGGACGCAGTCTGTGTGATCGTGCATCCGTGCGTGCGTCCGTCCGTCCGGACCTGTATCTTAGACATGCCTGGCCCAATTACATTCAAACTTCACACATACATCATATGTAATATTTTACATATGTACATCAATTTGTTTCACGATCTGATTCAAGATGGCCGAATGCCATTTTTCTACTGAAATTTCATCAAAATTAAGCATTTCTTTGCTGTTTACAGATGGATTTTGTTCAAACTTGGTACAGTCGCTGGAAGAGAAAGAAGTGGACTGACAATGAAACGGCAAATAAACTACTACCACCGGAGCCCACATCAGGCCATTTCTATGGATTTCCCAAAATACATAAACCTGACACACCTGACACACTCTCGTCCAGTCTCTTCTTTCATATATAAAGGACACAAATCACCATCTAGAATATCTTTTTGACACCACCATTCCTGATAATGCTTTGTTGGTCACTTTTGATGTCAAGTCATTGTATACCAATACTCCACATGAATATGGCATTGATGCAGTAAAAAAACAGTCTGATAATACACAAGATCAACAATGCAGAACTCATAACTGAAATGATGAAATTCATCCTGGAACTCAATTTCTTAATATACAACAACCAATTCTATTTACAGTCACATGGTACAGCTACGGGTTCAAAGTTTGCTCCATCGTATACTAATCTTGCTATGGGTATGCTAGAAAATGAAATTTTACAAAGCACAAACACAAAACTGAGTTACTGGAAAATATACATCGGTGACATTAGATTTATCTGGACTCATGGTATTGAAAAACTACAACAATTCCAAGACCACTGCAAGTTTACCATGGAATACAGCTCACATCAAATATCTTTCTTAGATATCTATATAACAGTCCACAACAATACCATCCTCATGTTTACATACAGCAAACCTACTGACCAACACACCTACCTGGCATATTTCCTGTTACCCCCGTCACACATTTCAGTCCATTATTCACAGCCAGACCCTCAGAGACCAACGCATTTGTACCACTGATGATCTCTATGATGCCAGCACCACCAAATTGAAACTGCACCTCATGGAAAGAGGCTATCCTGCTGGAAAAATTAAACAGACCACAGTACGAGGAATTACCAGAAAGGACCTATTAACTTCGCATAATACTACGACGAAACCCACCACTGAACACAGAATACCCATTGTTCTCACCTACAGCCACACCATACCTAACAAATTGTCAGACAACATTGGGATATCATCACGGAAGATGAATATGCTAAACAAGCTTTGAAATACCCTCCCATTCTTGCAGACAGACAGCCCAAAAACCTTAGAAAAAATCTTGTCAGGGCTGCCCTTATGGATAAACCTAAAACCAACAATAACCAATCACCAGCACATCTACTGGCCTTCCATATACTATTAAAGGAAAAATTACCTGCAACTCGTGTAATATCATATATGTCATCACCTGTACTAAATGTCACAAACAGTATATGGGCGAAACCAAACATGAACTCAAGAAACATATATATTCGCTGCCATAAACCTACCCCAGTATCTGAACACTTCAATCAACCTGGCCATACACTTTTACATTTCACTGCCAGTGGCATATGTAAAATCCTTTCTACTAAAACCTCAACCAGACGCAAAACCGAACTAGATTACACTAATAAATTGAAACCACTATCCCCTAATGGCATCAATAGAAAAGACTGGTAATTTATTTTTTAATCATCTTTTCCTCATTTTTTATTCATTTTTTATTCATTTTTCATTCACATTTTTATTACCACACTTAGGGAGCCCTTGTCTCTATTCCACCACTATGTTAGGCAGTCCTCTGTTTCATTTTACTCATCCAATCTCAGTTTGCATTTGGATGTACAGGTTAGTTTTCTCTCCCCCCCCCCCGCCTTTTTCTTTATCCAATCGGCTTTCCAGTTTTTATCAGTTATAGTTACTAGTTTTAACGTTTTTTTTGGATATTTTATTTCTTCTAGCTGTTACCCCGAAGAAGACGATCCTAGCATTCTAGGTTTTTATTTTATCTATTCAAGAAGTTTCAGAACTGGTTGAGCTACCTTTTGTATTTTAAAATTACTTGGTACATACATTGGACATTATGGGGCCTTGGTGCACGTCATTTTGGTTTTCAAATAAGATTCAAAATAGCCGACTGGCGGCCATTTTGTTTTAATGAATGTGTTTCTAGTGCCATATTTCTGACATGCTTTGACTGATTATATTCACATTTTAAATATTCATTATTCATCATCTCATAGATATACAGATATATTGGTTTGACCATCTGATTCAAAATGGCCGTATGGTGGCCATTTTTGTGCTAAAAAATCATCAACATCATTTCTGGCATTCCGGTTCTTGGTCGTGTATGGATGAATTTCGTTCTAACTTGGTACATACATCATACATTATGGGTTCCTGATGCACGTCAGTTTTGAAAATAAATTGGTATTGCCTACAATACTTTAACTTTTTTATGTCCTCCTTACTTTCCAGGAACCAAATACCACACCCGTAGCTAATAGATGGCATTATTATACTGTGCCACAATACATGAACATATTCAAACCTATTATAACTATTATGTTGATTGATAATAGATTTACAATACGCTATTAGTTTCATCCCTTTCTTATACATTTCAATGAACTGTGAAAGTCTTTAAGACTTTTAGAAATAATAACGCCTAAATATTTATATGTGTTAGTTTCTTCTAATACACATTTCTTAATTTCCAAAGTGTGCCTTTTCTATGCATTTTCTTACCAAAATACATTATTTGAGATTTAGTTTGGTTGAAACTTAGTTTCCATCGCTTTGCAAATTTATCTGCTATATTCAACATGTTTTTAATTACACTGTATTGTTATCAATGAGAACAACGTCATCTGCCCAGAAAAGTCCTGGATTACTTACCAATTTTCACACCTAGGTCTGAATCATGCAGCATTTTTTGTAAATTCATTGATATATATTGAAAACAATGAGGGGCTTAGTACACATCCTTGCTTAACCCCTTCGGTTGTTTCAAAGTAAAGATTTCATTAAAATTAACTTTGTTAAAAACATATCCGTACATATCGTCAATGATGTCCCAAACTTTTCCCCTAATTCCTACATTTCATACTGCAACTCTCAACCCATCTCTCCAAACTCTATCAAAGTTTTCGAAAATCAAGGAAAGCAACATATGTAGATTTTTTGATTGATTTACGATGTGACACAATACTTTTCAGGTCAAAAACCACCCTGAATCTCACCTAGTATATTATTTTCCTCAACAAATTCCTTTATTATTTTTATTTTGCATAAACTTTGGATACGACTGAGTAATGCCTCTATAGTTATTTGGATCTTTTTGGTTTATTAATTTTCGTTGGCCCCTTTAACTCTTGCCAAAACATTTTTAAAGACATTCCCCGCTTTTTAGCTATATCTACACTACGTTTTACTTTAAACTCCAATCTTGTATTAATTATTAAATTGTATGTTTTACTTTTTAGGTCAATATAGGTGGACCAGAGTTGATCTCCGTCTGCTGCTTTCCTTGTATCTACAGATAATTTTGCCCAGTGTCTGTATTTTCTGCATGCATCCCTTCTCTCATTAATGGCACCATTAATTTCTTTATCCCACCATCCTTTACCTCTCATACCCCAACCTTTTTGCTGATACATTTGTTCGCAACTTGAAGTAAACTAGTTTTCCATTCATCCTGCAGATCATTTGAGTTTTTCACCTTATCTTTTCCCCCATTTCTAGAATGAATCTAATAACTCGAGTTAAAATGGTTTAAAATCCTAGTTATAATTTAATTCCATGTTTTCTTATTCTTTTGGGTTAGTGATTCTCCTGAACCCAGGTCTAAATGTAAAATCATAACATTGTGATCACTCCCTAGATGGTAGTTTGAGTTATCGTCTATTATGAATTTTTGTGAAATATCAATAGTTTTAGAAATCAAGAGGGAATCAATAATATATTGTTGTTTTTTTCTAAACCAGATAAATTTACCTTCAGCACACTAATTTGTTAGCTAAGGTTAGGCCTCACAAAAGTTGATTAATTTTCTACCATTGTAATTCCTTGTAATATCACCATTTTGAATAAAATCCCCTACTCTACCATTGTAGTCGCCCATCAACAGAATGTTTTCATTACCTTGATTTCCAATGGTAAATACATCTACTAATAACTGGTGATATAGCTCATCAACTAAATTCTTATTTTTATCCTCAACAGGAAAATAAACTATACAAATACAAATACAAACACATTCCTTTGCACCCTTAAATCGGACTTTAACCCGCAATCCTTCCCAATCATCACTATGAGTGTCAAGATACTCCTCATCTTGAATAACAACTGAATTATGGATTGGCAATCCAAACCCACCTTTAGCTTCATGTGTTTTATGTACAAAGTTGTAATCTGGAATGTGCACTACATAATCTACTTTTAGAAAATACCAAAAATCAAAATATTTTCACTGTGTAATAAACTAGATACTTCTTTACGTCTTTTGGATTTGAGTCCCCCAATGTTATTATACCCAATTTTGGTAATGTTCTTCTTACTTTTAACACACCCGAATGGTAAAACACTAATATTTGACAGTGATTAAGCAGTCTTATATAAGTTCTGATTTTTGTCTGACTGTGTATATCTTTTTCCTATTCGTTGATTTACTGGCAGTGTTTAGTATACACTCTTTATCATCATTAGTACTTTTTTTCTCAGCGTTAAAAGAACAGTCTTTTGTTTCTGAGATGGCACTATCTTCTTCGCCATAACATTAAGCTCTTCTGATTGAACAGTATTTCTCCTTGTGACCTTCTTTACCACATGAATGGCATTTTATTCCCATTCCATGTCTGCATACCCGATCAACATGGCTACTTTCACCGCAGTTGTAAATCCTTTGGACCCTGCAAAGGTGGCTCTAAGTCGTTTCGTGAAGATTGGTACATGTTCGGAAAAATTTCAAAGGAGATTATATGTATAAATGAATGTCCTTAACTTGTTTAATAGCTTCCTTGTATTCTTTAGTTATGTTGTAATATCATTTGTACCCACATGTATGATAATATCATCAGAGCTTTTGATGACATCTTTGTATTTGTTGATTTAATCCCTAACATCAGGAATCATTGCACCACTACAAGATTGGACAAAGGTGTTGTTTAATCGATGTGCATCAATGTCCCGTAATATACTATATCCTATAATAGCAAGTCTCCTATCAAAAGATACTGCAGGAATATTTTTCCATAATTATGCTCGAGTTAGAGTAATTGGTATTATTAGAAGACTGTTTCATTCTCACCTCTGTTTGTGGTGGATATTACTGAGTACCAAGTGATGATACTTGTGATGGAATATGTATGTGGGGCAGTTGTTGACCTACAGACCTGTGCTGCTGCTGTAAGTCATGATACAGTTGTTGTGATGGGATGGGAGGTGGTGGCTGCATCAGATTATGTTGATGTGGTTGTGGATGCTTTTCTATTAGAAGTACATTGTAGATATTTCGTGTTTGAAATGATGAAGTTGGGCTTGTGCCTTTTTGTTGACATTGATAGTAGAATTGTCTTGTCGTTTAGTGTTTGATGTTTCAATATTTACTTACAAATTACACACATATTTTTAATGTCTTCCTGGACTTTCTTGATCTCAGCCTATATTTATAGTTCATTTTCTTTCCTATTTTTCCATTTTGCATTCATCGTTTGTTGTATACCCGCTAGTGACTTGCGTGTACATTCCTCATTATTCTCACTCACTGCACAATCTATGGTTGAATCTAATGTTATACTAATTGCTGAATGTTTAGTGTTAGGCACTGCTTTAGGTGTTGAATTGGGTGTTGATGGTTGAAGTTATCACCTCCATTGTATTTCACACTAACTTCTGTCTTTTTTCGTTTGTTCAGATGGTTAATTTGTATCGGGTCATCCTGTGCATTACTGTGACAAATAAAATCCCCATAACGTTTTTGTGGTTGCACTATTCTCTTAAGACATGGACTGTAGTCTGAAGGTTCATTAGGCTTATCTGATTCATATGTCAACTTTACTGTATTATGTATTAACACCTCTACTCCATGTTGTTCTAATATAACTTAGCATCAGCTAGTAAGTGGAAACCTTTATGCAAACAATGGCTGTAACCATCAACTTGCCTACCTGCTTCCAGCCAGCTTTTGAATATACCAGTTTTTCTGCCCTTCGCAACTGCATACTAGGCATAGCAGATCTTCTTAATTTTACTTCTAACTGGATTATCTTGAAGATAACTGGGAATAACCTGAGGTGCCGAATGGATTGTATCCTGTATATTGTCTTTGTATTGTCTTGTATAAGGTTAACACAAGTTGTTTTCACTCACCACTTCTTTTGTATTCTAGTCACCTCTTTGGAATTTCTTCACTGCATTGACTAAACATTCATGGAACCTTTCATCTACTAGTGGTTACAATTTCTGAGTTGTGGAAGCCCAGAAAGTCGTATATCTAGAGAGGGACACACAGGGATATAACCTTTTCAAACATTTATGTTTTTTACATTTGTCCAGGTTATATATAAAAAAAGTCTATTTAAACAAAATATTGTTGTTAGTGTACCTGTATGTATTAAAATATGTACACATTATATCGAATTGGGGGGGGGGATTGCCAAGCCAGTTTATGAAACTGTGAACAAATATTTTCGTAAATAACACTGACCGCAAAATACGCCCCCGAGAAGTGTCACTGATGGAATATCTTATATTGCAATTTCTTTCAAATTTAATTAGTTGTATGGCAATACATTAGTAATATATATAGTAATTATATATAATATTTTTTTATTTCATTGCTGAGAAAAACTTATACATTTGTTTCATACAATAAATTCTTATATCAAATACAAGCGACTCCAAACACTAATGACACATAGTCCCAAGTGGATCCACGTAGGATACAATGTCTTGAAGAAGCCGGAATGAAATATCATAAAAACAAGACAAACACCGGAAACCAGGTTAAAAAGACGATAAAATAGTAGCCGTAGCTGATAAAATTAATAAAAATCCAAGCTAAAAACTACTATTAAAAAAACAGCACAACGTTTCGGATGGCAAAGCCTATCCTTCATCAGGTGTAAAAATAATGGCAACAGGAGCTGACAGCTGATGGAAGGTTGTTTGGTAGTTCTCAACTCAAGAAAGAAGATATGGCTACTTTTGTTTATGCAATAAAAACAAGAGAAGTGAAGTAAAGTGAAGAGGGCATACTTCATCTCACATTTTCTTTAATGTTTAAGCCATATAGATCAGTTGTTTTAAGTTCTCTTATCCAGTACATTTCCCTGATAAGGCGTTGTAAGGGCTCATGGGACTGGATAATAGCTTGAACTTTAATATTATGAATAGAATTATTAGGTTTATTGAAGTGAATTGGAACTGTATGATCTTGGTGATTGTGGTTTGTTTTGAATCTGTGGTTGTCAAATCTGTTACGTAGGGTCTGGCCAGTCTGACCAACATACCAACTGGATACCACATCCAGGTACTGAACAGGTAAGGAGGTATATAACATTTGTAGACTCACAGGTATGGTTTTTATGGATTGTGTATTGTTTTGTAGTATTAGAACTTTTGAATATGGTACAAAAACTGACGTGCTTACAGGTTTTACAGCGAGTTACATTACATGATGTGAAGCCAGTGAAATCTGAAGTAGTGGATGATTGAAATCTTGCAGTAACCAGGTTGTCTCTAATGTTTTTGTTCCGTTTGAAAGCAATTATAGGAGGTAAGCTGGAAATCTCTTTGCAGCGGGCTGATAGGCAAGTTTTTATGAAGAATTTGATGGATATCTGAAAGGCCTCTATTATATGTGACAATAAGAGGTATGCGAGTGTTAATGGTCTTGAAATTTTTGTGTAGAAGTGAATTCCGGCATTTTTCTCTGGCTATATATTGTCCAATGAGTTGACTGTTGTATATTCTCTTCATGAGGTGTTTACTGAGTTTTATAGATCTGCTGTCAAAAAGTGCATCGGAAGAACAAATTCGACGAAGACGAAGTGCCTGGCTATATGGTATGGACTTGAAACAATGACTTGGATGTTCTGATGTTCTGAGGTACTGGTGACTATCGGTGGGTTTGGTGTACAGGTCTGTTATGATGAGACCATCTTTTAAAGTAACAGTGGTATCGAGAAATGAAACTGAATTGGTTGATATCTCAAATGTGAACTTGATAGTGAGGTGGATAGAATTCATGTGTTCTTGAATTTGAGCGAGTTGTGCTGGAGCATTTTGCCAAATAAAGAAGCAATCATCAATGTAACGGTACCATACACGTGGCTTAATGTCTAGAAGATATTGTTCTAATTTCCCCATGAAGATATTGGCCTAGCTGGGGGCCATACGTGTTCCCATGGCCGTACCTTTGGTCTGAAGAAAAGAATTTCTATTGAAGTTAATGACGTTTTTATTGAGTACAAATTTGATGGTATTACAGATAATGTTGGAATGTGCTCCAATTCAAATTCAACATTGCAGTAAAAGTTTATAAACACAATTTATGTACACAGTACAAAAAAAATGGCAAACCAGCAACAGAAAGTTGTAGGAATCTCCAGGACTTCCTTCAGACAAATAATGAATTAATAATGTAATTGATATACCATCTGTATCAACAACATCATAGTAACTGCGGCTAAACTTTTATATTGCATTATTTCTCAAAATTGTAAACAATGTGTTGAAATGAAGAACGAAAAGAAAAGGTTTAGTTAGTAAACGTTGCCACTAAAAACGTATTCTGTAGGTTTGACTGAAATACCTGCCAATCTTCGCTCGTTTTGTCTATGACCGAGGTTTTAAATATTTAGTGCGTGAAGGAGAAATTGTAAATTCGAAATAATATTCCACTAACTTGTGAGAAAAATACTAGTATACTTCACAGTCAACCTCAGTTTTCAGTCTAGATGGCAAGGTGAAGTGGCAGTAAAAATATTGTACGGATTTGAAAATTTAACAATCTATTGCAGTAGCCTTGATTTCAAAACTATAAGAGGTGCAATATTTTCATAAAATCACTGCAGTGGAATGCTGTTTTTAAAGCACATTTCTTTTTATGAACTAAAATTAACTTGACAGAATTTGGTTATAGATATTTTTGCATGAATTTAGATTTTGCTTATCATCATTTTGAAAAATACAATTTTTTTTAAAAAGTGCGATTACTTTGAAACGTAAATTGTTGGAACCAAACTAACACAATATCTTCACTGAATACTAAGTATTTTTTAGTATTTTCATAAAGATTGACTGTCTACACCTACAATGATAAATGGAAAAATGCGTCGGCGAGAGCTTATGCCTATAATGTCAGGCTAAGTAATATATGCTGGACAAATATATCTACGTCAATATCAGGTTTATTCGGCAGCACGGGCTGGAACTAAATCATTCTAAGTTTGTTTACAACATGTCGCAATTGCCCATTGGTTATTTCCACCACCATTTTTAGCACGGCAAATATCATCTGTTGAATTAAACAGAAATCTTAATGAGATGTGTTATGTTCACCAATAATGATGATACTTCTCAGATATAAACCAGGACCAATTAGTAAGTAGTTTGAGTTTGCGAGAAGAAGTGCAGTAATATACCAGTAAACGTATATCAAGAATCTGATTATAACCATAATTTCTTTCCACAAATAGCTTACATGTGCACTGCTATAGATTGTTGGTTGATACGCAGTATACAGTAAAGCCAAACATAAACTATTGCAGTCATGACATATACCACAGTTGTACGATCATCTCAATAGTAATTTCACGACATACGTCAACTGTCTGTTTACCTTCACTGATATAACTTCCATCATTCTGTTTCCAATCATTGTTAATTGCAGAACAGCCGGTCATGATCCACTCGTCTTCACACGAAACCTCGGCCATTGCACCATGAGTACTTCCACTACCTTCACTCCATTTTATCTTACAGTAAAGACCCGGTGCGGCACAACAAGCAGCGTATGGTTGGGCGTAACTAACAGCTACATAAAAGAAATTATCAAACAAACTAATTATTTCATTCAAATATGTGGTATCAATCACAATATACCAGTACAAAGATGGGGATAAATATCATCATTAAAAAACTATGATAAAACTCCACAACGCACTGTGGTCTTATGTGACGTACACAGTGTATGTAAAAACATTCTTTAAATGTGAGTGCCTTGTGCTAGAAATAAAGGCTTTTGTTCAAAATAAGATTTTAGAGGACGCCATACTTACGTGAACCATTTTGAGCAACGCATCCCCGTGTGTGAAATTCTTGGAACACTCCTTCTAGTCTTTCGGATGCAGGGAAACCTCCATCTAAGTCCCACAATGAGTGTGCCATGCATCCTGGTACAAAGAATGTTAAGAAGAAGTTGTTTGTTAATTAGAGTGAAGTAGGATTTTGTCTTTCACATCGTATACATCAACAAATATATTGAGATTGTGTTCGAAAAGTACAAAGTACGGTGGAAATTGATGTAATTCATTAGTCCAATAAGTAGTATTGTTTGACCAATTGGCCGAACTGGCTGAGGTGAACACATTAAATTGTTGGTTTGTGTTATCATTACCGGTTGGAAATGATGGTACTCCGTTGATATGTTCACTACACATAGCTGTACTTGTTGCATCATCAGCATGGTTGGTATGCGGCCCAGTTATGTATTCACATTCCATTAAATGCCAGGTAGCACACCTTGCATATGCCACAGCACCTGCAATATACAAATACACTAAATAACAATGCAATAACAATGCAATGAATTGTGATGTTATATCGTCACTTATAACTGTGCCTATTTTTTGCTGCAAACTGTTGCTTTTTATGATCGTTGAAGAAATTTATTTCATATTTCATAATAAAGTAGAGTAATATTGTGCTATGGCTCCATACCATTTAATATCATTTAGTATCTTATTATTCTGATAGGTTAATTTATTACATTCAACATTTAATATTATGGCTGGCAATCGCAAAATATACCAACGTTTGTCGGGTAACGCACATTTCACCACGAAAATTACGCACGCAATCAGCCCACTTTAAACAAGGTTTGTTCCTAAATCAGTGTTGGTATCATATATACAATACAATATTGGACAACCAAATTATGACTTGGGACTTTAGTCATTTTTATATACTAGTAGCATAAGGTATTTCACCAGCAGACCGCGTGTATGGTAATGTTTCATTTAAACTTGAGACAGTGACATTTCTATTACAGCATCATAGTAATTGGCATTCGTGATTATATTAAATAATTTCCCTTTGTATTTGTATTTTTAGGGCTAAAATAATCAAAGTGTGAATGAAACGTATGAATGACATAGTAGTCAATTTAGTTGCATATTATAAAATATTTTATATTTACTGTAGTCGACTACGGAGTGCATTTTATGAGAACAGACTATCCTTATATTAGCCACCCACCTTTCGCTCTGTAACCATTATTGGCATAGCAACGAGGAACTCCCTCTTCCACCAAAATATATTCTCCATCAAGTTTCCCACGTGAAGCGGGTAAATAGGAGGAACAGTCAAGCATAACCTCTCCATCTGCGCATGTCACATTAGTAGTATCCTCGTCATTGGTGCCCGATATTGCAGAGACTCGAGTCTTAAGTATAGGTTCGGGACCTGTGAATATATGATGTATTCGAATTAAATTATTGTCATATCGCATTTCTTCTTCTCTGGAGGTGATTATTCCCATTATATTAAAATTTATTTTAAAGATAAAGTGCGAAAATAACTTCAAATGTAATATAGCATCTATATGCAAGCGTGGTTACATAAAACGTGTATAAAACGATTATATATACATAAAGCAGTGACGCAAATTCGCATCAATGTTTCGGCGTGGCTAGGTTTATTCGTGAAGTTTCTTGTTAGCAACGTTGATATATGTAAAACTATTTCAAATAACCTCGCAACGCCAATATACAGGTATGAGTTTGCTTTAGCTCTCGATGTATCTATACTCGCCATATGCTAGTTCATGGATAAACTTAATCACGTTTTGTTGAACGCATTATACAAATCTGGAACAAGTCTCAAAGAGCACATGCGACCCAACATTAAATATGCATATGTCTCCCCTAATTGTACAACTCGTCGCCAAGAAAGTGATACCTGGATAATTGCATTTCGAGTCTACATTTCATGACCGATTTGGCGGTTATAAACATTAAGTCAGTACAGATTGCTACTTTAAATTTACTTGGGAATATACCGTTCCTAAGTGACGTGTTCATTATGCAGGTGATACTTGGCATAAGTTTAAGATTAGTATAAACCATGTTTTATCACGAGGAACTACAAAGTAGTGAAAATATCCTAAAGCGGGACTTTATAGATGATACTAGTGGCAGGTTTTAAAAGTTGGCAGACAGATTAATGCTCTGCGTTTGTGGCTCTTATGAAATCCACCCACAGGTTAAATGTGCAGACTATAATATAATTGAACGGACTAACTGAACATTTACACTTGGTTCAACTGTACTTAATTTTTCAAACATGTTAGATATACATTTTGAGGCAACGTCTGTAAACCAACTTACTATATCTACTGTTTAGTAGAGATTGCATGCAATCTTTAGCCCCCACCCGCACAAACGGGAGGGGGCTTGTAGTTTCGCCTTCGTCAGTCCGTCGGTCCGTCCGGAGTGATTTCTTTAAGATGGCTGGACAGATTTTTTTGAAAATTGGTACAAAAACATAGGGGTCAATCATACATGTGCAGGTCAATTTATTTTCCGATTCGATCAAATATGGCCGAGTTAAGTTGAATATGAGTTTATTTTAGCCATACGTTAGGTGTGATATTTAATGAATACTGGTCCAAAACAAGTTATTATTAATTTTTTAACATTTCTCAAATCCGTCTCGTTGTGAACTAAATGCTATCTGGTAATTCTAAATTATACAGAATTGCCGCATGGTTCAAGCTAAATAGTCCCTTTATAGAGGACCCAATGTTAATATATTGGAAGCCTGCCAAAATTAGTAAATCAATTGTATGGCCCATTAATTCTGTTATCCGTCTAACACGTTGCTGCAAACCATGCAATAGGTCACACACATATTTCTACCATTGATATTATTTAAATGCAAATTGGAAGATCTTAAACACATGTGTCAAAAAGTGCATAATAATTTATCAAAAGTAGTTCTATATTTAAAAGAGTAAGACGTACGATATAATACAGGAGTAATGACATTTCAATTAATTCATAGGATTCTTTGATTCTGAACTCAATTGTTATAAGCCTCAATGCAAGTTATGTAATACAGCCATGATATAGACAACATAATGAAATATTACTACACGACAAATCAGTGTTATCGCCCTACCTGTTGTAATTGGAAGTCCAGTGGTGAATAAATCAGCTGTAATGAATATACAAATTAGCCAAGGTCTAGCAAAGGAAAAAAACTAATGTTTAATGGCATTTCACGATATTGATATTCCTTTATCGAGTCAACACATCAGTATGCTGCTGTTTCACATACATAGCGTAAATAAAATGTTTTACCTGTCGTATTCGCTACATCGGTTTCATTGGTATAACCTAAAAACAAACGCAGGTTAGATTAGCGATTATTCAGCATGTTACGTTGTCATGTGATCAATGCGAACATATTGCTCGTTTAACAGACAGTTTATCTCACCTGTAGTCGCACTGACATTGGGGAGTAGTAAACTACTTGGTACAGCGACCACTAAAACAGTTGTTAGTAGTGCCGTGCCTGCACTTACGACCCGTCTCAAGGTAAACATGGAACCACCATCGCTTTTCTGTATGATATAATATGATTCACATAACAATCAAACCAAACAAAGCATTAAATTAAATGTGTGATGTATATTCTTTAAATCAGACAAAAATATGTAAATAGCTCTCACCAATAGAAATAATGCACGAACGATACTTACCCCCTTAATTGGAGTAACTTTATCCTCCATGACGTAGGAAGCAACCTAAGTAGTCTGTATGCTAGTAGTTATATGCTTTTTGCAAGTATGTGGATTACAACATTGTTATATCAATGTTTACACTCGGGCACCTAGGCAACATATTGTAACTGGCTGTTCAACCTTCGCTATATGAATAATATGTTTAATCCCACTACCATCGGCAGGCATAGCTTATAATTCTGAAGACCTGTGAACAACTTTGATTCAAGCTCTGGGTGATTTGACGTACAGGCATGGACATATATGCCGGATATCTTGTATATTTAACATGAATACTGTTACTATTGAACACAGACACGTCTTTGCCCTGGCCCATTCATGTTTTCAATACTATATATCGGGATAGTGATGTATAAATTCAACATTTTTCTAGTTCACGCGCTACCAGAAAGGTTGAACGTTCTGTCTCCATCTGCACAGAAAAGTACGGAATGGTGAAGCTGCGAAATTGTACATTGCGCGATACTTTTTTTCATTGCATAACTTCGTACATCGTGCACATAAAATCGGACGCGCGAATCATTCACAAACATACTTTTCTGTCTGTGTAGCTTGGACAGTTCTGAAAATTCGTTCTACAAACCCTATCCACAAACTCACAAAAGCCTCCGCAATCCTTTCAATAAGGGATAAGATACGATAAGATACTTATTATGATAATATTAACAAGTCATCTGAAGATGATACAGTTGGCTATGAATTATAAAGTTTGAATGCATATGTATACAATCGGGTAGGAAAGTTATGTTGAAAATCAACATTACAAGGCACATACCCTATATCGACATATCAAGTAAGTCTATACCAAGTGTGGTCTTATTTGGACTAATAATTCACAAGATATTAACAAAAATTAAAACTTAATTAAGCAAATGAGCCATTAATTAAGTTGAAACTCAATATTAAATAGCACATATCGTATATTGACAGATCAAGTAAGTCTATACCAACTTTGGTCTCATTTGGACTATTAGTTTGAAAGATATCAACAAAAATTCAAAATTCATTAAATATGCAAATGAGCTCATTAATTAAAATGAAACTCAATATTGCATCGCATATATCTTATATTGACAAATCAAGTCTCTACCAAGTTGAGTCTGATTTTGGTCTGAGATATAAACAAGAATTCAAATCAATAATTAAATATGCAAATGAGCTCATTAATTGATCACTCTGTCTTTGTATCAAGTCTCAGCAAAATTTGTCCAGGCATCTCAGAGAAATAATGATGGACACACCCAAAAAAATGGATTTTACAGGACATTCAAAATGGCCACCAGGCAGCCATATTTGATCAAATCAGGAAATAAATCCATGTGATTATGTATACCTCCTCACTGTGTCTTTGTACCTAGTATCATTGACAGACAGAAGCCATGATTAACAATTAAAATGGCTGCCAGTCGGCCATATTGGATCATTTCAAAAAAGTGAAACAACGTGCATCTTTATGGGTGGTCCCTTTGTCTTTGTAACAAGTCTTAACAAAATCGGTCAAGCCATCTCCGAGAAATGACGATGAACACACAAGGACGGAATTGAACTGAATTTTGGCATTAAAAATGGCCGCCAGTCGGCCATATTTGATCGAATCGGAAAATAAATTGACCTGCACATGTATAGTTGACTCCTATGTCTTTGTACTAATTTTCAAAAAATCTGTCCAGCCATCTCAGAGAAATCACTCCGGACGGACCGACGGACTGACGAAGGCGAAACTACAAGCCCCCTCCCGGACTTTGTCCGGGTGGGGGCTAAAAGTTGCATGCAATCTCTACTAAACAGTAGATATAGTAAGTTGGTTTACAGACCTTGCCTCAAAATGTATATCTAACATGTTTGAAAAATTAAGTACAGCTGAACCAAGTGTAAATGTTCAGTTAGTCCGTTCAATTATATTATAGTCTGCACATTTAACTTGTGGGTGGATTTCATATGAGCCACAAAAGCAGAGCATTAATCTGTCTGCCAACTTTTAAAACCTGTCGCTAGTATCATCTATAAAGTCCCGCTTTGGGATATTTTCACTATTTTGTAGTCCCTCGTGATAAAACATGGTTTATACCAATTATTATTTACCAATCAAATTTTTTGGGTTATCAGCCAACTCGTCAACACATTCAAAGATTTCATTTATTATACTGATCTAGTGTATGTCAAATGAAACTGAATTTCGTGACGGGAGTACCATATACGTTGGGAGAAATTACCTTGAAAAATGCCGCATTCTTAATTATATGTGCTGCATACAGTCACCAGAATGTCTTTAGTGCATTATTGAATTATGCAAATGGCATACAAAGGCCGTTCGGACGTATTCGAAAGTATTGTCATGATAAATATGCGTCATATTTACATCACATTGAAACACATTCTTTTGTTTTCATCGGTCGCTGACTGAAATTCAATCACGTCAGCAAACGATCGTGCAAGTCACTATACCATGGATACAAGCAAGAATAAATGTATAATGATAAGGATGTTCTAATAATACCGAAAAACATGTTCTAGACAGTACAGGAACGCATTGATTTCCGCTACGCGTCGGTCGTCACGATCGTCGAAATGCATTCGTTCACTCTTTGTCCATACACCGCATCTAAATTGCATCAAAATAATTTTAAACACATCATTTGAATAAAATATTTGTAATATCCACCAACAACAGAAGATGAAGCTTTTAATAGTCGTCCATGAACTAATCAATAAAACACACCAAACTGACTGGTAACATCATGCATTCACACAAAAATGCAAAAGCTGGAGCGATGAGCTATTTTAATCAAAGGCAATTACGATGTAAGATTCATTTTTAGTGTATATTTAGTAATACATTGTAGTAATATTAACAAAATGATGAACATTTATTATCCTATAATTAACACATTTTAAAGTCCCACAATTACAACTCAACATAAGTATCGAACTAAATGTGGCTTTTAACGTACATACAAATCCAAATTTTATGTGCTTCAATTCAAATTCAACACCGCAGTACAATTTATAAACAGACAAATTTACGTACACAGTTCAATAAAATGGCAAACCAGCAACAGAAAGTTGTAGGATCTAGAGGACTAGAAGGTAGTTCCTTCAGACAAATAATGAATTAATTAATTAATTATGTAATGGATATACCATTTATCAACAACATCATGATAATTATTTCTCAAAATTGTAAACCATACGTTGAAATGAAGAAGGTTTAGTTGGTAAATGTGACCACTAAAAACGTAATCTGTAGGTTTTGACTGTAATGCCTGCCAATCATCGCTCGTTTTGCCTATGACAGAGGTTTAAAATATTTAGTGCGTGAAGGACAATCTGTAAATTCGAAATAATATTACATTAAGTGTGAGAAAAATACCCAGTGTCTTTCACAGTCAACCTAATTTCAGTTCAGTATTCAGTCTCGATTGCAATTTAACAATCTATTTCAAGAGCCTTGATTTCAAAACTATAAGAGGTGCCATATTTTCATAAAATTACTGCAGTGGAATGCTATTTTTAAAGCACATTTCTTTTTATGAACTAAAATTAACTTGACAAAATTTGGTTATAGGTATTTTTGCATGAATTTAGATTTTGCTTATCATCATTTTCAAAAATACAATTCCTTTAAATGCTACTATTACTTTGAAACGTAACTTGTTGAAACCAAACTAACACAATATCTTCATTCGATACTACGCATTTATAGAATTTTCATAAAGATTGGCTGTCTACACCTAAATGATAAATGAGAGAATCCATCGACGAGAGCTTATGCCTATCATGTCAGGCTAAGCAGTGTATGCTGGACAAACATATCTGCATCAATATCAGGTTTGCTCGGCAGCACGGGCTGGAAGTAAATCACTCTAAAGTTGTTTACAACATGTCGCAATTGCCCATTGGTTATTTCCACCACCATTTTTAGCACGGCAAATATCATCTGTTGAATTAAACAGAAATCTTAATGAGATATGTCATGTTCACCAATAATCACATGAGATGATCCTTCCGAGATAGAATCCATGACTAACCATTAAGTTGTTTGCGTTTGCGCAGTGCAGTGCAGTAATATTTCAGTGAACGGATGTTAAGAACCAACTGGCCTAATTCATAACCATAATCTCTTGGCACAAATAGCTTACATGTGCACTGCTAATAGATTGTTGGTTGATACGCAGTATACAGTAAAGCCAAACATAAACTATTGTAGTCATGACAATCATATACCACAGTTGTACTATCATCTCAAGAGTAATTTACGGCATACGTCAATTGTCTGTTTACCTTCACTTATATAACTTCCATCATTCTGATTCCAATTATTGATTGCAGAACAGCCGGTCATGATCCACCCGTCTTCACACGAAACCTCAGCCATTGAACCTTGAGTACTTCCACTACCTTCACTCCATTTTATCTTACAGTAAAGACCCGGTGCGGCACAACAAGCAGCGTATGGTTGGGCGTAACCAGCAGCTACATAAAAGAAATTATCAAATACACCAATTATTTCATTCAAAGATGTGGTATCACATTATACCAGTACAAAGATGGGGATAAATATCTACATGCTAGGACTAATTGATTTAAGATTACGTCATACTTACGAGAACCGTTTTGAGCAACGCATCCTCGTGTTTGAAGTTCTTGGAACACTCCTTCCAGTCTTTGGGATGCAGGGTAACCTCCATCTAAGTCCCAGCGTGAGTATGCCATGCATCCTGGTACAAAGAATGTTGAGAAGAGAAGTTGTCGACAAATAGTATTTGTATTGAGTAAGATGTTGTCTTTCACATGGTATATATCTACAAATATATTGAGATTGTGTTCAAAAAATACCAAGTATGGTGGTAATTACAGACATTGATGTAATTCATTAGTCTGATAAGTAGTATTGTTCGACCAAATGTCCGAACAGGCTGAGGTGAACACATTAAATTGTGTATTGTTGGTTTGTGTTATCATTACCAGTTGGAAATGATGGTATTCCGTTGATATATTCACTGCACATAACTGTACTTGTTGCATCATCAGCATGGTTGGTATGCGGCCCAGCTATGTATTCACATTCCATTAAATGCCAGGTAGCGCACCTTGCATATGCCACAGCACCTGCAATATGCAAATACACTAACGAACAATGCAATAACAATGCAATGAATTATGTATGTCGTCACTTATAACCGTGTATATTTTTGGTGCAAACTTTTGTTTTTTATGATCGTTGAAGAAATTTATTTCATATTTCATAATAAAGTAGAGTAGTATTGTGCTATGGCTCCATACCATGTAATGGTATTATTATTTTGATAGGTCAATTTATTAGATTCAACATTTGATATTATGGCTGGCAATTGCAAAATATACCAACACAATAATAATAATCATAATAATAATAACTTCATTGACATTATGCATTTTGAATAGAACATAGTCAAATGTTATTCTAAGAAACAAAAAAAGAAATGATGAATATAAATATACTGATAACACTGGATTAGAAAATAGCACTTTCGTTAATATAAACTGCCAGTTCTATATGTATGTTGCCCATAATATATATAAACTTTGCTTCATTATCTAACATATTGAAAAAATGATTTGAGGTTTGTGCTGATTTAAATAGCCTCATTCTTGCTTTTTTGTGTTGTGGACAATCAATAAGAAAGTGAAATTCATCCTCAACTTTATTAGTACCACACCTTTCACACATTCTATCATCCGCTTTTGTTTTGATCATAAATTATGATCACTAATTCTGAGTTTGCATATATATTTTTTGTCAAGTACTGCTCTGTATTAAATTCTTTCTTGAATTAAGTTATAATTATTTCTAATCTGCTCGTATGTTTATTTTTGTATGTATGTGTTTTTTTTTTTTTTTATTTATCTTGTCGTTGCTCCTGCCTTATATTCTTATTTTCTATTTTCCGCATTTTGAGAAAAAGGCTATGAAATTCAGTTTTTCATTATTCTGTATGACAGGATATTTTTGCAACACTTGGCGCGCCGTAAATAAACACTATACTTATGATTTAGTAATTTGCCATTTTTATTAAAAATCATAATTTTTGTTTTTGATGTGTTCACTTTTAGGTTCCACATACTGCAGTAGGATGCTAACTTATTTAAACAATATTGTAAACCTTCAGTTTCTGACACAGAGACAAGGTCATCAGCATATAACTAATTGATTTGTTTTCATATTTGTTTATTATATGCGATACAATGTTGGACTTTAGTCATATTTATAGAGCGTAACGTATTTCATCAGTAGACCACGTGTGTGGTAACGTTTCATTTAACCTTGAGACAGCGAAATTTCTATTACAGCATCATAGTAATTGTCATTCGTGATAATATGAGGTTATAACGTGAATACTTCATAGTATCCACGAAGAGAGAACAGCTGGAGTATCGACCGACGCTATACCTTTTCCTTCCAATGATACATCATGGGAATGCCAAAATCCAAAAAGTTTAGAACAGAATCAGCGAACTTCTTTGTGTGGAGTCCGGTCAAACCCTGGTGGCAGCCATGTTTGTTTTTATTATTAGAGGACGCTTATGCGCGTAATCATTCCATATTTGGAATTCGCATTTCCTCATATGGTAGGTTTAAAATACCCCGTAAAATACCGCAAAATCACGGTACGCTGTAACTTATGGCGTTACGGTTACAGATGTATAATAATATTAAATATAATTAGTATAATTAGTTTTCTGCTGTATTTGTATTTTTTGGGATAAAATAATCCAAGTGTGAATGAAACGTTTGAATGACATAGCAATCAATTCAGTTGCATATTATAAAATATATTATTTTTTTGAAGCACACTATTCTTATATCAGCCACCCACCATTTGCTATGTAACCATTAGCGGCATAGCAGCGAGGAACTTCGTCCTCCACCAAAATATATTCTCCATCAAGTTTACCACCAGTAGTGGGTAAATAGGAGGCACAGTCAAGCATAACCTCTCCATCTGCGCATGTCACATAAGTAGTGTCGTCGTTATTAGTGCCCGATATAGCAGAGACTCGGGTCGTAAGTATAGGTTCGGGACCTGTGAGTATATGATGTAATCGAATTAAATTATTGTCATATCGCATTTCTTCTCCTCTAGAGGTGGTTATTCTCATGTATATCATACATCAACGTTGCCGCTAACTATTGTGAAACTATGGAAAACCTATTGAAACTATTGAGATACCTCGCGGCTGGGTTTATTCGTTTAGTTTATGTGTGTTGTGTATCGCTAACAAGAAACTATTTGAATAAACTTAGCTGCGTTAATATACAGGTGTGAGTTTGTTCCACCACTTGATTCATCTATACTCGATGTACGCTAGTTCCAGGGCATATTTCATCACGGCTGCTAGTACAACGTTTCGACCGCTGCTTCACATATGTATATTAGATTATTTAAGGTTGTTGCCATGTCTCAGAATTGCATTTAAACTGAAGTTGGTATAATATAATAGCAATAAACCACTGCCGAAGTTATTAGGTATACTACTCAATTTTGCACAACAAACTCGAGGTATACCCGCCTGCATTCGACGGTGGTTTATTGCTTCATTTTAGATCGGCTTGCATGAATTAAAACTTTCAGCTACTCACAATCGTGCATGTACAGGCGTGCCACACCGGTGAGCTATAACATACAGTTACATATTTGTATACTAATATTCAGTGCTGAATATGAATGCATCGCTAGTTATATTATGTGATGCATTGATGGTATGAGATGCAATGGTCATGCTGTGTGATGAATTCGTTATATTATATGGTGCATTGAATATATTATATGTTGCAGTTGACGATTAAGGCATTCCATGCAGTTTATGTATATCAGATGTCAATACCAGTACTTTTACATTGAAAGCATCTATACAACAAATACAAACACAACAAGGGCATTCGCTACATTTGTTTTCATGACGTCAATAAACAGTGAAAACATATCGCATGCGATATTTTTTTCCAAAATATAAGTACAACTCGTAAAATAAGACCAGGCTCCATAAATGAAGACTTACTTGTATCGCAGTGTGTGCCAATAAAACCTCCATTACATGAACAAATGTAGCCGTTTACTCAATCAACACATGTGCCGCCGTTCTGACACGGATTCGAGTCACACTCGTTCACATCTATGTTCAACAGTAACAAAAGTACATGTAAATTAGACAATATACCACGAAAACCTGATTCGAAAATTAGTTCCAATGTCATCACAGAAAATCAGAAACTATGGTCATTATCGGGGTACAATATTGCTTTGATCAAAATTAACAACCTTCACCCCTTAATTGTTATTATCATGTATGGTTAGATGTATTAGTTTTTATCTACTACAATATTGTATATTCTCTTTCTATCTACTACAATATTGTATATTCTCAATAAACAGTGAAAACGGATCGTATGCGACGTTTTTTTTCCAAAATATAAGCACAAGTCGTAAAATAAGACCAGGCTCCATAAATGAAGACTTACTTGTATCGCAGTGTGTGCTTATAAAACCTCCATTACATGAACAAATGTAGCCGTTTACTCCATCAACACATGTGCCGCCGTTCTGACACGGATTCGAGTCACACTCGTTCACATCTATGTTCAACAGTAACAAAAGTACATGTTAATTAGACAATATACCACGAAAACCTGATTCGAAAATGAGTTCCAATGTCATCACAGAAAATCAGAAACGATGGTCATTATCAATATTGCTTTGATCAAAATTAACAGCCCGTCACTCCTTAATCGGTATTATCATGCATGGTTAGATGTATTAGTTTTTATGTACTACAATATTGCATATTCTCTGTTGCCATGCTAATTATAGAGTGAATTGTGTCTCGTACAAATAGCTATTCACTGAAATCGCAGTTTGCTCCAGTAAATCCCAGGTAACAGTTACACGTGTATCCATGAACGAAATCAATACATACACCATTCTCACACGGCTCAACTGAACAGAAGTCACGATCTGAAGTAAAACAAGAGATGGTATTGGTCGACTTACTGCGTAAACTCGTGTTGTGATTACTGAATTTGTCAATTTGCAAATTTAGTGTAACGGAACTCCCTTGCCCTCATGAGTATCCAATCGTTAAAATGGATATTCAATATAATACTTAATCACCTTTTGTTGAACGCAAATCATGAACGAGTTTCAAAGAGCACAGGCGACCTAGCACCAAATATGCATATGTCTCCCTTAATTGTACAACTCGTCGCCAAAAAAGTGATACCTAGATTTGGCGGTTAGTCAGTAGAGGATGCTACTTTAAATTTACTTGGGAATATACCGTTCATATGTGACGTGTTCATTATGCAGGTGATACTTGCCATGATTATATGAAGGCAACCTAGCAATCCTAGAATTTATTTTAGTTATACGTTCATATTAAGTGTGATATTTAATGAATACTGGACATAAACAGGTCGAAATTACTATTATTTTTTTTAAACATTTCTGAAATGCGTCTCGTTGTAAACTAGATGCTATCTGGTAATTTTAATTGTCGCATGGTCCGAGCTAAAATGATCCCTTCATGTTTATTTATTGGAAGCCCACCAAAATTAATAAATCAATTTTGTGTCGCATTAAATCTGTTATCCGTCTAACACGTTGCTGCAAACCATGCAATAGGCCACACACATTTATACCATTGATATTATTTAAATGCAAATTGGGATTCTGAACTCAATTCTTCTAAACCTCAATGTAAAGTTATGTAATACAACCACGTTATAGACAACATAATGAAAATGTTACTACACGACAAATCAGTGACACGCCCTACCTGTTGTAATTGGAAGTCCAGTGGTGAATAGATCAGCTGTAATGAATATACAAATTAGCCAAAGTCTAGCAAAGGAAACAAAAACTAATACATGTTTAATGGCATTTCACGATATTGAATATTGATATCTCTTTATCGAGTCAACACATCAGTATGCTGCTGTTTCACGTACGTAGCGTAAACAAAATGTTTTACCTGTCGTATTCGCAACATCGGTTTCATTGATATAACCTAAAAACAAACGCAGGTTATATTAGCGACTATTCAGCATGTTATGTTGTCATCCATGCGATTGAAGATATTGCTCGTTTAACAGACAGTTTATCTGAATGCAATTTATAATTTTGATACTCACCCTTAGTTGCACTGTCATCGGGGATAAGAATACTACTTGGTATAGCGACCACTAAAGCAGTTGTTAGTAGCGCCGTGCCTGCACTTACCACCCGTCTCAAGGTAAACATGGAACCACCATCACCTTTCTGTATGATATATGATTCACGTAACAATCAAACCAAATAAACCATTAAATTAAATGTGATGTAAATTCTTTAAATCAAGCAAAAATATGTAACAATGTTGCATAGGATGAATAGCTCTCACCGGTAGAAATAATGCACGAACAAAACTTACCCCTTCAATTGGAGTAATTCTAGTTGCCATGATGTAAAAAGTAACCTAAGTTATCTGTATGCTAGTAGTCGTATGCCTTTTGCAAGTATGTGGATTACAACTTTGTTATATCAATGTTTACGTCTGGCACTACGGTAACATATTGTAACTAGCTATTGAACCATCGATTTATGAATAATTAGTTTAATCCCACTACCATCGGCAGGCATACCATATTATTCCCATGACCTTTGAACAACATTGATTTAAGCTCTGGGTGATTTGACGTGCAGGCATTGGCATACATGCTACGTATATCTTGTATATTTTATATGATTACTGCAACAGGCCCAAGTTTCAACTTATGCTATTTATTCATGAATTGAGTGTACAGTATATCTCAACTGACTGTTGTTACATGTAGCCGTGTGCATGAGTGGTTACGAGACAAATGTTTTGTACTTAGTGTTGTGCTTGCGGGAGAACATTGTCAAACGTCTCGAATCAATACATGCATAGCACATGCCTGTAGTAATGAATTTCTGGTCATTATTATTCAACACAGGCACGCCTTTGTCCTGGTACATTACGTGCACATAAAATCAAACTCGCGAATCTTTCACAAACATGCTTTTTGTGCGTGCAGCTTGGATAGTTCTACAAACTCGTTCTACAGACGTATTCTACAAACTCACAAAAGCCTTCTGTTCCTTTCAATAAGGGATACGATACAACATAATACCTTTCAAACTAATATTAAAACTTCCACGCAATCTCATTTAACCTGTGGGTGGATTTCTTATATGCAACAAAGACAGCGCATTAGCGGATTAGCCAACTTAATAAAACCTGCCGCCAGTATCATCTATAAAGTTAAGTTCAGCTTTAAGTTAGTTTCACTTTGTTATGAACAATAAAAACAAAACGGAATAAAAACAACCACAACCTAGTTGAATACTGTCTTTTAGCTGTGAAAATGTGGAAATTTTCCAATTAGTTCTGGAAAGCTTATTTCTTTACAATCAGTTGAGGTATAATAGTGTTGAAATGATATATAAACAGGGTGGCAAGGTAGTGTTATAGATGGATTTTCCTAACAAAATATCCCTGATAGTTTTGGAGAAGATCCACAATTGTAATAAGATGAGTTGCTGCGCGTCAGTCGATACTCCCGCTGTCTTCATGCATACTTTGAGGTATCCTCTTAATAACCTTATTGTTATACATCTTTTACTTCCAAGGATGCATCATGGGAATGCCGAAATCAAAAATATTTAGAACAGAATCAGCGAACTTCTTTATGTTTAAGTCGATCAAACTCTGGTGGCTGCGCAGCCACGTTTGTTTTTAGTATTAGAGGACGCTTACGCGCGTAATCATTCCATATTTCCCAATATTGGGACGATGAAAATTCCTCGTAAAATACCGCAAAATTATGACACGCTGTAATTATGGCGTTACGGTGACAGATGTATAATAATATGTGATACTGTCACCATTTGGTATTTATTTTATAGTGGCGGTGGTCGCAAGTGTTAAGCACATAATATCGTGAAACGTGATTAAGCGATAAACATATGGCAGCGTGTTGCTACTAGGGCATCTGGATCTATTGAATTAATTAACATAATTAATCAGTGCACATGTGTAGTCAGTCGCTTTGCCAAAGGTTTTTAGAGAGAGCACAACATTTTATGTTGGTCGCTGTTGTCTGTTTGAGCTTACTGTGTTCATGTTGACTGTGGGTCGAGTCATAATAAAAACTGTGGTTTGAAGTCATTGACAAATAAAGTCTTTGCCTCGTGTCAACGGTCGCCACACGAGCGAGTTGAGAACTTGACAATTGTTAGTTGCGTACATGATATTATACGCCTCGAATGCACCTAATTTCATAGGGTAGTGAATTAATTTGACCATAGACAACCATATTGTGTGGAGCACGTTTTGGAATAGTGGTGTCAACAGTGTCAACAAAGACTACTTGAGTAGCAGGTAGAAGCTGACGTGTACCTTGCGTTACTAGTCTGGTCTGCATTCAAGTGAACTACTGCGTAACTTGCAGTGTAAATGGAGCACACTTGTAATGGAATGGGGATTCTGGGTTCGAGTCCTAGTAATGTTGACGTAAAAGAAGTCTCAAAGGTATACACATGGATAGTTGTGCAGGATAATTATTCGTAATTTTGTAAGTTTATTGGAAGCAGTAATGATAAATTTTTGATATGTCAAGTTCCTCATTAATCTTCGTATATAATTAATTGCATACTAATGTCACAGTGTAAGGCCTGCTAAGGAGAGGGCACCCACTCACAGAACTCACACTGGACGGGGGGGGGTTCTTTCACTGCTAATATGGGGGTAGACAAGACAATAGTACTGGAAATGAAATACACATAAACCAAAATATCAATACCAAGCTCCTGGCTTTAATAACTTCAAAATAGTTACAAGCAACAAAGCTCAGTAAAATACAATGAATAAAGTCACTAAAATAGAGGTTGCTTAGGGAAGTGTGCATTGGTGATAACACACACTTCAAGGATGTAGAAATGGATGACAGCTACTGCAACACAACGAAGAAGAGTATGGAAGGATATTGCTTGCAGAGCAGTTCATACAAATCTCACAGAATGATGGCTGAATCCTGTATCACTTGTCTCACAATATCGCAGTAGCTGTGCCACGCAGGCAACTCAGTAGATCATAAACATCTTTTGTTATTTAAATAACACTTGGTAGATTTCAATTCTCCTTCCAAAGTTGTAAACAAGTATGACCTGTCAATCACCTTTATGACAGTTTTCACACGGCAATGCACATCATTTCTTCCCATGATTCTATGCACACTTCTATTTGCAGGGTTTGCGGTAATTTGACAAAAACAAAATAAAGGATGCTGACAACTAATAACAGCTTACAACTCATAGTTTGTTTGGCAAAATGAATAACGTAGTACACTGATGTTAATTACATGTAGTGAACGAAATAACCCTCAACCACAAATGTAAGAGTGTAATATCAAATACGATGCAATAAACTTGAAACGAAAATTAAATAAAAACAATATCAACCACAAATATAATAAAATGTTACCACAGATGTAATAACTTCAACTATAAATGTAATAACCCTGACATTTGTAACTATAATGAAATATAATTTCAACCACAGATGTTATAACCCTCTAGTACAAGTTCAACACAACTGTCGTTCAAGACAAGACAATAACAATAAGAGTCTTGTGCTTGGACCAATAAAACTGCTTTGTCATAAAAGTAATTTACTTCACAAAAGTTATTATCGTACAATTATAGTATTTGTGGTGATTACAATTGTGGCGTGTATTAAATTTCATTACATTTATGGTTTTTATTTGTGGGTGATATAAAGTTACGAAAATGTAGTATACAAATGACAATGAATCCTTAAGGTAGCATACTTGTTTTCATCTTCTAATTGTGACCAAATGACTACAAATAGACCCAGGAAAGTATATATTTTTAGAATCGCCAGACTTCAAGCTTTACAAAGGTGTGTTTGCCATGCCCGTATCTGCATTCCATGACCCGTTACTTAATCAAAGGTGTAAAAAAATAATTACGCATTTATGCTGGCGATAAGAAGTATTTTTTTCACTTTTTCTAGTTGTTCAACAGTCTGGTAAATTGAATGTGTCTGGTCAGTTTTATGCAAGCAACGCGTTTTAAAAAACAGTGTGCTGAATTTCAATTACTGTTTTAGTCGCATTGCCCCCAACTCAAACCACAACTCGTTGGTAAATAATCGATGAAATAGTTTGTCTGGACACATTCAAGTTCCTCTCACTGTCACCTCAAAGCCGTGAAAATTTGGTGTTAATCCGACGACAATAAGTATACGTTATTTTTTGTTAAAACCTTGTATTTTGAAAAACATAAACTCCTAGAAAACGTCCATGAAGTAACAGCAAAGATTTTCAAGCTTGTTTATCGGCACAATCAATTTGTTTTCCCATCAAGGTCTGCTTTAACATGTGTATGGACATCCAAATGTGTAAGGCTATTGGAAACCAAAAAAATATAGGAATGGGATAGCTATAATTGGATAAATTCGGCATATGAAAACACCAAAATCAATGATTTTTTTTTCAGTGGCTGTGTGACCTTGTGTCTGAAACATTCATATGCAAATGACTAATCTGTGAAACAAACAGGGGCGGAGACAAACCACTCAAATGTTTGGAAACACTCATTGTGTGTCAGATAGCTACTGATAACACATCCTAACATTGCTTTGTCTTGAGTTTATCTTTGAAACTTAAAGGCACACAGATTAAACCTGTGTTCTTGATTTTGGAAACACTACTGAGGCTGCCTTGCTTCCCTTCAGAAAATCTACATTTTAACCAACTTACATGACATTCTATGTTATGTTGACTTTATCACATGAAATTTTATAGTGCATTTCATCAATTAATAAATAAATGTGAAAATCGTAATTTTCAACACAAATAATAGTCTCGCTACCTTAAACTGAAGGAATTTTGGATTTGTTCAGTTCACATCAGGGAAATATTGCACATATTCGTTTTATTGTGATTCGATCTTTCCAATCACTGTCTTTAACGTATGACCATCGTGTACATGGTATTGAGCAACCAATGAAAATGCGCATTTTCAATATATGTAAGCGCATGGCATTATATGCAATAAGGTTACGCATTATGTTAAATAATGTACCACAATGGTTTAACAATAACTTTCCAATAAATTAGTGCATAAAGTGGGGGAGTCGTCACCTACGCATGCGTCAGTTGGTCATAGCGTGTCATTGTTGTAATGTTTACAAACAATAGTCTATCCATGAGCCTTTGTGTGTTTTAGCGTGTGTTGTTATCGTCGCTTGGGAGTCAATTCCCGCGCGTGCGCAGGTGACGACCCTCCCGCTATAACTACTTTCATTGTTTGAAAATATGCTATGTTGTAGCTATACTCATAACCCTGACGTTGTATGTATACATATACATGTCTGGCGGTAGTTACGTCACTGTTTTATCACGTGCTGTACGAGCGTATCGGCAATGTAAGATGATACATCACCAAAACATCAATAAACCTAAATATTTCTTTACGCGCTATCAGAAATTCCTTTGTCTTTCCAAGTCTTCATTTTGATCATCGTTTCAACAAGGAAGTTGAATATAATGAGCTGATTTGCAGAAAATGCCTAACAATTGGCATTTTGGAGAACATGATGTGCACGAATATGTATAACGTGAATTATGATACACCTAATTGTGATACCTGTTTAGGAATTTGTTTAGCCGATTTTCAGGAATATTATTATATTGAAAATATACATAGAGTGGCGTAAATGACTAACAAAATAATCTATAAAGACACTCGGCATAGGAGATACGAGATTTATAAATAAATGACCAACAAATAATCTTTAACATGCACTACACGGTATTTATCGTACAAAGCAACGCTGCTGAGTTTTCACCATTCATGTGAAGTTTTCGAAACAAGAATGTACACAATAAGTTTTAGAAACACCACCAGCAGGTGTGGCTTTACTGGGAATTAACCAACGGCTGTAAGGAATAAATCGTATTGTTTTCAGTAAAATCCGAAAGGCCGAACAGTTTAACAAAAACAATTCGTTTTAAATGAAAACGTCTGAATATAACTCCCTTTGTACATATGCACAATGGGATAATGGTTGGATAAAAAACGAACTTGTAAATGGAGCGCAATCTTAAAAGTAAATTAGGATGTTTTTTTAAAAATAAAATAAAAAGTGTTCATTATGGCTACAAATCAAAAACGACTGTACATCCTAATTGAAGAGAGTTGCCAGACTATTTTATTTATATATTTCAAGAATTGTTTTAAATAAATGAGTACAATGTGCAAACATATTTACTGGAGGATTTAAGACGGACTAGATTTTTCAGAATCCAAAATATTTCATTCAGATATGATTTAAAAATGCCCCCATCAGACCAAAGGAAATGTGTAACAAATGATCTCAATCTATAATAAATGTCAGTTAATTTACACATCTTTTTCCTGACCTTGCTTTGTTGTCAATTATAATCACAATAAAAGTACTGTCAGTTTCAATTAATGTAATACCCTGAGAGTGCCCTCAACTGTAGTATTTTTATTACCCCAATTATTGATAAAAACAATGTCCTGCATCGAGGAGGGCGCCTCAACGTTACAGCAATTCCAGACGATACAAGCTACCAATAATCTTGCCAAAATAATCTTTCTAAAGTGTCTGAGCTTATTTTGCCATAGATGCACGTTAGGAGTCGGCACATGGGTAGAATGCACATGATTTCAAAACTGAGCGAAAAATACTGGATTATTATTGCTAATGCAGCAGCACGAAAGTTGATTAGCAAATGCGTGACATGTAGATGTCAAAAGGAAATAGTGGATCACAGATAATTGAAAGCCTCTCAGTAGACGGTCACTTCTATTATTATCGCGTGAAGGCATTAAGACTGATCCTGCCTTGACAGAAGCGATTAGGACTTCACCTGTACCTCGCAGTGCTAAGGAGACTAAATTGTTCTTGGGAGTATGTGGATATTACCGTAGATTTGTGGAAGGCTTTTCTAAAATAGCAAAGCCCCTGAACAACTCGACTATTGGATTATATTCGAAACATCGCCCAAAGGGAGGAAAAATCGTACGTGAAAAACCTCTTGATTTCAAAGGGAGTGAAAGGTGCCAGGTGCCATTTGATACCTTAGTTGAACGACTCACGAATCCACCAGTACTCGGGTATCCAGATTATTCACTGCCGTTTGAGCTTCACACGGATACCAATCTGCTGGGACTCGGAGCAGCGTTGTACCAGATACAGGATAAGAATGTGAAGAGTGATAGCTTATGCCAGTCGCTAGCTCTCAAAGAGTGGGAGACTGTATCCTGCACACAAATTGGAGTTCTTAGCCTTGAAGCGGGTGGTGACAAACAAGTTTCCTGATCTGCTGTTAGGTCTCCACTTCCAGATTAACTGACGACAACGCGTTGGTGTACGTCGCCACTAGCGCCAAACTGAACGCAACTGGTCATCGGTGGATGGCAAGGTTGGCGGATTATTATTTTCGGATATCATATTGCAGTGGGGCGCTCAATGGAGATGCAGATGCTCTCTCGAGGAGACCACAAGTGGGATACTCCACAGGTGAGAAAGGACGTTCCCACTGGTTGGATTTGGTTCCCCTAAACCTGAAGAATTGATGGTGATCAGCAGTCAATCCGTAGTAGCAATCCTTGAAAGCAAACTTACTCTTATGGTACCAGCAGTGGAAATAGTTAGCAACACTCCAAGATATTGTGCGCTGTCTGTAAATGATAATACTCCTAAAGGCTCAGTCAGTCATGCCGAGTGGAAAAACTTACAATTGGCCCATGGCGGATCCTACAATTATTACGGTGTATAGCTATATTTTGAGTGGTACACCACCTGTACGCAGACAACAAACATCAAGTATCCACTGCATTGAAGGAGTAGAAAAATACGTGTTGTACAGGCGGAAGACTGACACGAAAAGCAATACGGTGAACCAGTTGTACTTACTGCCTAGTAACAGAGAGACAGCAATGTATGATTGACATAATGAGATGGGTCATCTAGGCCAATTTATAAACAGACAAATTTACGTACACAAGTTCAATAAAATGGCAAACCAGCAACGGAAAGTTGTAGGATATCGAGGACTAGAAGGAAGTTACTTCAGACAAATAATGAATTAATTATTTATGTAAGGGATATACTATTTATCAACAACATCATAATAATTATTTCTCAAAATTGTAAACCATACGTTGAAATGAAGAAGGTTTAGTTGGTAAATGTGGCCACACTAAAAACGTCATCTGTAAGTTTTGACTGTAATGCCTGCCAATCATCGCTCGTTTTGCCTATGACAGAGGTTTAAAATATTCCATTAAATGTGAGAAAAATACCCAGTGTCTTTCGTAGTCAACCTAATTTCAGTTCAGTATTCAGTCTCGATTGCAATTTAACAATTTATTTCAAGAGCCTTAATTTCAAAACTATAAGAGGTGCCATATTTTCATAGAATTACTGCAGTGGAATGCTGTTTTTAAAGCACATTTCTTTTTATGAACTAAAATTAACTCGACAGAATTTGGTTATAGGTATTTTTGCGTGAATTTAGATTTTGCTTATCATCATTTTCAAAAATACAATTCCTTTAAATGGTGCGATTACTTTGAAACGTAACTTGTTTAAACCAAACTAACACAATATCTTCATTAGATACTACGCATTTTCTTAAAGATTGGCTGATAAATGGGAGAATCAGTCGACGAGAGCTTATGCCTATCATGCCAGGCAAAGCAATATATGCTGGACAAATATATCTGCATCATTATAAGGTTTGATCGGGCTGGAAGTAAATCACTCTAAAGTTGTTTACAACATGTCGCAATTGCCCATTGGTCATTTCCACCACCATTTCTAGCACGGCAAATATCATCTGTTG
Source organism: Saccoglossus kowalevskii (assembly GCF_978046115.1). Taxonomy (NCBI): domain Eukaryota; kingdom Metazoa; phylum Hemichordata; class Enteropneusta; family Harrimaniidae; genus Saccoglossus; species Saccoglossus kowalevskii. The sequence continues at coordinate 5,196,526 of NC_140654.1, forward strand.
AATTAAACAGAAATCTTAATGAGATATGTCATGTTCACCAATAATCACATGAGATGATCCTTCCGAGATAGAATCCATGACTAACCATTAAGTTGTTTGCGTTTGTGGGTAGCAGTACAGTGCAGTAATATTTCAGTGAACGGATTTTAAGAACCAACTGGCCTAATTCATAACCATAATCTCTTGGCACAAATAGCTTACATGTGCACTGCTAATAGATTGTTGGTTGATACGCAGTATACAGTAAAGCCAAACATAAACAATTGTAGTCATGACAATCATATACCACAGTTGTACTATCATCTCGAGAGTAATTTACGGCATACGTCAATTGTCTGTTTACCTTCACTTATATAACTTCCATCATTCTGATTCCAATTATTGATTGCAGAACAGCCGGTCATGATCCACCCGTCTTCACACGAAACCTCAGCCATTGAACCTTGAGTACTTCCACTACCTTCACTCCATTTTATCTTACAGTAAAGACCCGGTGCGGCACAACAAGCAGCGTATGGTTGGGCGTAACCAACAGCTACATAAAAGAAATTATCAAATACACCAATTATTTCATTCAAAGATGTGGTATCACATTATACCAGTACAAAGATGGGGATAAATATCTACATGCTAGGACTAATTGATTTAAGATTACGTCATACTTACGAGAACCGTTTTGAGCAACGCATCCTCGTGTTTGAAGTTCTTGGAACACTTCTTCCAGTCTTTGGGATGCAGGGTAACCTCCATCTAAGTCCCAGCGTGAGTATGCCATGCATCCTGGTACAAAGAATGTTGAGAAGAGAAGTTGTCGACAAATAGTATTTGTATTGAGTAAGATGTTGTCTTTCACATGGTATATATCTACAAATATATTGAGATTGTGTTCAAAAAATACCAAGTATGGTGGTAATTACAGACATTGATGTAATTCATTAGTCTGATAAGTAGTATTGTTCGACCAAATGTCCGAACAGGCTGAGGTGAACACATTAAATTGTGTATTGTTGGTTTGTGTTATCATTACCAGTTGGAAATGATGGTATTCCGTTGATATATTCACTGCACATAACTGTACTTGTTGCATCATCAGCATGGTTGGTATGCGGCCCAGCTATGTATTCACATTCCATTAAATGCCAGGTAGCGCACCTTGCATATGCCACAGCACCTGCAATATGCAAATACACTAACGAACAATGCAATAACAATGCAATGAATTATGTATGTCGTCACTTATAACCGTGTATATTTTTGGTGCAAACTTTTGTTTTTTATGATCGTTGAAGAAATTTATTTCATATTTCATAATAAAGTAGAGTAGTATTGTGCTATGGCTCCATACCATGTAATGGTATTATTATTTTGATAGGTCAATTTATTAGATTCAACACTTGATATTATGGCTGGCAATTGCAAAATATACCAACACAATAATAATAATCATAATAATAATAACTTCATTGACATTATGCATTTTGAATAGAACATAGTCAAATGTTATTCTAAGAAACAAAAAAAGAAATGATGAATATAAATATACTGATAACACTGGATAAGAAAATAGCACTTTCGTTAATATAAACTGCCGGTTCTATATGTATGTTGCCCATAATATATATAAACTTTGCTTCATTATCTAACATATTGAAAAAATGATTTGAGGTTTGTGCTGATTTAAATAGCCTCATTCTTGCTTTTTTGTGTTGTGGACAATCAATAAGAAAGTGAAATTCATCCTCAACTTTATTAGTACCACACCTTTCACACATTCTATCATCCGCTTTTGTTTTGATCATAAATTATGATCACTAATTCTGAGTTTGCATATATATTTTTTGTCAAGTACTGCTCTGTATTAAATTCTTTCTTGAATTAAGTTATAATTATTTCTAATCTGCTCGTATGTTTATTTTTGTATGTATGTGTTTTTGTTTTTTTTTATTTATCTTGTCGTTGCTCCTGCCTTATATTCTTATTTTCTATTTTCCGCATTTTGAGAAAAAGGCTATGAAATTCAGTTTTTCATTATTCTGTATGACAGGATATTTTTGCAACACTTGGCGCGCCGTAAATAAACACTATACTTATGATTTAGTAATTTGCCATTTTTATTAAAAATCATAATTTTTGTTTTTGATGTGTTCACTTTTAGGTTCCACATACTGCAGTAGGATGCTAACTTATTTAAACAATATTGTAAACCTTCTTCAGTTTCTGACACAGAGACAAGGTCATCAGCATATAACTAATTGATTTGTTTTCATATTTGTTTATTATATGCGATACAATGTTGGACTTTAGTCATATTTATAGAGCGTAACGTATTTCATCAGTAGACCACGTGTGTGGTAACGTTTCATTTAACCTTGAGACAGCGAAATTTCTATTACAGCATCATAGTAATTGTCATTCGTGATAATATGAGGTTATAACGTGAATACTTCATAGTATCCACGAAGAGAGAACAGCTGGAGTATCGACCGACGCTATACCTTTTCCTTCCAATGATACATCATGGGAATGCCAAAATCCAAAAAGTTTAGAACAGAATCAGCGAACTTCTTTGTGTGGAGTCCGGTCAAACCCTGGTGGCAGCCATGTTTGTTTTTATTATTAGAGGACGCTTATGCGCGTAATCATTCCATATTTGGAATTCGCATTTCCTCATATGGTAGGTTTAAAATACCCCGTAAAATACCGCAAAATCACGGTACGCTGTAACTTATGGCGTTACGGTTACAGATGTATAATAATATTAAATATAATTAGTATAATTAGTTTTCTGCTGTATTTGTATTTTTTGGGATAAAATAATCCAAGTGTGAATGAAACGTTTGAATGACATAGCAATCAATTCAGTTGCATATTATAAAATATATTTTTTTTTTGAAGCACACTATTCTTATATCAGCCACCCACCATTTGCTATGTAACCATTAGCGGCATAGCAGCGAGGAACTTCGTCCTCCACCAAAATATATTCTCCATCAAGTTTACCACCAGTAGTGGGTAAATAGGAGGCACAGTCAAGCATAACCTCTCCATCTGCGCATGTCACATAAGTAGTGTCGTCGTTATTGGTGCCCGATATAGCAGAGACTCGGGTCGTAAGTATAGGTTCGGGACCTGTGAATATATGATGTAATCGAATTAAATTATTGTCATATCGCATTTCTTCTCCTCTAGAGGTGGTTATTCTCATGTATATCATACATCAACGTTGCCTGTAACTATTGTGAAACTATGGAAAACCTATTGAAACTATTGAGATACCTCGCGGCTGGGTTTATTCGTTTAGTTTATGTGTGTTGTGTATCGCTAACAAGAAACTATTTGAATAAACTTAGCTGCGTTAATATACAGGTGTGAGTTTGTTCCACCACTTGATTCATCTATACTCGATGTACGCTAGTTCCAGGGCATATTTCATCACGGCTGCTAGTACAACCTTTCGACCGTTGCTTCACATATGTATATTAGATTATTTAAGGTTGTTGCCATGTCTCAGAATTGCATTTAAACTGAAGTTGGTATAATATAATAGCAATAAACCACTGCTGAAGTTATTAGGTATACTACTCAATTTTGCACAACAAACTCGAGGTATACCCGCCTGCATTCGACGGTGGTTTATTGCTTTATTTTAGATCGGCTTGCATGAATTAAAACTTTCAGCTACTCACAATCGTGCATGTACAGGCGTGCCACACTGGTGAGCTATAACATACAGTTACATATTTGTATACTAATATTCAGTGCTGAATATGAATGCATCGCTAGTTATATTATGTGATGTATTGATGATATGAGATGCAATGGTCATGTTGTGTGATGAATTCGTTATATTATATGGTGCATTGAATATATTATATGTTGCAGTTGACGATTAAGGCATTCCATGCAGTTTATGTATGTCAGATGTCAATACCAGTACTTCTACATTGAAAGCATCTATACAACAAATACAAACACAACAAGGGCATTCGCTACATTTGTTTTCATGACGTCAATAAACAGTGAAAACAGATCGCATGCGATGTTTTTTTCCAAAATATAAGTACAACTCGTAAAATAAGACCAGGCTCCATAAATGAAGACTTACTTGTATCGCAGTGTGTGCCAATAAAACCTCCATTACATGAACAAATGTAGCCGTTTACTCCATCAACACATGTGCCGCCGTTCTGACACGGATTCGAGTCACACTCGTTCACATCTATGTTCAACAGTAACAAAAGTACATGTTAATTAGACAATATACCACGAAAACCTGATTCGAAAATTAGTTCCAATGTCATCACAGAAAATCAGAAACTATGGTCATTATCGGGGTACAATATTGCTTTGATCAAAATTAGCAACCTTCACCCCTTAATTGTTATTATCATGTATGGTTAGATGTATTAGTTTTTACCTACTACAATATTGTATATTCTCTTTCTATCTACTACAATATTGTATATTCTCAATAAACAGTGAAAACGGATCGTATGCGACGTTTTTTTCCAAAATATAAGCACAAGTCGTAAAATAAGACCAGGCTCCATAAATGAAGACTTACTTGTATCGCAGTGTGTGCCAATAAAACCTCCATTACATGAACAAATGTAGCCGTTTACTCCATCAACACATGTGCCGCCGTTCTGACACGGATTCGAGTCACACTCGTTTACATCTATGTTCAACAGTAACAAAAGTACATGTTAATTAGACAATATACCACGAAAACCTGATTCGAAAATGAGTTCCAATGTCATCACAGAAAATCAGAAACGATGGACATTATCAATATTGCTTTGATCAAAATTAACAACCCTTCACTCCTTAATCGGTATTATCATGCATGGTTAGATGTATTAGTTTTTATCTACTACAATATTTTTATCTACTACAATTATAGAGTGAATTGTGTCTCGTACAAATAGCTACTCACTGAAATCGCAGTTTGCTCAAGTAAATCCCAGGTAACAGTTACACGTGTATCCATGAACGAAATCAATACATACACCATTCTCACACGGCTCAACTGAACAGAAGTCACGATCTGAAGTAAAACAAGAGATGGTATTGGTCGACTTACTGCGTAAACTCGTGTTGTGATTACTGAATTTGTCAATTTGCAAATTTAGTGTAACGGAACTCCCTTGCCCTCATATGAGTATCCAATCGTTAAAATGGATATTCAATATAATACTTAATCACCTTTTGTTGAACGCAAATCATGAACGAGTTTCAAAGAGCACAGGCGACCTAGCACCAAATATGCATATGTCTCCCCTAATTGTACAACTCGTCGCCAAAAAAGTGATACCTAGATTTGGCGGTTAGTCAGTAGAGGATGCTACTTTAAATTTACTTGGGAATATACCGTTCATATGTGACGTGTTCATTATGCAGGTGATACTTGCCATGATTATATGAAGGCAACCTAGCAATCCTAGAATTTATTTTAGTTATACGTTCATATTAAGTGTGATATTTAATGAATACTGGACCTAAACAGGTCGAAATTACTATTATTTTTTTAAACATTTCTGAAATGCGTCTCGTTGTAAACTAGATGCTATCTGGTAATTTTAATTGTCGCATGGTCCGAGCTAAAATGATCCCTTCATGTTTATTTATTGGAAGCCCACCAAAATTAATAAATCAATTTTGTGTCGCATTAAATCTGTTATCCGTCTAACACGTTGCTGCAAACCATGCAATAGGCCACACACATTTATACCATTGACATTATTTAAATGCAAATTGGGATTCTGAACTCAATTGTTCTAAACCTCAATGTAAAGTTATGTAATACAACCACGTTATAGACAACATAATGAAAATGTTACTACACGACAAATCAGTGACATCGCCCTACCTGTTGTAATTGGAAGTCCAGTGGTGAATAGATCAGCTGTAATGAATATACAAATTAGCCAAAGTCTAGCAAAGGAAACAAAAACTAATACATGTTTAATGGCATTTCACGATATTGAATATTGATATCTCTTTATCGAGTCAACACATCAGTATGCTGCTGTTTCACGTACGTAGCGTAAACAAAATGTTTTACCTGTCGTATTCGCAACATCGGTTTCATTGATATAACCTAAAAACAAACGCAGGTTATATTAGCGACTATTCAGCATGTTACGTTGTCATCCATGCGATTGAAGATATTGCTCGTTTAACAGACAGTTTATCTGAATGCAATTTATAATTTTGATACTCACCCTTAGTTGCACTGTCATCGGGGATAAGAATACTACTTGGTATAGCGACCACTAAAGCAGTTGTTAGTAGCGCCGTGCCTGCACTTACCACCCGTCTCAAGGTAAACATGGAACCACCATCACCTTTCTGTATGATATATGATTCACGTAACAATCAAACCAAATAAACCATTAAATTAAATATGTGATGTAAATTCTTTAAATCAAGCAAAAATATGTAACAATGTTGCATAGGATAAATAGCTCTCACCGGTAGAAATAATGCACGAACGAAACTTACCCCTTCAATTGGAGTAATTCTAGGTGCCATGATGTAAAAAGTAACCTAAGTTATCTGTATGCTAGTAGTCGTATGCCTTTTGCAAGTATGTGGATTACAACTTTGTTATATCAATGTTTACGTCTGGCACTACGGTAACAGATTGTAACTAGCTATTGAACCATCGATTTATGAATAATTAGTTTAATCCCACTACCATCGGCAGGCATACCATATTATTCCCATGACCTTTGAACAACATTGATTTAAGCTCTGGATGATTTGACGTGCAGGCATTGGCATACATGCTACGTATATCTTGTATATTTTATATGATTACTGCAACAGGCCCAAGTTTCAACTTATGCTATTTACTCATGAATTGAGTGTACAGTATATCTCAACTGACTGTTGTTAGATGTAGCCGTGTGCATGAGTGGTTACGAGACGAATGTTTTGTACTTAGTGTTGTGCTTGCGGGAGAACATTGTCAAACTTCTCGAATCAATACATGCATAGCACATGCCTGTAGTAATGAATTTCTGGTCATTATTATTCAACACAGGCACGCCTTTGTCCTGGTACATTACAGTTTCATGTGTATGACTTGGTACATCGTGCACATAAAATCAAACTCGCGAATCTTTCACAAACATGCTTTTTGTGCGTGCAGCTTGTATAGTTCTACAAACTCGTTCTACAGACGTATTCTACAAACTCACAAAAGCCTTCTGTTCCTTTCAATAAGGGATACGATACAACATAATACCTTTCAAACTAGCGGATTAGCCAACTTAAAACCTGCCGCCAGTATCATCTATAAAGTTAAGTTCAGCTTTAAGTTAGTTTCACTTTGTTATGAACATGGTTTAAACCGAAAACTATGTACAAAGTAAATAATCATAATGCACGTTAACGAGCATCGATGTACAAAAAACAACACCGCTTAGCTTGCAACATACCACTCGAATTAAACTGCTCATATACACACAATATTAAGTTAAGGATAATGACGTCATGTCGGAATAAAAACAACCACAGCCTAGTTGAATACTGTCTTTTAGCTGTGAAAATGTGGAAATTTTCCAATTAGTTCTGGAAAGCTTATTTCTTTACAATCAGTTGAGGTATAATAGTGTTGAAATGATATATAAACAGGGTGGCAAGGTAGTGTTATAGATGGATTTCGCTAACAAAATATCCCTGATAGTTTTGGAGAAGATCCACAATTGTAATAAGATGAGTTGCTGCGCGTCAGTCGATACTCCCGCTGTCTTCATGCATACTTTGAGGTATCCTCGTAATAACCTTATTGTTATAGATCTTTTACTTCCAAGGATACATCATGGGAATGCCGAAATCAAAAATATTTAGAACAGAATCAGCGAACTTCTTTATGTTTAAGTCGGTCAAACTCATGTGGCTGCGCAGCCACGTTTGTTTTTAGTATTAGAGGACGCTTACGCGCGTAATCATTCCATATTTCCCAATATTGGGACGATGAAAATACCTCGTAAAATACCGCAAAATTATGACACGCTGTAATTATGGCGTTACGGTGACAGATGTATAATAATATGTGATACTGTCACCATTTGGTATTTATTTTATAGTGGCGGTGGTCGCAAGTGTTAAGCACATAATATCGTGAAACGTGATTAAGCGATAAACATATGGCAGCGTGTTGCTACTAGGGCATCTGGATCTATTGAATTAATTAACATAATTAATCAGTGCACATGTGTAGTCAGTCGCTTTGCCAAAGGTTTTTAGAGAGAGCACAACATTTTATGTTGGTCGCTGTTGTCTGTTTGAGCTGACTGTGTTCATGTTGACTGTGGGTCGAGTCATAATAAAAACTGTGGTTTGAAGTCATTGACAAATAAAGTCTTTGCCTTGTGTCAACGGTCGCCACACGAGCGAGTTGAGAACTTGACAATTGTTAGTTGCGTACATGATATTATACGCCTCGAATGCACCTAATTTCATAGGGTAGTGAATTAATTTGACCATAGACAACCATATTGTGTGGAGCACGTTTTGGAATAGTGGTGTCAACAGTGTCAACAAAGACTACTTGAGTAGCAGGTAGAAGCTGACGTGTACCTTGCGTTACTAGTCTGGTCTGCATTCAAGTGAACTACTGCGTAACTTGCAGTGTAAATGGAGCACACTTGTAATGGAATGGGGATTCTGGGTTCGAGTCCTAGTAATGTTGACGTAAAAGAAGTCTCAAAGGTATACACATGGATAGTTGTGCAGGATAATTATTCGTAATTTTGTAAGTTTATTGGAAACAGTAATGATAAATTTTTGATATGTCAAGTTTCTCATTAATCTTCGTATATAATTAATTTCATACTAATGTCACAGTGTAAGGCCTGCTAAGGAGAGGGCACCCACTCACAGAACTCACACTGGACGGGGGGGGGGGGTTCTTTCACTGCTAATATGGGGGTATACAAGACAATAGTACTGGAAATGAAATACACATAAACCAAAATATCAAGTTAAAGCTCCTGGCTTTAATAACTTCAAAATAGTTACAAGCAACAAAGCTCAGTAAAATACAATGAATAAAGTCACTAAAATAGAGGTTGCTTAGGGAAGTGTGCATTGGTGATAACTCACAGTTCCAGGATGTAGAAATGGATGACAGCTGCTGCAACACAACAGCGAAGAAGAGTATGGAGGGATATTGCTTGCAGAGCAGTTCATACAAATCTCACAGAATGATGGCTGAATCCTGTATCACTTGTCTCACAATATCGCAGTAGCTGTGCCACGCAGGCAACTCAGTAGATCATAAACATCTTTTGTTATTTAAATAACACTAGGTAGATTCCAATTCTCCTTCCAAAGTTGTAAACAAGTATGACCTGTCAATCACCTTTATGACAGTTTTCACACGGCAATGCACATCATTTCTTCCCATGATTCTATGCACACTTCTATTTGCAGGGTTTGCGGTAATTTGACGGAAACAGAATAAAGGATGCTGACAACTAATAACAGCTTACAACTCATAGTTTGTTTGGCAAAATGAATAACGTAGTACACTGATGTTAATTCCATGTAGTGAACGAAATAACCCTCAACCACAAATGTAAGAGTGTAATATCAAATACGATGCAATAAACTTGAAACGAAAATTAAATAAAAACAATAGCAACCACAAATATAATAAAATGTTACCACAGATGTAATAACTTCAACTATAAATGTAATAACCCTGACATTTGTACCTATAATGAAATATAATTTCAACCACAGATGTTATAACCCTCTACTACAAGGTTAACACAACTGTCGTTCAAGACAAGACAATAACAATAAGAGTCTTGTGCTTGGACCAATAAAACTGCTTTGTCATAAAAGTAATTTACTTCACAAAAGTTATTATCGTACAATTATAGTATTTGTGGTGATTACAATTGTGGCGTGTATTAAATTTCATTACATTTATGGTTTTTATTTGTAGGTGATATAAAGTTACGAAAATGTAGTATACCAATGACAATGAATCCTTAAGGTAGCATACTTGTTTTCATCTTCTAATTGTGACCAAATGACTACAAATAGACCCAGGAAAGTATATATTTTTAGAATCGCCAGACTTCAAGCTTTACAAAGGTGTGTTTGCCATGCCCGTATCTGCATTCCATGATCCGTTACTTAATCAAAGGTGAAAAATTACTTTTTCTGTAAAAAAAATAATTACGCATTTATGCTGGCGATAAGAAGTATTTTTTTTCACTTTTTCTAGTTGTTCAACAGTCTGGTAAATTGAATGTGTCTGGTCAGTTTTATGCAAGCAACGCGTTTTAAAAAACAGTGTGCTGAATTTCAATTACTGTTTTAGTCGCATTGCCCCCAACTCAAACCACAACTCGTTGGTAAATAATCGATGAAATAGTTTGTCTGGACACATTCAAGTTCCTCTCACTGTCACCTCAAAGCCGTGAAAATTTGGTGTTAATCCGACGACAATAAGTATACGTTATTTTTTGTTAAAGACCTTGTATTTTGAAAAACATAAACTCCTAGAAAACGTCCATGAAGTAACAGCAAAGATTTTCAAGCTTGTTTATCGGCACAATCAATTTGTTTTCTCATCAAGGTCTGCTTTAACATGTGTAGGGACATCCAAATGTGTAAGGCTATTGGAAACCAAAAAAATATAGGAATGGGATAGCTATAATTGGATAAATTCGGCATATGAAAACACCAAAATCAATGATTTTTTTTCAGTGGCTGTGTGACCTTGTGTCTGAAACATTCATATGCAAATGACTAATCTGTGAAACAAACAGGGGCGGAGACAAACCACTCAAATGTTTGGAAACACTCATTGTGTGTCAGATAGCTACTGATAACACATCCTAACATTGCTTTGTCTTGAGTTTATCTTTGAAACTTAAAGGCACACAGATTAAACCTGTGTTCTTGATTTTGGAAACACTACTGAGGCTGCCTTGCTTCCCTTCAGAAAATCTACATTTTAACCAACTTACATGACATTCTATGTTATGTTGACTTTATCACATGAAAGTTTATAGTGCATTTCATCAATTAATAAATAATTGTAAAAATCGTAATTTTCAACACAAATAATAGTCTCGCTACCTTAAACTGAAGGAATTTTGGATTTGTTCAGTTCACATCAGGGAAATATTGCACATATTCGTTTTATTGTGATTCGATCTTTCCAATCACTGTCTTTAACGTATGACCATCGTGTACATGGTATAGAGCAACCAATGTAAATGCGCATTGTCAATATATGTAAGCGCATGGCATTATATGCAATAAGGTTACGCATTATGTTAAATAATGTACCACAATGGTTTAACAATAACTTTCCAATAAATTAGTGCATAAAGTGGGGGAGTCGTCACCTACGCATGCGTCAGTTGGTCATAGCGTGTCATTGTTGTAATGTTTACAAACAATAGTCTATCCATGAGCCTTTGTGTGTTTTAGCGTGTGTTGTTATCGTCGCTTGGGAGTCAATTCCCGCGCGTGCGCAGGTGACGACCCTCCCGCTATAACTACTTTCATTGTTTGAAAATATGCTATGTTGTAGCTATACTCAAAACCCTGACGTTGTATGTATACATATACATGTCTGGCGGTAGTTACGTCACTGTTTTATCACGTGCTGTACGAGCGTATCGGCAATGTAAGATGATACATCACCAAAACTTCAATAAACCTAAATATTTCTTTACGCGCTATCAGAAATTCCTTTGTCTTTCCAAGTCTTCATTTTGATCATCGTTTCAACAAGAAAGTGTTACTTTTTATGTCAAGATAAAAACTACACACAATGAATATAATGAGCTGATTTGCAGAAAATGCCTAACAATTGGCATTTTGGAGAACATGATGTGCACGAATATGTATAACGTGAATTATGATACACCTAATTGTGATACCTGTTTAGGAATTTGTTTAGCCGATTTTCAGGAATATTATTATATTGAAAATATACATTGAGTGGCGTAAATGACTAACAAAATAATCTTTAAAGACACTCGGCATAGGAGATACGAGATTTATAAATAAATGACCAAAAAATAATCTTTAACATGCACTACACGGTATTTATCGTACAAAGCAACGCCGCTGAGTTTTCACCATTCATGTGAAGTTTTCGAAACAAGAATGTACACAATAAGTTTTAGAAACACCACCAGCAGGTGTGGCTTTACTGGGAATTAACCAACGGCTGTAAGGAATAAATCGTATTGTTTTCAGTAAAATCCGAAAGGCCGAACAGTTTAACAAAAACAATTCGTTTTAAATGAAAACGTCTGAATATAACTCCCTTTGTACATATGCACAATGGGATAATGGTTGGATAAAAAACGAACTTGTAAATGGAGCGCAATCTTAAAAGTATATTAGGATGTTTTTTTAAAAATAAAATAAAAAGTGTTCATTATGGCTACAAATCAAAAACGACTGTACATCCTAATTGAAGAGAGTTGCCAGACTATTTTATTTATATATTTCAAGAATTGTTTTAAATAAATGAGTACAATGTGCAAACATATTTACTGGAGGATTTAAGACGGACTAGATTTTCCAGAATCCAAAATATTTCATTCAGATATGATTTAAAAATGCCCCCATCAGACCAAAGGAAATGTGTAACAAATGATCTCAATCTATAATAAATGTCAGTTAATTTACACATCTTTTTCCTGACCTTGCTTTGTTGTCAATTATAATCACAATAAAAGTACTGTCAGTTTCAATTAATGTAATACCCTGAGAGTGCCCTCAACTGTAGTATTTTTATTACCCCAATTATTGATAAAAACAATGTCCTGCATCGAGGAGGGCGCCTCAACGTTACAGCAATTCCAGACGATACAAGCTACCAATAATCTTGCCAAAATAATCTTTCTAAAGTGTCTGAGCTTATTTTGCCATAGATGCACGTTAGGAGTCGGCACATGGGTAGAATGCACATGATTTCAAAACTGAGCGAAAAATACTGGATTATTAATGCTAATGCAGCAGCACGAAAGTTGATTAGCAAATGCGTGACATGTAGATGTCAACAGGAAATAGTGGATCACAGATAATTGAAAACCTCTCAGTAGACGGTCACTTCTATTATTATCGCGTGAAGGCATTAAGACTGATCCTGCCTTGACAGAAGCGATTAGGACTTCGCCTGTACCTCGCAGTGCTAAGGAGACTAAATTGTTCTTGGGAGTATGTGGATATTACCGTAGATTTGTGGAAGGCTTTTCTAAAATAGCAAAGCCCCTGAACAACTCGACTATTGGATTATATTCGAAACATCGCACAAAGGGAGGAAAAATCGTACGTGAAAAACCTCTTGATTTCAAAGGGAGTGAAAGGTGCCAGGTGCCATTTGATACCTTAGTTGAACGACTCACGAATCCACCAGTACTCGGGTATCCAGATTATTCACTGCCGTTTGAGCTTCACACGGATACCAATCTGCTGGGACTCGGAGCAGCGTTGTACCAGATACAGGATAAGAATGTGAAGAGTGATAGCTTATGCCAGTCGCTAGCTCTCAAAGAGTGGGAGACTGTATCCTGCACACAAATTGGAGTTCTTAGCCTTGAAGCGGGTGGTGACAAACAAGTTTCCTGATCTGCTGTTAGGTCTCCACTTCCAGATTATTAACTGACGACAACCCGTTGGTGTACGTCGCCACTAGCGCCAAACTGAACGCAACTGGTCATCGGTGGATGGCAAGGTTGGCGGATTATTATTTTCGGATATCATATTGCAGTGGGGCGCTCAATGGAGATGCAGATGCTCTCTCGAGGAGGCCACAAGTGGGATACTCCACAGGTGAGAAAGGACGTTCCCACTGGTTGGATTTGGTTCCCCTAAACCTGAAGAATTGATGGTGATCAGCAGTCAAGCCGTAGTAGCAATCCTTGAAAGCAAACGTACTCTTATGGTACCAGCAGTGGAAATAGTTAGCAACACTCCCAGATATTGTGCGCTGTCTGTAAATGATAATACTCCTAAAGGCTCAGTCAGTCATGCCGAGTGGAAAAACTTACAATTGGCCCATGGCGGATCCTACAATTATTACGGTGTATAGCTATATTTTGAGTGGTACACCACCTGTACGCAGACAACAAACATCAAGTATACACTGCATTGAAGGAGTAGAAAAATACGTGTTGTACAGGCGGAAGACTGACACGAAAAGCAATACGGTGAACCAGTTGTACTTACTGCCTAGTAACAGAGAGACAGCAATGTATGATTGACATAATGAGATGGGTCATCTAGGCCAATTTATAAACAGACAAATTTACGTACACAGTTCAATAAAATGGCAAACCAGCAACGGAAAGTTGTAGGATATCGAGGACTAGAAGGAAGTTACTTCAGACAAATAATGAATTAATTATTTATGTAAGGGATATACTATTTATCAACAACATCATAATAATTATTTCTCAAAATTGTAAACCATACGTTGAAATGAAAAAGGTTTAGTTGGTAAATGTGGCCACACTAAAAACGTCATCTGTAAGTTTTGACTGTAATGCCTGCCAATCATCGCTCGTTTTGCCTATGACAGAGGTTTAAAATATTCCATTAAATGTGAGAAAAATACCCAGTGTCTTTCGTAGTCAACCTAATTTCAGTTCAGTATTCAGTCTCGATTGCAATTTAACAATCTATTTCAAGAGCCTTAATTTCAAAACTATAAGAGGTGCCATATTTTCATAGAATTACTGCAGTGGAATGCTGTTTTTAAAGCACATTTCTTTTTATGAACTAAAATTAACTCGACAGAATTTGGTTATAGGTATTTTTGCGTGAATTTAGATTTTGCTTATCATCATTTTCAAAAATACAATTCCTTTAAATGGTGCGATTACTTTGAAACGTAACTTGTTTAAACCAAACTAACACAATATCTTCATTAGATACTACGCATTTTCTTAAAGATTGGCTGATAAATGGGAGAATCAGTCGACGAGAGCTTATGCCTATCATGCCAGGCAAAGCAATATATGCTGGACAAATATATCTGCATCATTATAAGGTTTGATCGGGCTGGAACTAAATCACTCTAAAGTTGTTTACAACATGTCGCAATTGCCCATTGGTCATTTCCACCACCATTTCTAGCACGGCAAATATCATCTGTTGAATTAAACAGAAATCTTAATGAGATATGTCATGTTCACCAATAATCACATGAGATGATCCTTCCGAGATAGAATCCATGACTAACTATTAAGTTGTTTGCGTTTGTGGGTAGCAGTGCAGTGCAGTAATATTTCAGTGAACGGATGTTAAGAACCAACTGGCCTAATTCATAACCATAATCTCTTGGCACAAATAGCTTACATGTGCACTGCTAATAGATTGTTGGTTTATACGCAGTATACAGTAAAGCCAAACATAAACTAATGTAGTCATGACAATCATATACCACAGTTGTACTATCATCTCGAGAGTAATTTACGGCATACGTCAATTGTCTGTTTACCTTCACTTATATAACTTCCATCATTCTGATTCCAATTATTGATTGCAGAACATCCAGTCATGATCCACCCGTCTTCACACGAAACCTCAGCCATTGAACCTTGAGTACTTCCACTACCTTCACTCCATTTTATCTTACAGTAAAGACCCGGTGCGGCACAACAAGCAGCGTATGGTTGGGCGTAACCAACAGCTACATAAAAGAAATTATCAAATACACCAATTATTTCATTCAAAGATGTGGTATCACATTATACCAGTACAAAGATGGGGATAAATATCTACATGCTAAGACTAATTGATTTAAGATTACGTCATACTTACGAGAACCGTTTTGAGCAACGCATCCTCGTGTTTGAAGTTCTTGGAACACTCCTTCCAGTCTTTGGGATGCAGGGTAACCTCCATCTAAGTCCCAGCGTGAGTATGCCATGCATCCTGGTACAAAGAATGTTGATAAGAGGAGTTGTCGACAAATAGTATTTGTATTGAGTAAGATGTTGTCTTTCACATGGTATATATCTACAAATATATTGAGATTGTGTTCAAAAAATACCAAGTATGGTGGTAATTACATTGATGTAATTCATTAGTCTGATAAGTAGTATTGTTCGACCAAATGTCCGAACAGGCTGAGGTGAACACATTAAATTGTGTATTGTTGGTTTGTGTTATCATTACCAGTTGGAAATGATGGTATTCCGTTGATATATTCACTGCACATAACTGTACTTGTTGCATCATCAGCATGGTTGGTATGCGGCCCAGCTATGTATTCACATTCCATTAAATGCCAGGTAGCGCACCTTGCATATGCCACAGCACCTGCAATATGCAAATACACTAACGAACAATGCAATAACAATGCAATGAATTATGTATGTCGTCACTTATAACCGTGTATATTTTTGGTGCAAACTTTTGTTTTTTATGATCGTTGAAGAAATTTATTTCATATTTCATAATAAAGTAGAGTAGTATTGTGCTATGGCTCCATACCATGTAATGGTATTATTATTTTGATAGGTCAATTTATTAGATTCAACATTTGATATTATGGCTGGCAATTGCAAAATATACCAACACAATAATAATAATCATAATAATAATAACTTCATTGTCATTATGCATTTTGAATAGAACATAGTCAAATGTTATTCTAAGAAACAAAAAAAGAAATGATGAATATAAATATACTGATAACACTGGATTAGAAAATAGCACTTTCGTTAATATAAACTGCCAGTTCTATATGTATGTTGCCCATAATATATATAAACTTTGCTTCATTATCTAACATATTGAAAAAATGATTTGAGGTTTGTGCTGATTTAAATAGCCTCATTCTTGCTTTTTTGTGTTGTGGACAATCAATAAGAAAGTGAAATTCATCCTCAACTTTATTAGTACCACACCTTTCGCACATTCTATCATCCGCTTTTGTTTTGATCATAAATTATGATCACTAATTCTGAGTTTGCATATATATTTTTTGTCAAGTACTGCTCTGTATTAAATTCTTTCTTGAATTAAGTTATAATTATTTCTAATCTGCTCGTATGTTTATTTTTGTATGTATGTGTTTTTTTTTTTATTTATCTTGTCGTTGCTCCTGCCTTATATTCTTATTTTCTATTTTCCGCATTTTGAGAAAAAGGCCATGAAATTCAGTTTTTCATTATTCTGTATGACAGGATATTTTTGCAACACTTGGCGCGCCGTAAATAAACACTATACTTATGATTTAGTAATTTGCCATTTTTATTAAAAATCATAATTTTTGTTTTTGATGTGTTCACTTTTAGGTTCCACATACTGCAGTAGGATGCTAACTTATTTAAACAATATTGTAAACCTTCTTCAGTTTCTGACACAGAGACAAGGTCATCAGCATATAACTAATTGATTTGTTTTCATATTTGTTTATTATATGCGATACAATGTTGGACTTTAGTCATATTTATAGAGCGTAACGTATTTCATCAGTAGACCACGTGTGTGGTAACGTTTCATTTAACCTTGAGACAGCGAAATTTCTATTACAGCATCATAGTAATTGTCATTCGTGATAATATGAGGTTATAACGTGAATACTTCATAGTATCCACGAAGAGAGAACAGCTGGAGTATCGACCGACGCTATACCTTTTCCTTCCAATGATACATCATGGGAATGCCAAAATCCAAAAAGTTTAGAACAGAATCAGCGAACTTCTTTGTGTGGAGTCCGGTCAAACCCTGGTGGCAGCCATGTTTGTTTTTATTATTAGAGGACGCTTATGCGCGTAATCATTCCATATTTGGAATTCGCATTTCCTCATCGATCATATGGTAGGTTTAAAATACCCCGTAAAATACCGCAAAATCACGGTACGCTGTAACTTATGGCGTTACGGTTACAGATGTATAATAATATTAAATATAATTAGTATAATTAGTTTTCTGCTGTATTTGTATTTTTTGGGATAAAATAATCCAAGTGTGAATGAAACGTTTGAATGACATAGCAATCAATTCAGTTGCATATTATAAAATATATTATTTTTTTGAAGCACACTATTCTTATATCAGCCACCCACCATTTGCTATGTAACCATTAGCGGCATAGCAGCGAGGAACATCGTCCTCCACCAAAATATATTCTCCATCAAGTTTACCACCAGTAGTGGGTAAATAGGAGGCACAGTCAAGCATAACCTCTCCATCTGCGCATGTCACATAAGTAGTGTCGTCGTTATTGGTGCCCGATATAGCAGAGACTCGGGTCGTAAGTATAGGTTCGGGACCTGTGAATATATGATGTAATCGAATTAAATTATTGTCATATCGCATTTCTTCTCCTCTAGAGGTGGTTATTCTCATGTATATCATACATCAACGTTGCCGCTAACTATTGTGAAACTATGGAAAACCTATTGAAACTATTGAGATACCTCGCGGCTGGGTTTATTCGTTTAGTTTATGTGTGTTGTGTATCGCTAACAAGAAACTATTTGAATAAACTTAGCTGCATTAATATACAGGTGTGAGTTTGTTCCACCACTTGATTCATCTATACTCGATGTACGCTAGTTCCAGGGCATATTTCATCACGGCTGCTAGTACAACCTTTCGACCGCTGCTTCACATATGTATATTAGATTATTTAAGGTTGTTGCCATGTCTCAGAATTGCATTTAAACTGAAGTTGGTATAATATAATAGCAATAAACCACTGCCGAAGTTATTAGGTATACTACTCAATTTTGCACAACAAACTCGAGGTATACCCGCCTGCATTCGACGGTGGTTTATTGCTTTATTTTAGATCGGCTTGCATGAATTAAAACTTTCAGCTACTCACAATCGTGCATGTACAGGCGTGCCACACTGGTGAGCTATAACATACAGTTACATATTTGTATACTAATATTCAGTGCTGAATATGAATGCATCGCTAGTTATATTATGTGATGCATTGATGATATGAGATGCAATGGTCATGCTGTGTGATGAATTCGTTATATTATATGGTGCATTGAATATATTATATGTTGCAGTTGACGATTAAGGCATTCCATGCAGTTTATGTATGTCAGATGTCAATACCAGTACTTCTACATTGAAAGCATCTATACAACAAATACAAACACAACAAGGGCATTCGCTACATTTGTTTTCATGACGTCAATAAACAGTGAAAACAGATCGCATGCGATGTTTTTTTTCCAAAATATAAGTACAACTCGTAAAATAAGACCAGGCTCCATAAATGAAGACTTACTTGTATCGCAGTGTGTGCCAATAAAACCTCCATTACATGAACAAATGTAGCCGTTTACTCCATCAACACATGTGCCGCCGTTCTGACACGGATTCGAGTCACACTCGTTTACATCTATGTTCAACAGTAACAAAAGTACATGTAAATTAGACAATATACCACGAAAACCTGATTCGAAAATTAGTTCCAATGTCATCACAGAAAATCAGAAACGATGGTCATTATCAATATTGCTTTAATCAAAATTAACAACCCTTCACTCCTTAATCGGTATTATCATGCATGGTTAGATGTATTAGTTTTTATCTACTACAATATTGCATATTCTCTGTTGCCATGCTAATTATAGAGTGAATTGTGTCTCGTACAAATAGCTACTCACTGAAATCGCAGTTTGCTCCAGTAAATCCCAGGTAACAGTTACACGTGTATCCATGAACGAAATCAATACATACACCATTCTCACACGGCTCAACTGAACAGAAGTCACGATCTGAAGTAAAACAAGAGATGGTATTGGTCGACTTACTGCGTAAACTCGTGTTGTGATTACTGAATTTGTCAATTTGCAAATTTAGTGTAACGGAACTCCCTTGCCCTCATGAGTATCCAATCGTTAAAATGGATATTCAATATAATACTTAATCACCTTTTGTTGAACGCAAATCATGAACGAGTTTCAAAGAGCACAGGCGACCTAGCACCAAATATGCATATGTCTCCCCTAATTGTACAACTCGTCGCCAAAAAAGTGATACCTAGATTTGGCGGTTAGTCAGTAGAGGATGCTACTTTAAATTTACTTGGGAATATACCGTTCATATGTGACGTGTTCATTATGCAGGTGATACTTGCCATGATTATATGAAGGCAACCTAGCAATCCTAGAATTTATTTTAGTTATACGTTCATATTAAGTGTGATATTTAATGAATACTGGACATAAACAGGTCGAAATTACTATTATTTTTTTTAAACATTTCTGAAATGCGTCTCGTTGTAAACTAGATGCTATCTGGTAATTTTAATTGTCGCATGGTCCGAGCTAAAATGATCCCTTCATGTTTATTTATTGGAAGCCCACCAAAATTAATAAATCAATTTTGTGTCGCATTAAATCTGTTATCCGTCTAACACGTTGCTGCAAACCATGCAATAGGCCACACACATTTATACCATTGACATTATTTAAATGCAAATTGGGATTCTGAACTCAATTGTTCTAAACCTCAATGTAAAGTTATGTAATACAACCACGTTATAGACAACATAATGAAAATGTTACTACACGACAAATCGGTGACATCGCCCTACCTGTTGTAATTGGAAGTCCAGTGGTGAATAGATCAGCTGTAATGAATATACAAATTAGCCAAAGTCTAGCAAAGGAAACAAAAACTAATACATGTTTAATGGCATTTCACGATATTGAATATTGATATCTCTTTATCGAGTCAACACATCAGTATGCTGCTGTTTCACGTACGTAGCGTAAACAAAATGTTTTACCTGTCGTATTCGCAACATCGGTTTCATTGATATAACCTAAAAACAAACGCAGGTTATATTAGCGACTATTCAGCATGTTATGTTGTCATCCATGCGATTGAAGATATTGCTCGTTTAACAGACAGTTTATCTGAATGCAATTTATAATTTTGATACTCACCCTTAGTTGCACTGTCATCGGGGATAAGAATACTACTTGGTATAGCGACCACTAAAGCAGTTGTTAGTAGCGCCGTGCCTGCACTTACCACCCGTCTCAAGGTAAACATGGAACCACCATCACCTTTCTGTATGATATATGATTCACGTAACAATCAAACCAAATAAACCATTAAATTAAATGTGATGTAAATTCTTTAAATCAAGCAAAAATATGTAACAATGTTGCATAGGATGAATAGCTCTCACCGGTAGAAATAATGCACGAACAAAACTTACCCCTTCAATTGGAGTAATTCTAGTTGCCATGATGTAAAAAGTAACCTAAGTTATCTGTATGCTAGTAGTCGTATGCCTTTTGCAAGTATGTGGATTACAACTTTGTTATATCAATGTTTACGTCTGGCACTACGGTAACATATTGTAACTAGCTATTGAACCATCGATTTATGAATAATTAGTTTAATCCCACTACCATCGGCAGGCATACCATATTATTCCCATGACCTTTGAACAACATTGATTTAAGCTCTGGGTGATTTGACGTGCAGGCATTGGCATACATGCTACGTATATCTTGTATATTTTATATGATTACTGCAACAGGCCCAAGTTTCAACTTATGCTATTTATTCATGAATTGAGTGTACAGTATATCTCAACTGACTGTTGTTACATGTAGCCGTGTGCATGAGTGGTTACGAGACAAATGTTTTGTACTTAGTGTTGTGCTTGCGGGAGAACATTGTCAAACGTCTCGAATCAATACATGCATAGCACATGCCTGTAGTAATGAATTTCTGGTCATTATTATTCAACACAGGCACGCCTTTGTCCTGGTACATTACGTGCACATAAAATCAAACTCGCGAATCTTTCACAAACATGCTTTTTGTGCGTGCAGCTTGGATAGTTCTACAAACTCGTTCTACAGACGTATTCTACAAACTCACAAAAGCCTTCTGTTCCTTTCAATAAGGGATACGATACAACATAATACCTTTCAAACTAATATTAAAACTTCCACGCAATCTCATTTAACCTGTGGGTGGATTTCTTATATGCAACAAAGACAGCGCATTAGCGGATTAGCCAACTTAATAAAACCTGCCGCCAGTATCATCTATAAAGTTAAGTTCAGCTTTAAGTTAGTTTCACTTTGTTATGAACAATAAAAACAAAACGGAATAAAAACAACCACAGCCTAGTTGAATACTGTCTTTTAGCTGTGAAAATGTGGAAATTTTCCAATTAGTTCTGGAAAGCTTATTTCTTTACAATCAGTTGAGGTATAATAGTGTTGAAATGATATATAAACAGGGTGGCAAGGTAGTGTTATAGATGGATTTTCCTAACAAAATATCCCTGATAGTTTTGGAGAAGATCCACAATTGTAATAAGATGAGTTGCTGCGCGTCAGTCGATACTCCCGCTGTCTTCATGCATACTTTGAGGTATCCTCTTAATAACCTTATTGTTATACATCTTTTACTTCCAAGGATGCATCATGGGAATGCCGAAATCAAAAATATTTAGAACAGAATCAGCGAACTTCTTTATGTTTAAGTCGATCAAACTCTGGTGGCTGCGCAGCCACGTTTGTTTTTAGTATTAGAGGACGCTTACGCGCGTAATCATTCCATATTTCCCAATATTGGGACGATGAAAATTCCTCGTAAAATACCGCAAAATTATGACACGCTGTAATTATGGCGTTACGGTGACAGATGTATAATAATATGTGATACTGTCACCATTTGGTATTTATTTTATAGTGGCGGTGGTCGCAAGTGTTAAGCACATAATATCGTGAAACGTGATTAAGCGATAAACATATGGCAGCGTGTTGCTACTAGGGCATCTGGATCTATTGAATTAATTAACATAATTAATCAGTGCACATGTGTAGTCAGTCGCTTTGCCAAAGGTTTTTAGAGAGAGCACAACATTTTATGTTGGTCGCTGTTGTCTGTTTGAGCTTACTGTGTTCATGTTGACTGTGGGTCGAGTCATAATAAAAACTGTGGTTTGAAGTCATTGACAAATAAAGTCTTTGCCTCGTGTCAACGGTCGCCACACGAGCGAGTTGAGAACTTGACAATTGTTAGTTGCGTACATGATATTATACGCCTCGAATGCACCTAATTTCATAGGGTAGTGAATTAATTTGACCATAGACAACCATATTGTGTGGAGCACGTTTTGGAATAGTGGTGTCAACAGTGTCAACAAAGACTACTTGAGTAGCAGGTAGAAGCTGACGTGTACCTTGCGTTACTAGTCTGGTCTGCATTCAAGTGAACTACTGCGTAACTTGCAGTGTAAATGGAGCACACTTGTAATGGAATGGGGATTCTGGGTTCGAGTCCTAGTAATGTTGACGTAAAAGAAGTCTCAAAGGTATACACATGGATAGTTGTGCAGGATAATTATTCGTAATTTTGTAAGTTTATTGGAAGCAGTAATGATAAATTTTTGATATGTCAAGTTCCTCATTAATCTTCGTATATAATTAATTGCATACTAATGTCACAGTGTAAGGCCTGCTAAGGAGAGGGCACCCACTCACAGAACTCACACTGGACGGGGGGGGGTTCTTTCACTGCTAATATGGGGGTAGACAAGACAATAGTACTGGAAATGAAATACACATAAACCAAAATATCAATACCAAGCTCCTGGTTTTAATAACTTCAAAATAGTTACAAGCAACAAAGCTCAGTAAAATACAATGAATAAAGTCACTAAAATAGAGGTTGCTTAGGGAAGTGTGCATTGGTGATAACACACACTTCAAGGATGTAGAAATGGATGACAGCTACTGCAACACAACGAAGAAGAGTATGGAAGGATATTGCTTGCAGAGCAGTTCATACAAATCTCACAGAATGATGGCTGAATCCTGTATCACTTGTCTCACAATATCGCAGTAGCTGTGCCACGCAGGCAACTCAGTAGATAATAAACATCTTTTGTTATTTAAATAACACTTGGTAGATTTCAATTCTCCTTCCAAAGTTGTAAACAAGTATGACCTGTCAATCACCTTTATGACAGTTTTCACACGGCAATGCACATCATTTCTTCCCATAATTCTATGCACACTTCTATTTGCAGGGTTTGCGGTAATTTGACAAAAACAAAATAAAGGATGCTGACAACTAATAACAGCTTACAACTCATAGTTTGTTTGGCAAAATGAATAACGTAGTACACTGATGTTAATTACATGTAGTGAACGAAATAACCCTCAACCACAAATGTAAGAGTGTAATATCAAATACGATGCAATAAACTTGAAACGAAAATTAAATAAAAACAATATCAACCACAAATATAATAAAATGTTACCACAGATGTAATAACTTCAACTATAAATGTAATAACCCTGACATTTGTAACTATAATGAAATATAATTTCAACCACAGATGTTATAACCCTCTAGTACAAGTTCAACACAACTGTCGTTCAAGACAAGACAATAACAATAAGAGTCTTGTGCTTGGACCAATAAAACTGCTTTGTCATAAAAGTAATTTACTTCACAAAAGTTATTATCGTACAATTATAGTATTTGTGGTGATTACAATTGTGGCGTGTATTAAATTTCATTACATTTATGGTTTTTATTTGTGGGTGATATAAAGTTACGAAAATGTAGTATACAAATGACAATGAATCCTTAAGGTAGCATACTTGTTTTCATCTTCTAATTGTGACCAAATGACTACAAATAGACCCAGGAAAGTATATATTTTTAGAATCGCCAGACTTCAAGCTTTACAAAGGTGTGTTTGCCATGCCCGTATCTGCATTCCATGACCCGTTACTTAATCAAAGGTGTAAAAAAATAATTACGCATTTATGCTGGCGATAAGAAGTATTTTTTTCACTTTTTCTAGTTGTTCAACAGTCTGGTAAATTGAATGTGTCTGGTCAGTTTTATGCAAGCAACGCGTTTTAAAAAACAGTGTGCTGAATTTCAATTACTGTTTTAGTCGCATTGCCCCCAACTCAAACCACAACTCGTTGGTAAATAATCGATGAAATAGTTTGTCTGGACACATTCAAGTTCCTCTCACTGTAACCTCAAAGCCGTGAAAATTTGGTGTTAATCCGACGACAATAAGTATACGTTATTTTTTGTTAAAACCTTGTATTTTGAAAAACATAAACTCCTAGAAAACGTCCATGAAGTAACAGCAAAGATTTTCAAGCTTGTTTATCGGCACAATCAATTTGTTTTCCCATCAAGGTCTGCTTTAACATGTGTATGGACATCCAAATGTGTAAGGCTATTGGAAACCAAAAAAATATAGGAATGGGATAGCTATAATTGGATAAATTCGGCATATGAAAACACCAAAATCAATGATTTTTTTTTCAGTGGCTGTGTGACCTTGTGTCTGAAACATTCATATGCAAATGACTAATCTGTGAAACAAACAGGGGCGGAGACAAACCACTCAAATGTTTGGAAACACTCATTGTGTGTCAGATAGCTACTGATAACACATCCTAACATTGCTTTGTCTTGAGTTTATCTTTGAAACTTAAAGGCACACAGATTAAACCTGTGTTCTTGATTTTGGAAACACTACTGAGGCTGCCTTGCTTCCCTTCAGAAAATCTACATTTTAACCAACTTACATGACATTCTATGTTATGTTGACTTTATCACATGAACGTTTATAGTGCATTTCATCAATTAATAAATAAATGTGAAAATCGTAATTTTCAACACAAATAATAGTCTCGCTACCTTAAACTGAAGGAATTTTGGATTTGTTCAGTTCACATCAGGGAAATATTGCACATATTCGTTTTATTGTGATTCGATCTTTCCAATCACTGTCTTTAACGTATGACCATCGTGTACATGGTATTGAGCAACCAATGAAAATGCGCATTTTCAATATATGTAAGCGCATGGCATTATATGCAATAAGGTTACGCATTATGTTAAATAATGTACCACAATGGTTTAACAATAACTTTCCAATAAATTAGTGCATAAAGTGGGGGAGTCGTCACCTACGCATGCGTCAGTTGGTCATAGCGTGTCATTGTTGTAATGTTTACAAACAATAGTCTATCCATGAGCCTTTGTGTGTTTTAGCGTGTGTTGTTATCGTCGCTTGGGAGTCAATTCCCGCGCGTGCGCAGGTGACGACCCTCCCGCTATAACTACTTTCATTGTTTGAAAATATGCTATGTTGTAGCTATACTCAAAACCCTGACGTTGTATGTATACATATACATGTCTGGCGGTAGTTACGTCACTGTTTTATCACGTGCTGTACGAGCGTATCGGCAATGTAAGATGATACATCACCAAAACATCAATAAACCTAAATATTTCTTTACGCGCTATCAGAAATTCCTTTGTCTTTCCAAGTCTTCATTTTGATCATCGTTTCAACAAGGAAGTTGAATATAATGAGCTGATTTGCAGAAAATGCCTAACAATTGGCATTTTGGAGAACATGATGTGCACGAATATGTATAACGTGAATTATGATACACCTAATTGTGATACCTGTTTAGGAATTTGTTTAGCCGATTTTCAGGAATATTATTATATTGAAAATATACATAGAGTGGCGTAAATGACTAACAAAATAATCTATAAAGACACTCGGCATAGGAGATACGAGATTTATAAATAAATGACCAACAAATAATCTTTAACATGCACTACACGGTATTTATCGTACAAAGCAACGCCGCTGAGTTTTCACCATTCATGTGAAGTTTTCGAAACAAGAATGTACACAATAAGTTTTAGAAACACCACCAGCAGGTGTGGCTTTACTGGGAATTAACCAACGGCTGTAAGGAATAAATCGTATTGTTTTCAGTAAAATCCGAAAGGCCGAACAGTTTAACAAAAACAATTCGTTTTAAATGAAAACGTCTGAATATAACTCCCTTTGTACATATGCACAATGGGATAATGGTTGGATAAAAAACGAACTTGTAAATGGAGCGCAATCTTAAAAGTAAATTAGGATGTTTTTTTAAAAATAAAATAAAAAGTGTTCATTATGGCTACAAATCAAAAACGACTGTACATCCTAATTGAAGAGAGTTGCCAGACTATTTTATTTATATATTTCAAGAATTGTTTTAAATAAATGAGTACAATGTGCAAACATATTTACTGGAGGATTTAAGACGGACTAGATTTTTCAGAATCCAAAATATTTCATTCAGATATGATTTAAAAATGCCCCCATCAGACCAAAGGAAATGTGTAACAAATGATCTCAATCTATAATAAATGTCAGTTAATTTACACATCTTTTTCCTGACCTTGCTTTGTTGTCAATTATAATCACAATAAAAGTACTGTCAGTTTCAATTAATGTAATACCCTGAGAGTGCCCTCAACTGTAGTATTTTTATTACCCCAATTATTGATAAAAACAATGTCCTGCATCGAGGAGGGCGCCTCAACGTTACAGCAATTCCAGACGATACAAGCTACCAATAATCTTGCCAAAATAATCTTTCTAAAGTGTCTGAGCTTATTTTGCCATAGATGCACGTTAGGAGTCGGCACATGGGTATTAATGCTAATGCAGCAGCACGAAAGTTGATCAGCAAATGCGTGACATGTAGATGTCAAAAGGAAATAGTGGGATCACAGATAATTGAAAGCCTCTCAGTATACGGTCACTTCTATTATTATCGCGTGAAGGCATTAAGACTGATCCTGCCTTGACAGAAGTGATTAGGACTTCGCCTGTACCTTGCAGTGCTAAGGAGACTAAATTGTTCTTGGGAGTATGTGAATATTACCGTAGATTTGTGGAAGGCTTTTCTAAAATAGCAAAGCCCCCGAACAACTCGACTATTGGATTATATTCGAAACATCGCACAAAGGGAGGAAAATCGTACGTGAAAAACCTCTTAATATCAAGGGGAGTGAAAGGTGCCAGGTGCCATTTGGATATTACCGTAGATTTGTGGAAGGCTTTTCTAAAATAGAAAAGCCCCTGAACAACTCGACTATTGGATTATATTCGAAACATCGTACAAAGGGAGGAAAAATCGTACGTGAAAAACCTCTTGATTTCAAAGGGAGTGAAAGGTGCCAGGTGCCATTTGATACATTAGTTGAACGACTCACGAATCCACCAATACTCGGGTATCCAGATTATTCACTGCCGTTTGAGCTTCACACGGATACCAATCTGCTGGGACTCGGAGCAGCGTTGTACCAGATACAGGATAAGAATGTGAAGAGTGATAGCTTATGCCAGTCGCTAGCTCTCAAAGAGTAGGAGACTGTATCCTGCACACAAATTGGAATTCTTAGCCTTGAAGCGGGTGGTGACAAACAAGTTTCCTGATCTGCTGTTAGGTCTCCACTTCCAGGTTATTAACTGACAACAACCCGTTGGTGTACGTCGCCACTAGCGCCAAACTGAACGCAACTTGTCATCTGTGGATGGCAAGGTTGGCGGATTATTATTTTCGGATATCATATTGCAGTGGGGCGCTCAATGGAGATGCAGATGCTCTCTCGAGGAGGCCACAAGTGGGATACTCCACAGGTGAGAAAGGACGTTCCCACTGGTTCGGGATTTGGTTCCCCTAAACCTGAAGAATTGATGGTGATCAGCAGTCAAGCCGTAGTAGCAATCCTTGAAAGCAAACTTACTCTTATGGTACCAGCAGTGGAAATAGTTAGCAACATTCCAAGATATTGTATGCTGTCTGTAAATGATAATACTCCTAAAGGCTCAGTCAGTCATGCCGAGTGGAAAAACTTACAATTGGCCCATGGCGGATCCTAGAATTATTACGGTGTATAGCTATATTTTGAGTGGTACACCACCTGTACGCAGACAACAAACAAGTATCCACTGCATTGAAGGAGTAGAAAAATACGTGTTGTACAGGCGGAAGACTGACACGAAAAGCAATACGGTGAACCAGTTGTACTTACTGCCTAGTAACAGAGAGACAGCAATGTATGATTGGCATAATGAGATGGGTCATCTAAGCCAGGAACGCAGTGTGGAACTGGTGCGTGCATGCTTCCATTGGCCAGGTATGACAGATGACGTCATGAACATAATTCGTTGATGTTAGAGGTGTACTCGACAGTTTCATGCAATAGGTTGAGCAGTTTCTCCACTGGTGCCCATATTGGCAACCATGCCATTAGAGTAATTGTGTATAGACTTATTATCCCTTGAACCTTCAAATGGTGGATACCAAGATATTCTGGTCATTACAGACCATTTCATCAAGAACGCCAAAGCAGTGCCAACCAAAAACCAGACAGCAAGGGTGACAGCAAATGTATTGGTGGATAATTTCTTGCAGAAAATAGGCATTCCAACTAGGATCCATTCGGATCAAGGAAAACATTTTGAGAGTCGCTTGATTGCTCACTTTTGTACACTGAGTAAAGAAGTCACATTCATGATGCAGGGATCGTGGAACATTACATAAAACCTTTTGGGTATGCTGGGTATGTTACAACCTCAACAGAAACAGAACTGGGCTCAACAAGTCAATGCATTAACACATCCATACAACTGCACGGCTCATGAAGTTAACGGCTACTCACCATGGTATTTGATGCATGAACAGCATCCTAAATTTCCAATTGATATCTATCTAGGTTTGAAACCTAGTGACAAAGACAAAGAGACCTATTACAGTGAGTACATAGGGACCTGCAGGCAGCGTATAAGATAGCTGGGAGCAAGATGACTAACAGAGCGAGGAGGAACAAATATCTTTATGATAAAAAGGCGAAAGAAGCCGACTTGGAACCTGACGACCGTGTTTTGATATGCATTGTAGAGAGTGAATCCTGACATTCCTGTTCATGTACTGAAGCCAGAGCCAGAGAGTTCATCTGATGACCAGATATTAATAGTGAAAACACGAGCAAGAGATATAGTGAAGGTGGTTTGCCTGCGCCAGAGTCAATGTCTAATAGTAGCAGTAAAGAGACTGTTCGACCACAGGACGAGACAATTATGCCACCTGTTGATAGTTGATAGAGGGCTTTTACTGTTGGTACATTCATGGCATGTATAGTTTTCACTTTAAGGCTTTACATTGTACTATAGTTCATGTAGAATTTTATTGAGTTGCTGTACCTGTTAACATGTTGGTGTTGGTGTATCAAACAAGACTTTTCATACCCTTATAATTATTGATGTTTCCGCTACACATATACATTGTGTATTTCACTATTGAATCCTACAACTTTAGTAATTATTGTGGTGAACATTATTGCCAATTCCTGTAATTGTAGTGCTTATTGTCATACTATTGTTAGTTTATACCCCATCGAGTGATGTGACAATTATTTTGCTGTGTACGAACAATTGTATGTGCCCACTGTTGACCTGGATTCACCCTTGTTGTTTATTTGACCTGTCCGAGTCATTAATTAATGATGTGAATGTCTCTCCTTGATTATAGTAGGTTGATGTACGTCATTACGAACTATCGCATTATCTCGACCGTATTAAGAGATCCCTGTTTGTCATCGCAGAGATATTAGTTGATATTAGCCCTTCATACAAATTTTCCCTATCTGTCGACCTGTAATTTGAGCTTATCTTGTTTTAGGCAACTTATGGGCGTGACAGTATGATTACACCTTGGAATGAGTAAATGTGCTTTTGGCAGTAATGACCACACTCTCCGAAAAATATACAAATTAGATCAATGCAAGTTATTTGCTCTTATCCGAGCAATCATTGGGACAATTCAGTTCATATGTAGTAGGATCACACTTTGAAACAAGTAGATGTGCCTTTGGAAGTAATGACCACGCCCTCCCAAAAATATGCAAATTAGATCAATGTAGTTATTTGCTGTTATTTCTACCACTACTGGGTTCTATTTTATTCATATTTAGTAAACAGTTTTCTGTGATAAATTATATCGAGTAGTTATTTGTTAACAATTCCAGTGTATGTTGTATGCTACATGTCAGTGAACCCTTTTTTACGTTTATAATAGTTACTCTATTTCAGTTATGTGATAGTGTTTCCTGACTTTTTCTGACGGTGATGTATAAGTACTTGCCCCTAGTAGGCTAATTACTATGAAAGCTACATCTCTACCACCTTTTTTATGACTATGAGTCATTCTTGTGCTGTAATATAAATACAGATGCGAATATTTGTAAAACCGATCCAGCGTTTTATCAAAGTTGCGTAGTCACGCTGTTGATATGTCAGCAGCAGAAACCTTGCTACAATATCCTAAAAATGTACAAATGTACAAGCATTAATATAGCCATAATTTCAGCCATCTGTCACTGACTAGAGATGAAATGCATCAAATAATCTGATCAATACTGAGTGTAAAATCATTTAATTTGATTAAACATTCATAATCTGTGGCACTTAAACACATTTAAACAAGGGGTTTCAAATATTCATATTTCCAATTATGAGCCAAGTCTTTACCTGATAATGCAACTTACTCCTTACGTTTTAAGTATTTTTTTCTAGTGGCAAGATATGAGGCACGAATAAAGTTTCTTCTTTAGCCAAGCATTGACGTTCAGCAGGTGATAGACTAGGAAATGCAATGGGCGGCTCGTGTATATATGGCGTTTTCTACTCCATTGTTCAATTGTTTATGACAGCTGGTAATGACACTAATGGTGTTGAAAAGTATTTGCGGATTTCAATTATAATCGTGCAGTGTCAGACCATACTCATCCCATGTTATTGTTTGCTGTAAAAGAAAGTCTTCTGACTCCGTCACAATTTAAACCACTCTTTGCCTTTTGTGTTTATTATGTATGTAGTTTTCACCCAGCACCATTCGACATCATTTATTGGGAAAGTACCCTTTCTGTGTTATGATGAATCTGCATTCACTGGATTTTGTTTGCCTGCTTACTAAGAAAGGATTAGTTTTTGTTTGTATTTACTAGTAAGCAGGTTGTGTTCCGGGGCTAGTATATTATCATATGATACAAGTGGAACATACACCCTTCCCCGCAATATTCTTGCATGCATACTCGCTCCTCTGAATGAGGTTAGCAGGTAATACGTATATACATCAGGTGTGATTTCTACAATACATTTGAAGATTGTCGTTCTATACAAAAGCAGTTGCAGTATAAGTTCGATGAATACACTTGTTCAAGCACTTCACACTTTGGACTCTTATCTCGACCCGAAATTAGTATGTTCATTAATGATAGGAGCCTGTTAGTAAGTAGCCTATCAGTTATTGACAACTGTTTGAGTGTACATGTATTCCCGGGAATGTTTTATGGCATGCTCAAAGTTGGTCATTCACGGATAGCATATTGCAGTGATGGCATGATAGGTCGACGATTGGCTGGCTTTAGTTGAAACCTTTTTAAATCATTGTATTATTAAAGCCTGTCACGATTCTATTTTATCAGTCTTCTCATTCTGTCCAAATTGAAATTTGATTTTATGCTAATCAGGACGGACGAGACATTCGAGAGTAATAGTACCTATGTAAATGTTTCAACGAATTATAGGTTGCCACTGGTTATTGATCCAATTGAGCCCAAAGTGAATTGCATTCCAGCTTCAGCATCGGGACTCAGGAACACCATTTCAGCCTTTCCCTTCGTTTAGCACATATGCTTGCTGGCCACTGTCTACAATGTTGTACTATGAGGGCCCCCAACATTGGTCATTCCCGTTTCTGTATACCCTGAGTAGCAATAATATTTTGCCAAAAACTGTTTTATACAAAGATTCTCTAGGTTTTCATTACAAAGGTCAATGAATTCATACACAAGTATTCAATTTGTTCATTGTAGAACTCGTGCTACAATGTTACCAAAGCAAAAAATGCGCTCGGCTATTATAATAGAATTGGTGGCCGACGTTCATTAACTATTGACACTGTATTGCATCTGTGAGCAGTCACCTTTTGTAAAGTCCGACCAGCTGTTATGCCTCGCTCCCGGGAGAGTGTGCAGATGCACAGCTTAGTGTCCTCGTCATTTTACAACCTGTGATCTTTTATATTTGTCTTGGTCCAGGCAAGCAGATCGCCAACCTTTAAGGTCTCTGAATCCTTTTTAATTTCGCCCCTGTAATCTTCAGTGTTTGAGTTTATTCTGCTATGTGGCAATAACAACATCCAATTTGCTCAGTTTTGTTAGATCATTGGTAAGTTCCCTGTGGTCTCATGGTTTAGTCCAATCCCAAGAGCTCACAAAGATTTAGTAAAGTCTGAAAGCTCATCATGTGTGTGACGTTTATAAGGGTTTCATCTACCTGCATAACACATCTGAGGCACTCTGCTGACAGTCCGCTGAAATTTTCCATGTACACAACTAAAAATTATCTTAATTGAGTCTATTCTACAAGGCCTTGTTAGAATTAGTTAGCCAATTCTAAATATATTCAGGCCAGCAGCTACGCACACAGTAGCAACGGTGCATCATAAAGATTGATTGCATAGCAGCAATCATTTCCTGGATTGAGTGTTATGTACATATATTGAATATATGTTCAAATTGGAGTATTGAGCTTCTTCTACAATAAAAGTCACTCGGGAACGAAATGCATCTATTGAAAGCATCTAGATGAACAGGAGATTAATCACAAAATATATACAACTCTTAAATATGACGGATTTTAAGTGCTACCTGCCTCGACATTTTGGACGGAACATCTACACATTTGTTTAATTTTGTACTGTTACTTGTATGAATTCTTGAATACTGTTTTTGTACACTGGATACGAGATTGTTAATCACACATACGATGTACTCGACACTACAGGCACATAAAACATGTGATTCGAACATACAGATCGGCAAATGTACTTCCCACTACGTCGCAAAGCAAAAAAAAAGGACACCTTAAAATGACATTTGGTGAATGCGTAATTCGAATCTGTGACGTCATAAACAAGATATACAGTATATAATTCTGCACATAAATAAACATTACTTTTCCCGTGAATAAATGTATGTACTTCAACTCTTACTGGTCTTGCTGTTTGTGTCCCTTAAAATGCGTCATAAAGTTTTCGTTTTGATATTAGATCGGCTATATAATTAGATTCTTTGTTAATCACTTCAATCGTGTTATTGTCCAGGCTATCCAATGTAATTGTTTCATGTGTTGGCCGCTGAAATGGTCCAACGGGGTCTTTCTTTAAGCAATGCAATCTCCGATCTTTCTTGCTGATATTGAGAAAATCCAGCATGCGGGTAACTTCACCTATTGTATCTTTCATGACATCCTCATAGTGTACTATTAACAATGATCCATTGTATCGTGTTAACCAGAATGTAACAACGTCATGTAGCCTATGAACTCCTTTCAGTATGGTTCGAGGTTTAAAAACTGTAGAAAAAGTAATAATTATATCAGAGCCATGAATACATCGTGATTTAAAGAGACAATTTATTAAGCCCTAGATACTTATTTATGTTCAATATTTGTTACCTTGACATTAAATCAGATTATGTTAAATATATTAATTGCCCGCGCAATGTAGTAAGGCAACCGATGAATAATACATAATAAATAAATAAATGTTCATTATGTTTATGATTGATATTAACTTTGTGGTTGTTTTGTAAATTTTTTGGTGATGCAGCTACAAGTTAGTTGAATGTATATTATCTGTACATCATAAATGCTGGGGCCGTAGAATTGTACTCTAAACACCTCATTGTTTTTGTCGCTCGACCAGGGTGAGCACTGTAACAACCACATTCAAAAACACAATTATATAAGAACAATTTCTATATAAAAGTTTCCTAATAAATATCATTTAAATTTTGCAACAATTAAGAAGAACACTCGTACCATACAATTAAAGAATGTTGAATGTTCTAGTTGAAGTAGGTAGTTGTTCTGCATCCCACAGTGTACGTGTGTTACGTAACTCCTTTTGTATAAAACGATAATGGGTCAATAACCCGTAGAAATAACATAATAAGTCATGTAAATTATCACGCGGTGTTACCGAAATTTAAAAATGGTTCATTTTTTAAAAACAGTATGTGAGATCAAGCTCGTTATGAAAAACTGTTCTCTTGTAGTGAACGGGTATTTTTGCGAACAAGGAAACTAGTACATGGGGACTGCATGAAACACAAGGAAGTACTTTTCCAGTAAACGGTCATAGAAAAAGTAGTAAACGAGTACTGTTTGGAACTAAGGAAAGTACACTCCTAGTAAATGCAGAACGAAGGATAGGCTATCAGGCTAGCGGACTGTGTATTACTATGTTGATTTCAACAATAACATTTACTGGTAGCGTTCGGTCTTAATATGACTATAGTGTTGGTCGGTTTTCAACAGTGGTGTTCTGTGTAGCGTGCAACCAGTTTTGCTAAATACTATCCCTCGTAGACCAATGCTTGACTCATCGGTGTCTAACACAGGTGTACAAGATGTGTATTTAGACAAAAATCAATTGTCAGGTCATCTGCTGTCGGGTCATGTTAGGTCGGAACTAGTGCGACCAATTGTAACCTCAATTGTTTGCTCGTAATTGTTTAACACCTATATTTTCTTAAACAATTGTAAGTATCAACAATTAGATTTCGGCATTGACATGATGTATAATAATAAGGTTATTACGAAGATATAGAACAGTGGTGTGTTAGTAGACACATTTGTTAAATACAATACAACGTCGGTCGATACTGCCGCTGTGCTGTCTTCGTGCATACTTTGAGGTATCTTCGTAATAACCTTACATTAATCCCAGATTCACAGTCATATATATATAGTTTAGATTTATTTAATTTTCTACCTTTAGTTTGTACAATTCCTGTGTGAGTCCCACTTCCGCGTCTATGATATTCCGAGTTGCAGCAAGCAAGTATATTTCTAAGTAACAAGATGGCAGCAGTAAAAATGTTGTTTACTTCAGAATTCCCTCTGTGAATTTTCACCACGAGAGTTCTTCCCGAGTTCGGATTTTCGCGTTCACCCAGGAATCCTTTGTGAAAATGCGAATTACAATTAAAAGCAAGAAAAGAAATTAATGTGTACTTTGAACCAAATATCAATTTGAACAGAAACATATTATTCAATGTTTACCTTTATTGATTATCTGCCCATCATGGTATATTGATCCTGTATATATACCAGTAATTTGTTGTAATAAATGACGAATCCACGAATTCCCTGCACCAGGTGGACTTGCTAGTGCGACAATAGGAAGCCTCTTCTCCGAAAAGCGAAGGCTGCAGTTTGTGTTTTCTGGGAGATAAAGAAAATGACTATTGCCTTCCAACATGCAATCGCCACATATATACATACACAATAAATGGGTACCGAGGTAGTCTGCCTCGTCCAATAAAAGCGGATTATGTTCACAGCTGTTTTTGTATTGTGTGATGATTGTCTGAATTCATTATAACTTTACGTCATCTCATTTGAATACTGCAGTATGTGTGTTCATTAATTAGAGCGATTTTGTATGTGAGTGTAGTTACAAGTAACTGTTTATCCACAGTTAAAACTGCATTACTGTGGTGTACACCACACTGAAAAGATAATTAATTCTTAGACTGGTCGTGAGGTAGTGAGGCAGATTTATGACAACCACAATATATAATTATATAGTTCTTCAATTAGCCAAGGTTATAAAAAATGCATACACGCCTGCACAAATTAACAGACATTAATGCTAAGTTGACGCTGATGTTGTCTCGTTATAATTAATTTACTTAGAAGTTTTTTGGTATGAAAATATCTGATATTAACAATATGACTGAGAAAATCTACCTGGTGTGTTCATTGTATGTGTAAATGTTCCACTGTGTTCTTTCATGGTATTCATATCCGGTTTTTCCAACATAGCGTCTTCTGGTCCTCGTGTTTGTTTCTGGTAGATTATCAAGGGACTGGGTGAAACGACTCTTGTACCTGGTTGCAAGGCACGTAATGGAAATAATAAAATTCCGCATGCGACCATCAGACAAACAACTGGAAGAAGTATTTTTGGTTTGGCATATGTACACATGATTAAATATAGTCGATATAACATTCAATGTGGCAATTGATGCTTTTAATATTAACAGCTGTTCCCAGTTAGGATTTGACTCGTCCTGCTGTACATAACCACAGTATAATAACGAATATTGTCACAAGCCACAACCCCTTTGCGACACAGGTAAACCATGGTAATAATTAACTTCCGTCGTTACACGTGGTGTGGTGACATATCGTAAATCATGTCGAATTTGGTTTAACAAAAGTCGTACGAACGTATTTAATATCGACAACGTTATCTTAAAAGTCTTCAATATTAAATAGACTCGCCGTTATGAGTTTCAGTAAATTGGTTACAATTGGGAAAATATACACAAATATAGTCGACTACAAATGAAAGGCGATCACGATTTGCTCACTGAATGAAAACAATTCAGTAAAAGCTGATGTAATGACACATTTTTTCATCAACGTCTTTGGTATTCGTATTATATTGTGGTCATTTACCATTCAGGTACTTACTCCATAACACGACATGACTGCCTTCACGACGATATAGCAGTATTTTGCCTAGCATTTGATGTAGTGTGACCCAATTCCGTAGGATTCCACTCATTTGATGTACGTTTTTGATGTGTCAGAACTATTCCATAATATAAATGAAATGCAATTTATGTATTGTGGCTGCATGTAAGAAAGCTGATATATTTACTTTGGCACGTGAGTAATTGGACTGTTGGATGGATAGATGAATGACTTGACGTACGTGTGTGTGCGTGTGTGTGTGTGTGTGTGTGTGCGTGTAATTATACCATTTCTCATTATTTAAGAACCAATTTTATTGTGGTACATTGCTTTATTTCGCGATTAGATTAAAAATGTTATATAACATTTTCTATCAGCTTTACTCAGTATACCATGTTAAATCAAACGGAGCCCAGGAATTATGATTAACCATACGCACTCCCTGTGAGCGAGAGGTGAGGTATCGGCTGGTATATTGTGTAAGAAATAAACAGGGGATGAAGGCTCCAGCAAGCTCATATTTTTTTAACTGGAAAAAACAGACGAACATAATGAAAAATAAAATCTATAAAAAATACCAGGTTGAAGAATATTAGTTGCTTTTTCAAATTTCGCCAAAGCCTTACCCATATGTTACCTATATCTGCAGTATAAATCAAGAAAACTACATGAAATTTATGAATAATTAACGGTTGGCCCGAACGCACGGCACAGTGGCCAATTCAGAATTTGTCAAGAACCAATCACAAGACTGGTTACGAAACAGTTGAGCGAGGCTAACAGAGTCGTAACCTCGGCGTGGTTCGTAACCAGTCTTATGATAGGTTGTTTACATGCCACGCCTCCAACTATTCACAAATTCGCAAAGTACACTTCACTACATACTACTATAAGTATATCCGCGGTCCAAATTATTAGTCATGGTACAATTACTTTTCAACTCCAACTGTATACAATTTAGCCCAATTGACCGTCTTTCATGTTCCATACTCTTTAACAGTACATTCATGTTTTTGTTTGCGCCTGGGCACTGAATGAATGACAATAAAACAGTCATTGTAGCTGTTATATTTAATTGAATAATACAGCTTATTGACAACGTTTGCGAGGTAGTTATCAGTGCGAGACTGTATGACATGTGCATGCTGACCGTCAAAAATCTAATCAAATGACGTCATTTTGCGCCATCATCGTCTCATCTTGCCTCGCTATTTAATGACACAACAGCGGTTCCAATAGATTTCACTTCGCGGAAAATTGGGATTGTAGGATTATTTTAATTGTAATAGAATCGAAGCTGTGTGGATTTTTCATTTGACAGCTACTACAGGATACGGTTACACCAACCAATATAGCACTGTTTTTTTAAAAGACTTTGTGCAATGTATATGAAATGTTGTATAATAGTGAGACATCCATTTCCAGGTCATCTGTAAAAAAAACAGTTAAAATATTCCACCGTAATGCAACCAATATAAAAAATCCACTTTGAACGAATTGATGTTGCTAGGTCGAAAAATCTTCAGTTATCTGTTTCAACTACTTCTTGTGTATCCGTTCTTTCGCTGCGCAGATAATGATAGACGACGGGGAGGATATGCGTAATAATGTGAATGGTAATATAAATTAAGAAGGAATGCATTTAGAAAAAGTTGCGCATCGAATATTCATGAGCAATTAAACCACATACAAAAATACACTGATAGATACGTTTTAGATTAAAATAACGAGGAGTTTTTAATATGAAAGAATCGTGGTGGGTTTGTTATAAATTGTTGCAATTATCCTCGATAGACCACTCATGTAGATTGTGTACGGTCAGTAGTTTAAATTTGAACTTCTAGTGACAGAAATAGCAGGCGCTCTGGTTGAACGAGATGTTTCGTCATCGGAGTACTGCCTAGTTGAGTCAATCATGTCAAGTTCAGCTCTGTGAATAATTCCACAAACAGTTGCTGACGTAATCAAAACACGTTTTGAACAATCATGCAAGTTATCCAAGCATTCTCGGAACGGGATTATTTTCAAAGACATGACTGCTTGACAACATAATAAGATGAACAAAACCATGTAATGCGAGATTAAATTTTTTAACGTGGCAAATCAGAGCCATTCCACGTCAGCGTCTTTTTTGGTTCGTTTTTTTGCATAAATAATTACAATGATAGTTTTGAAATTGTATAATTCCAGTTCATTGTAGGTGGTTCACGGGTCAAACTGAAAAAAATACCTTGGCCTGAAATAGGTTATAATTGACAAATTACTAATTATAATATGATGATGCTCATAATAAAAAAGATGTATTGCAATTATACTCAAAATTCTGTTATAATTAAAAAGTGTCATGCCTGTAGTTGTGATATATGTGGACGAAAGTGTGTGCGGCTCTTTTGAAATACTTGTATATTATGAAGAATATTACTGATGTTAATGTTTTTTAATACTTTTCAATGATAAAAACATTCTGTTCTCACTATTCGGCATTTCAGTTCTAACACGCTTAAAAGACGAAAACTGCGACAAATTTACTGCGGATTAGAAACTGATTGCTACACACGAGTGTTATGAAACATCTTAAATAGAGACACATTGACTAATCCGGGGGCAATTTGAGATGAACTTACGTCAAATCCGATTACAATATATTTATTAATATTAAATTTTAGTTATCCGAGTTGAAACAGCACACTTCCTATCAATGATTGTAGGAGTAAAAGACAACATTATACAAATCTTTATTCAAAGAAAAAGGAATCTAAGAACACAAAACAATTGACTGGCAAACAATCAGCAACGACATTGCATACATAGAGAAATCAGTAAGAGAAAGATATGTTAACCCTACACGAGGTGATGTATGATGACGTCAGTGGAATTATCATATACTGATTAATTAATTACGGATTAAAGCTTGTGTCGACTCTGTCGTAGTTAGTATATACGTCGTTTTTATTTTGTATGGACATGTCTGATATTGATATATATAATTATATGACTGAAGTAAAGGAATTTTTCTCCATAATCGGCACTTTTTGCGTTTCTAATTGTCCAGGTTTACTCGTAGATCGGATAATTGTGTTGTTGCAAACTGTCTGCGTCGCAATCAGTGGTGTAACAATACATTGCATCATTCAGCAATGCCATTCGTGTGTATTTTTGTCAGCCAGTTATTATGTTTTGTGTTTTGTTATTCCGTGATGTCATGAATATGACATTAAATCCCATGTATTATTGGACAATGGCAATTGCCCGCCTACTGTAATAACTTGTTAAAGTGAAGTACTAATAACAAAACTGTCACAGCTAAGTGTTTTATAATGATCATGCAACAGTTACGTTACTGTAATATAATAAGACTGTATTGTCTTTGAAATATGCCTTTCACACTTACGTCATATATACATAACAGAGGTGTTGCATCCTAACAGTGTTCCTCCACGAATACTACATGCCTCGAAAAGATGTGAAATGCTATTTCAGCTACAATTGATGACTTTAGTTTTTGTCAACATTTTATCATCTAGTCAATAACGGACTTCATTCTGGTTATTGTCAAATATTTTATATTTAATACTTTGCTACGTGCCCAAAGATTAATGTGTATTTTTACTCCTTTGAACCTCACACTTGTATTTTATGCAGATTCAAATCACAACCGTATTTATATTAAGATTTACACTAAATACTTGAAGATTAAACTAATTTTGTCAATTTTGTAATCCAATTTTTTCTCCAGTTTAGTTGCATAGACTACAACTTCTACCGAAATGGTCATTGCAAACTTCTGTGTGATTTTCTTCCTTGAAATGTGTTATAACGCGGGTTTTGTTTTGATAATAGCTCAGATATATAACTGGATTCTCTTTTTAATATTTCTATTGTTTTATTGTCCAGTTCATTCATGGTAATTTTGTTTTTCGCTTGTCTGTGAAATTGTCCTTCCAAGTCTTCTTTGACACAATGCATTCGACGTTCCTTCTCGCTGATATTGAGAAAATCCAACATACGGGTAACTTCACCTATTGTATCTTTCATGACATCCTCATAGTGTACTATTAACAATGATCCATTGTATCGTGTTAACCAGAAAGTGACGACATTATGCAGATTGGAGGCTTGAATTTGTATAGCCCGTGGCCGAAAATCTGTATGAAAGACATATTATTAGCAGTTCAAAAGGCACGAGTCGAATCCTCTAGTGTCGACGGGATTCACTGCCAAAGAAATGCAAGTGACTGTGGTCGTTCAGTAAATAACACATACCGTTTTTGACAACAGTATTTTAACATTCTTTTACTCAACCACGTTATATACGACTGTTGTGGCTAGATCGCATGACAACACTTTTTTGAGAGATTAACTGTATTCTAAATAACTAATGATTACACCACCAAACAGTCTAATTGAACGATGTTGTGACTTTGCATATTAGTTTAATGGCTAGAGCACGTGACTTATTGGCAGAAAGGCATTTGAAATACAAAAAGCCATGTTCGTATTTGTGTTCATTGAATCTCTTACCTTTTGCCTCTGCTACTCCGGTGTGGCTCCGAGTCTTGCGTCTGTTAATTTCTGATATACAGCAGTCAAGCACATTTCTTATCAGGAAAATTGCTGAACTAAACGTTGCATTTACCTGGTCATTTCCACCATGAATTTTTACCACCAGAGTTCTTCCTGATGCTGGGTCGTCACGTTCACCCATAAATCCTTTTTTTACAAAAAGATAGTAACAATTTAAGGAAAGAAACAACACTGTTATTGTTATCAAATTCAGCATAAATGTGAACAATAATGTGATATATCTTGTCTAACAACCGACAAGGCTGGAGTCTTATTCTCAGACTATACTATTAATTCAGTTCATAAAGATATAATTCAGGAATAAATTGAGTAATAGCTAGTGATTGTGGACCATATATATGGATTTACTGGTCTGTGTTATTACTACATGTGGTCTGTGTTATTACTACATGTGAACTAAGACCAGCAAGTCTAAAAATTCATTGTCGATAAGATACGAGGTTCTACTGGTAGGTATAATCAGAATTGTCAGAATCCATCAATTGGTATCAAAACAATAAGAATCAGAGTGGTTCTAATATCCAATGCCTTGAATACTCTTGACATGAAATTAAATAGTTTGATTATCACCTCTAATGAATATCCGATGATCATTGAACACTGATCCCGTGTATATACCAGTAGTTCGTTGTAATAGATGGCGAACCCATGTATTCCCTGCACCCGGTGGACTTGCTAAGGCGACAACGGGAAGATTTTCTGAGAAACGTAGCTCACAACTACTGTTTTCTGTAAACGTTTTGGAAATGTTATTTTGTAGTTCATAATAATAATAAAGCTAAAATAAATATATTGATAACAAATTAAGTAACAATGATTGAGGTTTACATCAAAGGATATGGTGTGAAATATTTTCACATGTCCAACAGATTAATGATGTCGTCTATCATA
The DNA here is from genome assembly GCF_978046115.1 of Saccoglossus kowalevskii. NCBI lineage: Eukaryota > Metazoa > Hemichordata > Enteropneusta > Harrimaniidae > Saccoglossus > Saccoglossus kowalevskii. The sequence goes on from NC_140654.1 coordinate 5,239,406, forward strand.
TCCCTCTTTGGTATATTAGATCGTTTGTTCACGGATATCGTACCCCATAGAGCCGCGAATATGATAGTTCGTTGTGCATTATTGATAACAGCAATGAACAAAACTTGTTCTGTTAGAGTTTACATGCCAGTTCGAGGTTATGTTAAAAGAGCACGGCGGTTTATGGGAGAATAATTTTACTAATATTAAAAAATATCAGTATACAAACTGTTGACAATTACAATGGTTACATAGATCATTAGACTTCTTCACATACATTATATTCCCTTGTGATTGTGATATGCCACTACACATTAGTAATGAATGTAATTGTCATAATACGTGTTGTCATACTTACTTAAAACACATACTGCCAAATCTGAGAATATACCTGGAAATAGTTGTATTAGTAAATATTAATGACCACTGTTCGTAATGTTACCTGACATGTTCATGTTGTTCGATATCCCTTTGTGTTCCTTCTTAGTATCCATAACTGATTTAACCAATATGCCGTCTTCTGTGTTGAGTTTGCCATTTCTTTGCGTCTGATGGGCCAGCATTGGACAAGGAGTAACAACTCTGATACCTAATCTCATTCCACGTGATGAAAATAATGAAATGCCACATACGACCATCAGACACAAAACTGGAAGAAATAGTTTCAGTTTCATGTATGTAAACATGATTACAGCCATGTATCTGGCTTTACCTATAATCTATCGAGGTAAGTTGATGATGTGGCAAAGCACAGCTGTTCCTTAGTTACCCACGTCCTGCTGTACATCTCCATACTATTAAATATGCTATTATTAACCTAAATTGTTACAGATAAATGCAGGCCTTAAAGTTCAGCAGGGACTCACTGGAAACGGTTACAGTGACGTCGATAATTCTGAATTCGGGCCAAATAGAAAGCATGGAAAGGTATTATTTTTGCCTACCTTACAATAATACTATGCAATATTGAAGATGCTCGTTTTTATGAATTCCAGTAATTGTTTAACCATGCTTCCTTTTATTTTTGCTGTAATATAAATGTATTTTGATAATTACCAGTTAGCTAGCGAGTCTTGCCCAGCTTCAGAATTAGAATAGACAGCATGCATTGTCATTGCTAATTAATATTCTTTTGTTCGTGATTGTGCAAGACGAACGTGAACACAAGTTAGTCAGTTGTCACCCAGCTCCCGGCCAGTGTAGTATAGTATAGTATAGTATAGTGCAGCTCCGCTCCGCTCCGACGCATGTCCCAAATAATGCCTGTCCAATTCGGAATGCGAGACTGATAGATGCGAGACAACGTGCTGTGATTCTGTGCTGTAAAACCAACATTATTCAAAGACCTGTGTTTCGCCAAAAAGCGTGATTTGCTGATCTTTGTGCTTTCCCTGTACGCACGGTATGGGAGTCACGTAACACTACCTACGGTCAGTGTCGTGTAGTTTGCATTCCTTGAGACCTCGTAGTTTAGAGCTGTAGAACTGATATCGTCGTCGACGTTGCTGTGAATGACTGTACTATCGCTGAAACTACGCAGCACGAGTTCTGCACCTTAGTAGGGTAGGCAATTCAAAGCTGGGTTATTATTGTTATTGGTGACCGGTTTGTGATTTATATCACTCTTGTTAATGGTTTATGTTTATTGTATTATTAAAATAGTATGTTTTGACATATTCTGGTTGTGTGCCTTTGTTTGACCTTTAGTGTTGCGTCCTGAAGTGCGGGAAATTAGCGGCCAGTTCCGCGGGAGACTATCTCGTATTCCCGCTCGTAACAAACTGGTAACTGTATTTGCTCTCCAGAATCGGTCAGTTTGTAAGTGTCAAATTGTCCGGGTTTACTGTACATCGGATAGTTTTTTTGTTGCAAACTGTCTGTGTTTACTAGTTAATCTGGTAGTTTCAGACGAAGGTTGTTTTCCCGTGATTAATGTCCATGGGAGTGCAATTTTCTCCTAAAGTTTTTATAAAAGAAATTTTATGGTGTAAAGACCAAAATAAAGTTTTTCTGATCAGCCAAGCTGTAAAAATGCTACAGCTTGTCAACTTAAATAAGCAGGTGAGTGAAAATGTCAATGGCCTGTAAATGCACATGCACTGTAATACTTGCGTGTGGTACATCCGGGTCGTTAATTCTGCTCTTATCGTTCGACTATTTTTCATGTATACGAGTAAAATTCGCACGTTGTAAACACAAAAGCTTTGATTATTGCAAACAAACCTAGGCAGGACTACAGAAGATGTACCTACACTTTATGCATTTTGTTTAAATTATGCTAATTTATTCATGACGTAGCAGTTTCTGTGCTCATGAATATTCATTAATGTGTGGATCAATACATTCTAAAAGGGGCGATATATTATTTTGGGGGGAAGAGTTAGAAAGGGGGATTATCAATCCTTAGCAATCCAAATGGGATCCATTTGGAGAGCAGCAATGCTCCACGTGTCTGTTGTTGACTTGCAGCTGTCAACTGCGTTCGTACTTCGACTGGCTTCCATGTGAGGTAGGATTCTTGTGTTCTGTTTTTCCGACTCGACTTCTTGATATACAGAAATTGCCGTTTATGTTTTTTAAAATCTTTCATATTTTGTCTTGACCGTGATTTGAACTTGCAATCTTTGAGTTCCAAGCGCACTGTCTTGTCCACTGTACCACGAGTGTCTTCACAAGAGAGGTAGTTCTAGTAGAACTAATCTAGTTTCTAGCCCTCTCATATTCACTGATAGCAGAACAAAAACTGATAAGAACAGTGAATTCATAAATCATATTAATATATTGTTTAAGAGTACATAATACATAAGGAGAAAAATTATATGAAATATGCTGGTAATAGTGAAATGACAATACTGTAAATTGAATGATAGAGAAATAACAATGCTGTAATATGAGTAATAGTGAAATAACAATACTGTAATATGAGTAATAGTGAAATAACAATACTGTAATATGAGTAATAGTGAAATAACAATACTGTAATATGAGTAATAGTGAAATAACAATACTGTAAATTGAATGATAGTGAAATAACAATACTGTAATACGAGTAATAGTGAAATAACAATACTGTAATATGAGTAATAGTGAAATAACAATACTGTAAATTGAATGATAGAGAAATAACAATGCTGTAATATGAGTAATAGTGAAATAACAATACTGTAATATGAGTAATAGTGAAATAACAATACTGTAATATGAGTAATAGTGAAATAACAATACTGTAAATTGAATGATAGTGAAATAACAATACTGTAATATGAGTAATAGTGAAATAACAATACTGTAAATTGAATGATAGCGAAATAACAATGCTGTAATATGAGTAATAGTGAAATAACAATACTGTAAATTGAATGATAGAGAAATAACAATACTGTAATATGAGTAATAGTGAAATAACAATACTGTAAATTGAATGATAGAGAAATAATACTGTAATATGAGTAATAGTGAAATAACAATACTGTAAATTGAATGATAGAGAAATAACAATGCTGTATTATGAGTAATAGTGAAATAACAATACTGTAAATTGAATGATAGAGAAATAACAATACTGTAATATGAGTAATAGTGAAACAATACTGTAAATTGAATGATAGAGAAATAACAATGCTGTAATATGAGTAATAGTGAAATAACAATACTGTAAATTGAATGATAGAGAAATAACAATACTGTAATATGAGTAATAGTGAAATAACAATACTGTAAATTGAATGATAGAGAAATAATACTGTAATATGAGTAATAGTGAAATAACAATACTGTAAATTGAATGATAGAGAAATAACAATGCTGTATTATGAGTAATAGTGAAATAACAATACTGTAAATTGAATGATAGAGAAATAACAATACTGTAATATGAGTAATAGTGAAATAACAATGTAAATTGAATGATAGAGAAATAACAATACTGTAATATGAGTAATAGTGAAATAACAATACTGTAAATTGAATGATAGAGAAATAACAATGCTGTAATATGAGTAATAGTGAAATAACAATACTGTAAATTGAATGATAGAGAAATAATACTGTAATATGAGTAATAGTGAAATAACAATACTGTAAATTGAATGATAGAGAAATAACAATGCTGTATTATGAGTAATAGTGAAATAACAATACTGTAAATTGAATGATAAAGAAATAACAATACTGTAATATGAGTAATAGTGAAATAACAATGTAAATTGAATGATAGAGAAATAACAATACTGTAATATGAGTAATAGTGAAATAACAATACTGTAAATTGAATGATAGAGAAATAACAATGCTGTAATATGAGTAATAGTGAAATAACAATACTGCTAATTGAATGATAGAGAAATAACAATACTGTAATATGAGTAATAGTGAAATAACAATACTGTAAATTGAATGATAGAAAAATAACAATGCTGTAATATGATTAATAGTGAAATAACAATACTGTAAATTGAATGATAGAGAAATAATACTGTAATATGAGTAATAGTGAAATAACAATACTGTAAATTGAATGATAGTGAAATAACAATACTGTAATACGAGTAATAGTGAAATAACAATACTGCTAATTGAATGATAGAGAAATAACAATACTGTAATATGAGTAATAGTGAAATAACAATACTGTAAATTGAATGATAGAGAAATAACAATGCTGTAATATGAGTAATAGTGAAATAACAATACTGTAAATTGAATGATAGAGAAATAACAATACTGTAATATGAGTAATAGTGAAATAACAATAATGTAAATTGAATGATAGAGAAATAACAATACTGTAATATGAGTAATAGTGAAATAACAATACTGTAAATTGAATGATAGAGAAATAACAATGCTGTAATATGAGTAATAGTGAAATAACAATACTGCTAATTGAATGATAGAGAAATAACAATACTGTAATATGAGTAATAGTGAAATAACAATACTGTAAATTGAATGATAGAGAAATAACAATACTGTAATATGAGTAATAGTGAAATAACAATACTGTAAATTGAATGATAGAGAAATAACAATACTGTAATATGAGTAATAGTGAAATAACAATACTGCTAATTGAATGATAGAGAAATAACAATACTGTAATATGAGTAATAGTGAAATAACAATACTGTAAATTGAATGATAGAGAAATAACAATACTGTAATATGAGTAATAGTAAAATAACAATACTGTAAATTGAATGATAGAGAAATAACAATACTGTAATATGAGTAATAGTGAAATAACAATAATGTAAATTGAATGATAGAGAAATAACAATACTGTAATATGAGTAATAGTGAAATAACAATAATGTAAATTGAATGATAGAGAAATAACAATACTGTAATATGAGTAATAGTGAAATAACAATACTGTAAATTGAATGATAGAGAAATAACAATGCTGTAATATGAGTAATAGTGAAATAACAATACTGCTAATTGAATGATAGAGAAATAACAATACTGTAATATGAGTAATAGTGAAATAACAATACTGTAAATTGAATGATAGAGAAATAACAATACTGTAATATGAGTAATAGTGAAATAACAATACTGTAAATTGAATGATAGAGAAATAACAATACTGTAATATGAGTAATAGTGAAATAACAATACTGTAAATTGAATGATAGAGAAATAACAATACTATAATATGAGTAATAGTGAAATAATACTGTAAATTGAATGATAGAGAAATAACAATACTGTAATATGAGTAATAGTGAAATAACAATACTGTAAATTGAATGATAGAGAAATAACAATGCTGTAATATGAGTAATAGTGAAATAACAATACTGCTAATTGAATGATAGAGAAATAACAATACTGTAATATGAGTAATAGTGAAATAACAATACTGTAAATTGAATGATAGAGAAATAACAATACTGTAATATGAGTAATAGTGAAATAACAATACTGTAAATTGAATGATAGAGAAATAACAATACTGTAATATGAGTAATAGTGAAATAACAATACTGTAAATTGAATGATAGAGAAATAACAATACTATAATATGAGTAATAGTGAAATAATACTGTAAATTGAATGATAGAGAAATAACAATACTGTAATATGAGTAATAGTGAAATAACAATACTGCTAATTGAATGATAGAGAAATAACAATACTGTAATATGAGTAATAGTGAAATAACAATACTGTAAATTGAATGATAGTGAAATAACAATACTGTAATATGAGTAATAGTGAAATAACAATACTCATATAGTCATATGGGATTTAAGTCCTACTTATAGGAGCACTGTTTTCACTAGCATTCAAAAATCGTACTAACCGTACTAGATTAGAACAAGCAGTCTCTCGCATTGTTGGCATTGTACATATCCACTGAACAATATGGGTAGTCATGCAAATGAATGATTCGTTTTCATATTTAGCTTTATTGCAAATTAGTGTTTGCGAGAAAAGAGTGGCAGGCATGGGAATTGAACCCGGTTGTGTGCATTTGATAAGAGTATATAGTGTGTATATATATAGAAATACAACATATTTCTATTATTGAGTTACAATTGTCCAAAAAATTGCCAATTTTGTGGTTTTACTTGTGTAAACTATATGCATGCCATAACCAGTTAGTGTACATCTTGCAAATTGGGTGTTTGCCATTTGCGTTGCCCATACCTGGCCCGACCCTAACCCTAATGCCAAGACGCGTTCCTGTTAATAATTCCGTTGCCCATACCTGACCCGACCCTAACCCTAATGCCAAGACACGTTCCTGTTAATAATTCCGTTGCCCATACCTGACCCGACCCTAACCCTAATGCCAAGACACGTTCCTGTTAATAATTCCGTTGCCCATACCTGACCCGACCCTAACCCTAATGCCAAGACACGTTCCTGTTAATAATTCCGATGCCCATACCTGACCCGACCCTAACCCTAATGCCAAGACGCGTTCCTGTTGATAATTGCTCAATAAAGTCGGGTTTAATTAATTTCCACTATTAACAAGTTGTTAAATTGTGAGAATAAGTGTCTCAACAAATATTTAATACTTATTTTGGTGTAGACAACTTTCATTTAATAATTTTACACCATTACAAGTTGTTAAATTGAGAGAATAAATGTGTGGACAAATATTGACCGTTATATTTGTGAGTAAATACCTGTCGTTTAATTAATTTCCACCTCTACAAGGTTGTTAAATTGAGAGAATAAATTTGTCAACAAATATTTGGTACTTGTTTAGGTGTAAGAACTTGTGTTTGGTCAACTTCCACCATTGCAAGTTGTTAAAATAATGAAATATACTGGTATTATTGGATATTTGATTTAATTGTGAAACTTTCTAACATGTTAACTGCTGGCTTCGAACCCTCAATCAACAATTCCGCAGACACAGTATAAATTCCACAACACCAGAAGATATTAGTCTGTTGCCTGAATTGTTTTCGTAATATAGGGAACACCATCGACACTTTAACAAAACTTGCCTTGGGTCTTGTTTATCTCTCGTCTCAATCTGGAAACTGTTGAACAAATTGCAAGTCGTCCAATTTAAGACGCAAGTTATTTTATTATATTATATTTTTGAGGGATTTCCACCAATTACAAGTTTAAGGTTTAAGTTTTTACAGCTCTGAGCGGGACTCGAACCCACCGTCTTTCCAAGCTAATTTAGTTTTTATCCCGATGGCACGCTTGTGTACCACGCCACGACGTTGGTCGTTGAGTGTTTATTTTTCTAACTACTCCAGTTTTCCGATGAGTTGAACGGGAAAGCCATAACGATTGCTGGTTTCTGATTGCTTCGGTTCTGGCAGCCGGAACACAGCCCAGCGTGTTGACAGTTATTGGGCGCGATTATTAGATTTGAGTTGCGCCACCTGCGGCACGTAATCCTGTTTTTTATATAAAGGCGGAAGTGATGTGGTAATTTACCGTGGGTTTTCTTTTTGTGTTATTTTAGAATCTTGGGCAATAATAAGTTTAAAATGAACTAGTATGCAGGTCTCAAATCCAACGTTGTCCTACAGGTTTTCGATCAAAAATCAACGAATTTATTAAAACATCATGCAATTTACAATGACCTTCGTATTCACCTTTCAAAATCAAATCATTAGTTTGGCGTTTTTGTAAGTGTCGCATTTTTTTTTATGAAAACACTTTTTTTCATTTTCTGTTTTGACTAGGACAAAAATGTTTGAATCCATAATTTAATATAAAAATATCAGTGCTACACTCAGCGGGCGTTGCAATTTTGACCTTTGCACAAGCGTGTGTGACTTTCGGTCTACTGATGGCGTAGCATGACATGTTTCTCGAGCGGTCTCTGGATCTTTTAGTGTTTGGCTGTCTTTTTGCTAAATTTAATTCGAAGCTTTTACAAAAGGATTGCTTACTAATAGTATTGTGATGTTTTCAGGTCAAGTTGGGGGTTTCAGTGTATTTTGTTTTATTCGTCCTCATCTATGGGTTAACATACATGGTGATGTGTACCGTGCATGGTACACGGAGTTTCTTAATCTCGAATTCTTGTTGAGTATGTTGTAAACTTCAAAAAATGTTTGCGTTAGCTCTGACTACTCGGCGCTTTTTTCTGGAGTGTCGAGCTTGAGACAGAAATATTTCTAATGTCTGGCTAATATAAAGTTATATACGTATTTAGAATTACCAAAACAGCCATTGTCATAAAAAGGATTTACATCAATTCCAGGCACTGATTTGACGCTGAAGTAGTGCTAGATGTTGATAACTTACTACAATAGGTTACACACTTTGTTTTCACATTTACATAAGTTGTTACAAATAATGCAGACAGCATGTCTGCAATTTGAAGCGCCCTGGATGAAAGCTCCGCCCATAAAAGTGGCAGTACATTAGTTTTGAATTTCTCCTCCAATAAACGATCGAGGCTCTCAACTTAGTTTTGTACTTCAATTTGCGTCACATGTTATTTCAGTGAGAGGGCGCATACAGTGGTGGTACTGTAAAGAACGTTATTTTACAGAACCAGCTGACCGACTGATCATGACAGAATTATTGATCAAAGTGCATTCACTATTACTATGGAAATATCCGTATCACGTCGATGTATATAACTGAAAACTGCCTGCAACAAACGTCCTATAAAGACTGCATCCAGTATATCAATAATGAAATTGAATACGTAAGTAGAATGGGTGTTATTCGATGATTAGTTCTCGACAATGAGAACCAAAAGGTTGATGTGCCACCAAATAATCGCTTTAAAAAGCTTATCACTCTGGCAACACACGATCACACGTCGGGGAGGGTTGCCGCCGTACACAAGTAGTTTTTGTCGAATTTCCCGTCCGTAAATGCGTGGTGCAATGTTTTATAATATTCGACATAGTCTATAACGTTGTCAGATTCCTGGCAGGATACTCTCGGTGGTAACAAACAGTTTGACGATAATATAAGCTGTCTGCTCTGAAACACCATTTCGATCTCTAATCTCAGCAAATGACAGTCCACGGAAATACAAATCGACAACTCTTGTTCTCACTTCAACTGGTTTTTTGACTCCTTGCTTCTCCATCGTGGTGCTTAAACAACTTGGACGAATGCCGATTTGTAGACGCAAACACGATGACCGACCAAAAGCGAATGAAAGACATACGCGCCTCAAAGTCTAGGTGTACCTGACTTTGTAACAAAAATAGAAAACATTGTGGGCAATATCTGTCAATCATTCCTCTGATTTGCAGTCAATGTTTAAATTTCTAGTTACAACTTCTGTAAATTTGAAAACAAAGTGTGTAACGTACTGTAGTAAGTTATCAACATCTAGCACTACTTCAGCGTCAAATCAGGCGTGGAATTGCTGTAAAATAGAATGAAATAACAATAAGTCTTCTGTCATACGGATACATTGAAAGTGTATGAAAAAATAGGATTCTTTATCACAAAGCCCAATTTATATGCACATGCTATATCATAACATTATACTGATGGTTTGTGATTTCAGTTTTTGATATCATGAATTCTAAAAAGTTTGGCTTTATGATCAATTTACTGACCGCATTATTATGTTAGCATATATGTCATGGCTGAAACGCATATTACGATTGAGGAATGGGCATGTTCTGTAAAGTAGCAACAATATATACAATATATCAGGGAGCCCAGGAAATATATAATCAATAACTGTACGCACTCCCTATGAGCGGGAAGGGGGTATCGGCTGGTATCTAGTGTAAGAAATAGACAAGGGATGAAGGCTCCAGCCAGCCAAGCCAGCTCATATTTTTTAAACTGGAAAAAAACAGACTAACAGAATGAAAAATAAAATCTATAAAAAAAATAACCAGGTTGAAGAATATTAGTTGCTCTTTCAAATTTCGCCAAAGCCTTACCTATATGTTACCTATATTCGCAGAATAAATCAAGAAAACTAGACAAATTGACTCCATTTACGAATAATTAACGGTTTGCCCGAACGCACGGCACCATTTTACTCTCGAAGATTCGGAAGTGTCGCATTTTGTTATAAGCAGAGCAAAAATCACTGAGCTTAAAGTCGACATATTCAGCTTTCTAACGATATCTTATTTATCGTGCTATTTCGTCTACATGCGAAGATACTATGAATAATAAAAACTCGCTCCGATGGCCCATTTTTCCCTCGCTAACGACGAGGAAAAATTATGTGTGGCGATTCTAAAAATACTCCTGGCACGAATCAAGCGCACTATTTGGCACATATGAACTCGATTTCATTATATATGGCAGAAAATTTCAAATTTTCAAAGACTATGGTGTTCAAAATAACAGTTTTGCTGGCCTATCGGAAATACGTAATTCTATAGCCGACATTTGAACATTGTCACGTGACCTATGTCTAAGAAGCGCCCTCTGTGACAGTGGGTTGCGTTCCGGCTGTGGCCAGTGCTACGCCGTAATATGCAACCACTTCCCCGTTTTATTGTGTGTTTAATGATGTCTTTCTCGCCCGTCACGCCATGACCCAGTTTCAACCACACGGCCATTTTGCAACGAAGTGCGTGACCTTTGGCGTGACCCGACTGACTATATGATCGTTCTGTTCAACTGTTAAGCTAGGGTTTATTACTGTTATTATATTGTCACGTGATTTGTTTTACCTTATGAGGAAACGACCCCGATTGAAGGTAATGTATTGTGTGACGTCACCAATTCGTGTGTAGGTACTGTCATAGTGTTATAGCGCCAGTTACAGTTTATACTTGTAATTTATATGTATTCGTTTTTGGTACATGCGCAATAAAGACACTTCTCCAACCGGACACCATCTTGTCTGAGTTATTTATAGTTTACATGGTGTCAGAAGTCGCTGATTACTGCGAATATGAAAGGCCTCCGTCCACCTAAACCTCTTAAATTAGAAGGTAATGTTGCTGAGAACTGGAGAAAGTGGCGGCAGCAATTCTAATGGTATCGAACGGCCACAGATCTCAAGTCAAAGGGCGAGGACCTACAGTGCGCCACGCTACTCCACTGTATTGGCGAGGAAGCCGTGGAAATTTACCAAACCTTCACATTCACACAAGCAGAAAAAGATAAATATGATCCGCTGGTAAGCAAATTTGAAGCATTCTGTTCTCCCCAGAAGAATGTGACATTCGAACGCCATGTGTTTAATTCAAGAACACAGCTAGAAGGTGAAACTTTCGACAATTTCTTGACTGATCTACGGAATAAAGTGAAAACATGTGAATATGGGCCACTGTCTAACTCGTTGATCAAAGACCGTATAGTACAAGGTATTAGGTCAAATCAGATAAGAGAGAGACTGTTGAGAGAAAGAAACCTGGATTTAGACAAAGCTATTGATATTTGCCGTGCATCAGAGCTATCAAAGTCGCATCTTGAGACAATGATAAATACAGGCGCCAGTGCTAGTGTTGTAAATGTGAATCGGGTCAACAGTCACCGTGCAGTCAGGCCCAAGAAATCGACAGGGTCTAAACATACATCAAATTCTGATCAGCATAATGACTGTGGAAATTTTGGGATGCAACACCCAGCAAAACAATGTCCAGCGTATGGAAAAAAATGTCACGGATGTGGAAAAATGAATCATTATCAACGTGTTTGCCGATCATCAAACCGCAAACAATGCAGTAGTACGACCAAACGTGAAAAGCAAGTACACACAGTAGAACAAGATGACGAATATGATGAAATACAACAACTAGAGCAACTCTTTATTGGAACAATACAGTCCGAACCGATGAATGTAGGAGACTCACAGTGGAATGTTACATTACCAATTGGTCCCAAACATGACAAAATCTCTTTTAAAATAGATTCGGGAGCCCAAGCAAATGTGATACCATACTACATGTTTCGTAAAATACGTAAAACTCCTCCACTGTCCAAGGCCAACATCAAGTTATCAACATATAATGGATCAGAAATCAAAGTCTGTGGAAAATGTATGCTGCAAGTTATGTATAAATCACATGACTACCAAGTAGAATTCATAGTGGCCAATGTGAAAACAGAAGCTATTATAGGTGCAAAATCTAGCGTAGATTTAGGCCTACCGAAGCGTATTTACAACATAAATGACGACATACAACCTAGGTGTAAAACAAAGCCCACTAGTGAATCACAATCAATTCTTGATGAATATAAAGATCTATTTCACGGGATTGGATGTCTCAAAACACCAGATCATCATATTAACTTGAGAGAAAATGCAGTACCAATCATATATCCTCCTAGAAAAATGCCAGAATCACTGAAACCGCATCTCAAGGATGAGTTGTCCAGATTACAACAACAGGACATCATTAGTAGTGTGGATGAACCCACTGACTGGGTAAATCCAATCGTGTGTGTGGAAAAATCAGATGGCAGTATACGGATATGCCTAGATCCTAAAGAACTTAATCAAGCAATAAAACGTGAACACTACGAATTACCAACAGCAGATGAAATCAGTGCAAAGTTAGCAGGTGCACAATATTTCTCTGTGTTGGATGCCTCTAGTTCATTTTGGCAAATAAAACTGGACATAGAAAGTTCCAAGCTTACTACGTTCAACACCTGTTTTGGTCGTTATAGATTCAACAGATTACCATTTGGCTCAGAAGTCTTCCAGAAAATTTTAGCACAAAATTTAGAAGGTTGCTGCATCTCAGTAGATGATATCTTAGTATATGCAAAAACAAAGGAAGAACACAATAAAAGACTTTGGAAAGTTCTTGATCGTCTTCGTAAAATTGGATTACGTCTAAAACGAACGAAATGCGTCGTTGGTGCAACAGAAGTAGTGTATGTGGGTCTACTGCTAACACAACAAGGCGTCAAACCCAACCCAGCGAAGGTGGAGGCGATTATCAAAATGCCACACCCACAAGACAAACATTCGCTAATGAGATTCATGGGCATGATACAGTATTTTGGCAAATTTATACCAAACCTGTCTCAAATAAGCGCACCACTACGTGAACTACTACAGAAAGACACGAGTTGGCATTGGGATGAACCGCAAAAGAAAGCAACAGAAATTCTCAAGACAAAATTAACAGAAACACCAGTGCTTAGTTATTATGATCCACACAAGGAGTTACAGCTGATGCGTCCAAAGACGGAATCGGAGCAGCATTAATTCAAGAAAATCACCCGATTGCATTTGCTTCAAGGGCATTGACCCCATGTGAACAAAACTATGCGCAAATAGAAAAGGAAGCTTTGGCGGCCACTTTTGCATGTGAAAAATTTCATATGTACGTGTATGGGAGAGATTTCAGATTGGAATCAGACCACAAACCATTAGAAACAATTGCTAAGAAACCACTTTTCAAAGCGCCACCACGCATACAACGCTTTCTACTTCGTCTACAGAAGTACAGATATACACTAGTGCATGTGCCAGGGAAACAGCTCATTGTTGCCGATGCGCTATCCAGAGCTAATCTTCCAAGCCAAGAGGAAAGAGACATGGAAAAGGAAGTGAACTGCCAAGTACACTTGCTCACAAGCTCACTTGCAGTATCTGAAGCGAAATTAAAAGAACTTCAGACCGCAACAAAACAAGACACTGAACTACAGAAACTCAAGGATGTAATTAGAAACAGATTTCCATCACACAGACGAAACCTTGATAGTTTGCTAGGACCATACTGGCAAGATCAAGACGAATACCATGAGTCAGAGGGACTAATATTCAAAGGAAACCGCATCGTCATACCATGATCTCGCAGATCTGAAATGATAGATATTGTTCATCAGGGACACTTAGGTATCGAAATGTGCAAACGTCGAGCGAAAAGTTTGTTATTTTGGCCAGGCATGCTGTCTGATCTTACCGACAAGATAACAAAATGTGGAGTTTGTCAAAAATACTCACGAAAACAACAGAAAGAGCCGTTGAAACCCCAAAAAACACCAACTAGACCATGGAAACATACAGCCAGTAATTTGTTCTATTTCCATTGCAAAGACTATTTGTTAATAGTAGATGCATACTCAGGCTTTTTCGAAGTCGACATGTTAGAAGACACAAGCTCAGAAACCGTCATAAAACACATTAAACGATCATTTGCCCGTCATGGTATCCCGGAAACACTCCTAACAGACAACGGTCCACAATTTACAAGTCGTAAATTCAAGGATTTTAGTAGAAAGTGGACATTTACCCATAAAACGTCAAGTCCCAACTACCCAAGATCAAACGGTCTTGCTGAAAGAACCGTTCAAACAGTTAAGAATTTGTTAAAGAAAGCTAAGGAGGCTGGTCAGGACCCCTATCTTGCTTTATTAACATACCGCGACACACCTCGTGAGAGTGATTTAGAGTCACCAGCACAACTACTCCTAGGTCGCCGGTTGAGATCACAACTACCCATACTCGCTGAGAAATTACAACCAAAACACCCAAATAGCGATATAGTGCACAAGAAACTACTAGATCGCAAAAACATTATGAAGAAAATGCATGACCGTCATTCCAGGCAGTTGCCATACCAACCCTTGAAACCAGGTGACCAAGTTCGTGTCCAAAATGACAAAATCTGGACACCGGGAGAGGTAGTAGCAGCAGCAGAACAACCCAGATCATACCAGATCCTAACACCCAATGGAAAAGTACTCAGGAGAAACAGAAGTCACATTAAGAAAATTCCAGACAGTAGTGAGAAAACCAGCAGTGAACAATTACCACCAGTTCCCATAGAAGAAAATATTGAACCCAATCGAAACACTACAAATGCTCAGGAGCACAGTCCTAGAGAAATTGCAAAACCGGCAATTATAACTAAGTCTGGTAGAATTGTGAAACCAAACAGAAAATATCACGATTTTGTAAAATAGAAGTTGACTTAGTCATAACAGGGCAGAATAATCCCTTACTGAGTCACGTGGAGTCATAAGGCAGTCTACCCTTATCTCCAAGTCATGTTTAAACATATTACGTGTTACTAGTTTATTATTAAGTTGATAGAATTAAGATGTTTCCAAAATTATAAATTTTGAGTTCAAGTTTAAATATAAAGAATTCCAAAACTATATGAAAACTTTATATGACACATCAAACAACAAGACTCTTAAACTGTCAGTCACTTTTTATTTATCTTCAAACAAAAGGGGATGTCATAGTGTTATAGCGCCAGCTACAGTTTATACTTGTAATTTATATGTATTCGTTTTTGGTACATGCGCAATAAAGACACTTCTCCAACCGGACACCATCTTGTCTGAGTTATTTATAGTTTACAGGTACGGCTTCTAGAACCGTGCCCAAACCTATGTTAAAGTTTCACATGTCAGTGTCCCATGCAATGTATATATCACATGTACTATAAATTGATTATTTACACAAATCTCGAACACTGACGACTTTTCGTGTTCTTAACAAAATATTTGCTGCTTTCATTGTCACGTGATATGTTTGAAGCCCCACATAATCTCGCGAGATCTGTAATTACTTGGTGTATATGAGCGAGAACTAATATACAAATTTCTGACATATGCGAACAGGATACATGTCTGTTTCTGTCCTGTATCTACGATATTGCAATCCATTTTTTTATTGGACAATTGCCTGCCTCTCGTAATAACATTTGAAAGTGAACTAATTGTTTTTAAATATTGATCATGAAACAGTGACTTAAACTAATATTAAAAATGCCCAACATGGACGGACTGCATCGTCTTTCACACTATTCATGAATCATATTGGGTTTCATGTACATAATTGAAGCATTGCACGCTCTCATGTTCTTCCACGACTTCTGCGTGCCTCGAAACAATGCGAATTGATATTTGAGCTATTGATTACTTTATATAACGTGTTTTACTGCATCCGCAACGTGCTTTCATCAGGCCAATAACAGACCCCGTTCCAGTTATCATCAAATACTTTATATTTAAAGCGGGGGGGGGGTCATCACCTGCGCACGCGCTGGAATTGAGTCCCAAGCGACGATAACACACGCTAAAAACGCAAAGGCTCGTGGGTAGACGCGCGTTTGTAAACAATGCAAAAGTGACATTCTATGGCCATCTGACGCATGCGCAGTTGACGACTCCCCCGCTTTAATATGTGGCTCCGTGTTCATGATTAATGTACAATCTTGACAATCGCACTGTTATTCCATGCATATGCCAATCACACAAACTGTATTTATATTGAGATTTAGACTACATCCATGTATTCGCCTAGACTACGATTAAATGTGCATACTTCCACCGTGATACTCATCCGTGTCGTTTTGTTCATGTAGTAAATGAATCATAACGTTGTTTTTGTTTTGATATTAGCTCAGATATATAACTGGATTCTATTTTTAATATTTCTATCGTTTTATTGTCCAGTCCATTCATGGTAATGTTGTTTTTCGCTTGTCTGTGAAATTGTCCTTCCATGTCTTTTTTCACACAATGCATTCGACGTTCCTTCTCGCTAATATTGAGAAAATCCAACATACGGGTAACTTCACCTATTGTATCTTTCATGACATCCTCATAGTGTACTATTAACAATGATCCATTGTATCGTGTTAACCAGAAAGTGACGACGTTATGCAGCCTGGAGATTTGTCTCGCTATATCCCGTGACTTAACACCTGTGAGGGAAGAGATAATATTAGCAATTCAAATGCTCTGTTTATGAATGTTAAGTGATCTAGCGTCGAAGCGCTTCATAACATAAATAGAAGTAAGCGACTCTATTCAGAGTCGATACTGTTTTGATCTATAATCGTCCAACAATGACATACTGTTGAGAGATTCACCGTATTCTAATTAACTAACGATTACCCAACCAAGCATTTTGACCTAGAGTTCAATGGCTAGAGCACGTGACTTATTGGCAGGAAGGCCCTTGATATTTAAAAAGCCATGCTAATTGTGTATTTCCTGAATCACATACTTCTTGCGTGTGCTACTCCGGTGTGGCTCCGACTCTTGCGTCTGTTAATTTCTGATATACAGCAGTCAAGTACATTTCTCATCAACAATATTGCCGCATTGAAGGTTGTATTTACTTGGTTACTTCCTTCATGAATTTTGACAACAACCGTTCTTCCTGATGTTGGGTTATCACGTTCACCTCTGAATCCTTTTTTTACAAACGTAAAATAAAATGTTATGTATAATAACTAGTAATTGTGAACTATATGTATGTATTTACTATGTATTTACTAAAACCGAGTGATTGGGGGTTATATGTATGTATTTACCAATATGTGCCACTATTCCATGTTAACTAAGATCAGCAGGTCTTAAAATTCACAATTAATTGTGGAAAAGATGAGAAAGATTCACTGTACTTGTCGGGGTACAAGTTAGTCTACTATCGATTAGGCGGTGGTTGGTTCTACTGGTAGGAATATTCAGAATTGTTATTAGAACAATAACAACTGAAGAAAACAGTGGTCCTAATATCCAATGTCTTGTATACTCTTGACATGATATTAAAGCGGGAGGGTCGTCACCTGCGCACGCGCGGGAATTGAGTCCCAAGCGACGATAACAACACACACTAAAAACGCAAAGACTAATGGGTAGTCGCTTGTTTGTAAACAATGACACGCTATGTCCATTTGACGCATGTGCAGGTGACAATTCCCCCGCTTTAAATAGTCTGGTTATCACCTTTATTGAACAACTGGCCATCATGGAACACTGATCCCGTGTATATACCAGTAGCTTGTTGTAAAAGATGACGAACCCACGTATTCCCTGCACCTGGTGGACTTGCTAAGGCGACAACGGGAAGATTCTCTGAGAAACGTAGCTCACAACTACTGTTTTCTGTAAACGTTTTTGAAATGTTATTATGTTCTTAAAAAAATAAAATTAAAATAATATATATATATATATATATAATTTTGTTTTCAGATTTTACCATCCAACTACAGTGAAGGTATTACCTGCCCACCGAAATTGTCCAGCCAGATAAATCACAGAAAAGTTAAAAAGCCGTTGCCGGTGAAAGATTACCCTAACTTTGAGGTCTAATTTCTTGGTGATGAAAAATGATATCAAAAATCATAGTAAATTTGTGCCCATACTCAACCTGAGTATATATTATGGAAGGAGATACATTTGGCGCGAAACCACTACTCAAAAATCAGTTTGGCTGTTGCCATGTAAACAAAGGGCCAGGAAATTGTTAGATTTTACCACACAATTAGAAAGACGGTATGACATGCCTACCAAGTATGAAAAGCCATTCTGGTGAAACGTAGCCCCAACTATGAGGTCAATTTTCTCGGAAATGAAAAAAAAATACATAGTAAATTTGTGCTCACACTCAAGCTAAGTAGTATGAGCTATGTAGGAGGTTTTTACATTTGACGCGAAGCTATTAAAAAATCATTTTTTTTAACTATGGCGACGGTGGGCCAGAATTTGTTTCTGATTTTTACCGTCTAACTAGAATGAAGGTGTGACCTGCAGAAGAACTAACACAGAAGAATTAACACGTGAAGACACACACCCACACACAAAAGTGATTTTTAAGGGCAGTTATCGTATGCTTACAATAGTATTATCATATATGCAAATTATCCATAATCTAATAATAGTATAATCGTTTTGACAATATCTGTATATAATACACTGTATGGAACATGGACATGTATATATCTGCTAAATTTGGAAATATACCTGAAATGGTTGCGTTAGTGAATATTAATGATCGCTGTTCGTCATTTAATCCTAAAACTGTACTTGGTAGTGCTTTTCCATCTAGGTTCGCAGTGTGGTCTGTATTATTCATCTGTTCATTCTCCGGTCTGCAACAATCTATATGAAATGTCCAGTGACTTTGTCGCTCACGTCGCGACAAATATAGAAAAATACCGATTAGTATCAGTATGTAAGACATAAATACTAAGTTAGTTTTGAATTTTCCGTATTTAAACATCATTCAAACCCCTATTTCGATGTCGGCGTCCATACATGAAAATCGTTGAATGGCACAGCTCGCGTATGACTAGATTTGCGTACATTCACTCTCGCTGTGTATTAATACAGGACGATTAGTTTAGCATGGAGATTAAGCATTGTATCTGTTAAAAGAATGCAAAGTGATAGTCGACACTCGTACACGTTTGGTAACATATTGTTGCATGAAGATTAATAGACTGCGCCAGTCTAGGAGATTAAGTATTGTATCTGTTAACAGAATGCTAAGTGGTACTTACTAACACAGAATAACCGATCCTTCGATGTGTGCGAACTCTACACTGTAAATCGTCGGAGCTCTTTTGTGTTTTTCATGAAAACACAGTGTTTAAATTGAAAACATTAAATTATAAAATATCTGCATTTTCTATCAAAACATTAAATTATAAAATATCTGCATTTTCTATCAAACCATTAGTGTTTTAGTATTTTTTGGAAAGGTGTTAACTGGGGTAATTATATCACTTTTTGTTTAAAATTAATCACATTGTGGACACTCAAAAATACACCTTTTCAAAATAAAACAATGTTTTACGAGGACATAAATGTGTCATTAAAGTGTTTATTGATATGACATTTATGGAATAATGCAACAATGTTATGGCAGCAGTACTATTGAGTGAAACAGAAATAAGGTATGAGACTCGAACTGGAGGCTGAGATGGACATTACATTATCCAGGGAATTATGTTGTGTGTTAAATACTTCAACTGGAAATCAAGACACTAATTTGTTGCCTAATGGAGTTTGATATTTTGTGAGCTGTGGCGGTGGTTCGAATCACATCGGAACATTCACACATGTGATTTAAACATTGTTTTCGAAAACTGCTCAATAGACCATTTTCCGTTCACTACGAGAATCACGCGTTATGCGTGAAATCGAACATAAAAACAGGACAAACAAAGGTCATAGCGTCGTAGTGGCGTCAAACATGGCGTGGGATTCAACAAACGCGAAAGTATTTTGGGGGACATTTCCATGCTTAATAATGTGCTGTACACATTTGATGATAGGCAATTTTGATTAAGTAAGGGTATTCGGAAGCAATATTCCTCTGTCGAAGATCGGCCGGTCGATGTGAGCTACGAAATAAAGAAATTCGAGTTGAAAATCAAATCGTTCGATTTTTACAACAGACGTTCGACGCGCGTCTTTCATGCATCTCGCGAGATCTCGCAATTGTACGGAAAATCACCTATTTGAAACACTTCTAAAAGCACAATCGCCAACGATGTTTCAACCGAAAATACCAGACGCTGTAACTTATGGCGTTACAGTGACAGATGTATAATAATGGCATTACTACATACCTGTGCGAATTTTCGCACCTCTAAGTTTCTTATAATATAAATATTTCACGATTTAGAAATTTCATAAATACAATACTGATATGAAAACTAATATAAAACGATAATTTAGGTTGCTACTTTTTTTGTGTGACACTTTCGTAAACTAGGTGTTTAAAATGAACACTATTTGCGTGTTCAGGTAACTGGGTACTCATGTCGCGTGTACGATCATTCAACAATCAGGAGCATGTGGACAGGAGGCATCGTTGTTAAAGCAGCAACAACAATTTGGACCGATTGCCTTTTAGATTTACTGAGAAAGACGGGAACCAGCAGATATCCTAAATCAAATTGAAGATGTGGTGGTATTGTTATAAATATGTGTGGAAAATATAATTTATAGAACCAATATCGACATAGTCATTTGCAGCGGCTGTCATGAATTTGTTTTTGCGTATCTGTTGTCCGACTTGATTAGCTGGTTACTGTCATCATTTCGGCTCATGCGAGGTCCTGGACGGAACTTGACTCAGTGATTTGGAACTAATTACGATATAACCGTTGCCAACCGGACTACTATTTCTGACTTTTGGTATTTGCAGTTATTAATATAGTGAAGGATTAATCAAACGATATGCGTGTCCAGTACTTAGTGTGATTGGCTGTATGATTGAAGGTGACGCCCTAGAGTCATTAAACTTCTTTGTAATTGGTTAAGTTTTGATACGTAATAAACGGTCGAAGTCCTTGGTCCCAAAGGGAGCTCCACGAGGCCAGAGAGTCTTGGTCAGTCCTGGACCGAGTCTCCGAGGAGGCGTTCTCGATGTGGCTAAATACTGGCTATTGAAACGTATTTCGTTGTGTGAGTCTATTTGACTGTAAAACTTAAGTGACTTTCCCGGTCCGGTACCTCAAGCAGACTTGATAGAGACGAGAATAATTCCCCATGACACGGCCTCCAATCATTTAATTGCGTGCGGGCTGGTACGGTACATGACGTAACACAAATTCATGCATTTACAAGACCAGAGAATTGCATACTGTATACATTTCTATGCCGACAACCCATGATCATGATCTTAATTACCAAATAAAATTACAGAACAGATTTCAGGAAAACGCAGTTCTATAAGTGTTACTTGTGCGTAGTAATATTTTTGTTTCTACATAATTTATAACAGTTATATTTCTGATTCAAATATCACATTCTACGAAACAACAATAATGATAATTAATTTTACATTACTTACTGAATTTTGATGTTGTATTTTTTTCACACTGAATAGAAAAAATAAAGGTTTGGTAAGAGCGGACGAGATGATTTTGCTAATATTGGGAATTAGTTTTGTCCTGTTAATTTGTTAATTATTAAAATGAAAGGTAAATGAGATTAAATGGATGTAGTGCAGATTTGTGGATTTGGTGAGAATGGGATTGGAATAAAGTCAAATTATAGCAAGTGAACAAGTGGTTTATTTTATTTGTCCGACTATGACTAGGATGTGCTCGAAAAGGCTGCATTCGAGACAACAATACCACAGGGAAAGAGATTGGGCACGTTAATTCATATCAAAGAACAAGTTTAAAGATGTTTTCGTTTGTTTTAGTTTATTATTCATTTGAATTGTCCATGTTATACACAAACTTATCTTGTTAATACTCATATTGATTAATAAATATTTACATGATTATGTAATGTGTTAATTATATGATATGATTATTGTGCAATCGTACAAAAATGCTCGATCGCGAAACGTATCATTTGATATATTTTGCACATTAACACTTTCCAACTTTATGTTTCAAGTGAAGTCGTGTATTTTTTATTGCATAGTTAAAGCACTTTTGAAAGTGTTGTGATATTGAGCATTTTTCAATACGTGTTTCAGGTGGGAACATAATGTGTTGTATACAAAACTATCCCCGAAATGTTACAATCAAAAACACTGACTTACAAGGGTTTTCATCATAAATACTTTGCAGATTATAAACGCGTGTTTTTTAAAGTGGGAACAAGCTTATAAACAGTTTGAATGTTTTACCCCAAAACAGAACAAATGTTTTATTTTAAAACAGTAGTGTTGCAATATAATCCATTTGCGATTTTAAGCAAAAAACTGTAATGTGTTTAATTATAAAACACTTAAGTGGTTTTAAAAAACAAAATTGCATCATAATTTAAATTTAAATATTTTATAGTGTAATCAACAGATTATCGGTTCATATAAAATACATATCATAACTACGGATCATGGTATAAAATATTCTTTATATTGGAAACCTCGTGTGTTTATTCAGTCGCTGAGAAAATTACTGAAATTAAGAAAAACTTCTGGCAAATATCATGAATGCGCAGAATCGCTGCACCGTGCATGCAACGCTTAATACATGTTAATTGTTAGAAAAATCGCAAACAGTGAACACAAAGTTTGTATATATATTTGTATGAGTTATATACGGCAGGATACAAATCACTAACACAATCCATCAGGCCTAATGAGTGTATTGTAAGACTAATTAATTTCTTTTCACGTTTATAGGACATATACTATATAGGTATAAGTGTCCGTATTTAATAAACATAATTACAGCAATTCAAGGTACTGATTTGATGCCGAAGTGGTGCTAGATGTTGATAAGTTACTACAATAGGTTACACACTTTGTTTTCACAATTACAGAAGTTGTTACAAATAATGCAGACAGCATGTCAGCAATTTGAAGCGCCCCGGAAGGAAGCTCCGCCCATAAAAGTGGCTGTACATTTGTTTTGAATTTCTCCTCCAATAAACGATCGAAGATCTCAACTTAGTTTTTCTACTTCAATTTGCGTCTCATGTTATTTCAGGGAGAGGGGCGCATAAAGTGGTGGCACTGTAAAGAACGCTAGTTAGAGTTATTTGACAGAACTAGCTGACCGACTGATCATGGCAGAATTGTTGATCAAAGTGCAGTATTCCTACTATGAAAATATCCATATCACGCCTATCTATATAACTGAAAGCTGCCTGCAACTTCGTCCAGTATATCAATAATGAAATTGAATACATAAGTAGAATGGGTGTTATTCGATTATTAGTTCTCTACGATGAGAACCAAAAGGTTGTCACCAAATAATGCTGCTGCTTTGATTTTTCAAGCTTTCTTTTTTTACAAAACCCCCGCTGTTTTTACATAACTCATTATTATTCAAAATAACACCCATGTTTATTTAGTAATCACGTGACTAATTCGTGGTACATATCGCAGACCATTTTTTTCAAAAAGCCAAAAACAAGGGTTTCAAGAAAATATATATTTTGCCATGCTTCAAAACACTTTTTCCCTTGAGAAATATTTTTACATTTTAGAGAATTATAACTCTACCGTATCCGCAAACAGCTTATGACTAGCAACACACGATCACACGTCCGGGGAGGGTTGCCGCCGTACATAAATCGTCTTCGAGTAGTTTTGTCGAATTTCCCGTCCGTAAATGCTCAGTCTCAACGTTTTATAATATTCGACATAGTCTATACGTTGTCAGTTTTTTGATCGCGGCAGGATACTCTCGATGGTAACAAACTGTTTGATGATATTATAAGCTGTCTGCTTTGAAACGCCACTTCGATCTTCAGTCTCAGTAAATGAGTAAATCAGTAAATACAAATTGACAACTCTTGTTCTCACTTCAACTGGTTTTTCGACTCCTTGCTTCTCCGTCGTGGTGTTTAAACAACTTGGACAAATGCCGATTTGTAGACACGCAATCAACACGATGACCAAAAGTGACTGAAGACAGACGCGCCGCAAAGTCTGGGGCATCGGACTTTGTAGCAAAAATAGAAAACATTGTGGGCAATATCTGTCAATCATTCCTCTGATTTGCAGTCGATGTTTATTTTTCTAGTTGCAACTTATGTAAAGTGTGTAACCTATTTTACAATGTTATTCATATCTAGCACTACTTCAAACAAGTAACCTGTAGAATACCGTGTGGGTAATATTTTTTATATTGATTTTTGTTGCATTTGCAGCAAATAGTTACCAAACAATGAGAAATCTATAGGATTGAATATACCCCACAACTGGCTTCACATGCATTGTTCATAGTTCATATGGTGCTTACACCAGGATTTAATTACAGCACCTAGGCGGTATGTGGTTACAGCTTAATGTTCCGAGTAATCGCACGAAATTGACATGACAATAGAAATTCATTAAAGACTGGCACTCCCATGCAATTAACAGCGAGTGAAATTCCTGGGATTGAAACATATATTTTGAAGTCACTGATATAGGCAACGAATAACTGCAAGTTGACATAAAGACGAGGTAGTTTATTTAATCAGTGGTCAACTAGAGGCTGAAATTATAATTAATTTGTTTATTTCAATTTCTCCTGACGTCAAATAGAATACACTGGTGAAACACGGTAGTAATTGTGGGTGAAAGGATGTTTTGGGGTGTAGTTTACATTGTATATGGAGTGGTAGGGTTGGGTGCAATCTGATTAAAATAAGATCCTGGTTTGGGCTTTTTTTTTTTTTTTTTTAAATAATATCATTCATATTTTTTTCATATATTCTATTATTTATTTTTTTCAAAATTTATTTGCTGGTATTTTTTTGAAGTTTTGGTAATCGCGAAAGCCCACAAGGATCTGACCAAGTACCTGTACAAATCGCGTTCAAGTACCTCTCCGCTGACGGGATTAGTCAATCAATCACAGAGCGCCTTACGAAAACATGGTGATGCACTTTGCGCGTGCGCATGAAGTGGTCACACAAAAAATGAAAAAAATGGCGGCGCTTACCGGCCAATCGAGCGAGAAACTCGGAACAAATAATTGACCATGAGGTGAGTATTTGTTGAATATGACATGTTTCCTATTATGATTGAACTATGTCGGGTATTTGGTGGACGGTTAGTCAAGTAACAATATTTATATACGCGAAAATGCGTACTTGTGTGGATATAAATAAAAACACCAGTGTTATTCACAGGCGCTCGGAACGTTTCTTGGATAATAAAAAACGACCTAAAGTAGAATCGACATAATTAGTCAGTCGCCTACCACTCATGTTAGTCACATTAACAAGGATACAAGGAGATTGTGTTTTAATATTGTCGCCTCCTGTCTCATTAATGAAAGACCAAGTCACAGTCCCTCTATCCTCTACTGTCACTGGAAATTGTTTAATTTGACTGGTTCATCTCATTTCGAAATCTATACTTCCTGTTATTATTTTAATATCTTGGTGATTAGTTTCTAAGTGATTGATTAATTGGTAATTCTTCCAGATAGACAGTTTGACTTTGTTGGGATTTAGTGCAAAAATGTGATATCCAGATTGATAGAAAGTTGCCAACCTATATATATGGTACCCCAAAGGAACAAAGCACACCTTCATAGACATGCTACATCAACATCATGGTGATAATGTTGAATTATTGGTAGTTGATGAAGTTAATATGTATGTTGTATGCTTGCTTGTAAAATTTGTATGCATGTTATTTCCATAATTGACACTAGAGGCATTTTGAGTCGATCTGTAATTCTAAACCACTCACTGCATCATGGGAAAGAACTTCCATTGTATATATAATCTGGAAACTGACTAAATTCTTATGTAAATTTTATGAAATTTTTCAACAATATTAGGATTTGTATCACTATATTAATATACAATTTTTTCATCCTATGTCAGAGATTTTTTTGAGAAACAAGTGAAAAAAAACCATTATCACCATATACATGTACCACATTTTGGACTCTTGTAATCTCGATTTTATTTATTTTATTTTGAGTATCCTGATGGCCCAGTACCGATAATGATAAAACTATGACAAACATGACCTAATCTTGAATTCAACATGAATCTCTTTAACATCTAAATTTAGCATAATTTTTTTGATCAATTTAACAGGGGTGAAAAATCTGATGCAAGTAACAAAAGCAGACGAAAGGCACAAGAAGGGGCATTCCGAACTAGGGAACTGAGATAGTTTTTTCCTGGTGTCGGAGTTTTTGCATTAACAGCAACAGCATCAAAATGTCTGCAAAATCAGATTAAAGAAAATTTAATTATGCAGACTGCAAAGTTGTAAATGTTTGCCCAAACAGAGATAATATCAGACTATCTGTTTTGAAGATTCAACGAGATATCCCATCATCATTTTATTGAATGGTCGACAAGCTACGAGAAGATCTACATGAATCCCAAAGGACAATAGTATACTGTTCATCTATTGATGCAACAGAAACACTTATTATTTTTTTTAAGGAGGAATACCCTCAATTACAGCGAGACGGATAATACAGTCCAGGAATCGCACTTAAAAGAGTTTACTAAATTATCTACTTCTAATTTTGAGATTATTTTTTGTACAACAGCTCTTGGGCATTGACATGAAATCAATATACCATGTACTTCACTATGGGTCATCATTTGATCTCGAGAGCTATATACAAGAATCTGGCAGAGTTGGAAGAGATGGTAAACCATCTCATGCCGCGTTATTTTATCACGGTGGAATGTTACGCGACATTTGTCCAGAACTGAAAAGTTATGTCAAAAATGATACTCTTTGTAGGAGAGTTAAATTATTTGAAGATTTTACATCCAGTAAAGACTCAAGTGTTTTAAAAAACAAGGAATCACATCACAACTGCTGTGATATATGTGAACGGAACTGTTCTTGTAGTAATTACGACTCTCATGCTAACTGTGTAGAAAAATATATGGTCCATTACTGTGCCAATACAGAGAGTGATGAGTCACGTGCAGTTTAGAATCGGATGCTGTACTGGCAGATTCATTACAGTCTTCATGTTCTAATGAAAGTTTGGAAGCAGACCAAACTGAATAAATCAATGTACATAAACATATCACTTTGTTGATCATGTATGCATTTAAAATCAGAGTAAAAAAAACACATCATTAATGTAAATAAATAATTGTTTATTACAAATTATATGATTCATTTTTGGCTCAAGTGTGAGTTTAAGGCGTGTTCCAGAAAATTATTTTGTGAACAAATCAAAGGATTTGCACCAAATTTGATAGGGATATTATACATTGATGTGTCTACATGGCATTACTGTTGGGGATAATTTACTCGTGCAAATTAGTTTTACATCATGAACACCTCCAATTTGTATTCTGAGCTTTTACAAGCTTGTCATTAAAACCCATACAAATCACACATATGGATGATAACCAAAATAACAAAGCCTTTTATTTCTATAGCACTAAATGTGACATACAAAAATAAATTAAAATTACAAGCAGATAGATATAACAGCTATAGAAAAGGGGCAACAAGAAGCATTGCTACCTGTATACATTGTGATTATAGGGGATGTGATGATTTTGGCATGGCAAGGTTCTGGTAAATAATATAAGGGGTAAATAATTGACAAAATAAGTTAAACATTAAATAGATATTTTATTTATCTAACAGAATCTTTACATAGAGGTGTTTAAATTTTGTTTGACTATTGCAATATTTAATATAATTTTTGATATTACTACCGGTAGTATTCCAAAGTTTGATTCCATAACATGACATACACATTGACTTGAGTAGTTCTATATTTTATACAGAAATCTAAATGTTTTGTACTATGGCTGTGTACTTCATGGGTATTTGTAAAGTACTTCAAGTTGTTTTCTGGGACTTTTTTATGATAAACATTATACATTACAAGCATGGTTCTTAATTCAATTAGATTTAATACATTTAGTTTATAAAATAATGGTTTTGTATGGCTAAAGTATCACTCTTTTGTAACAATTCTTATAGCTTTTTTTGGAGTAAAAATAAACAAATTAGAGTAGTTTTATATGGATGTCCTCAGATTTCACAACAATACACAAGATATGGTAATATAAGGGTTAAATACAGACGAGTCTAACAGGTATTTTAATTTTTAAAGAATACCTAAGTTTTTAGCAACTTTAACTAAATATTTTTCACATGTTCTTTCCACTGGAATTTACAGTCCAGGTGTACACATAAGAATTTAGTATGATACACTCTTTCAATATAAACATCATTGATTGGATGGACACTGTTTACATTTTTACAATAGAAAATCATGTAGTTAGTTTTAGTAATATTTAAAGATAATTTGTTAGCCATAAACCATAAGTGTAAATTCTTCATATTTTCTACATAAAAATATGTTAGTATCATCTGCATATAGAATAACCTTTAACAATTATGATACATTACAGATATCATTTACATATAGTATAAATAATATAAAGTTGAACCTTGCGGAACGCCATGAATTATACTCATTAGATCTGAGTTAATACCATCAATACAGACCTGCTGTAACCTGTTATCCAAACACTTCGAATGCCATAATTACATAATATTTGGACTAGGATTTTGTGATCTATAGTGTTAAACGCCTTTTTTAGGTCGATGAAAACAACAACTGTATACATAGAGACCATGATGGTAATTGTATATCTTGTAAAACATCCCATTAGATATCTGGATTATCGTGGAACTTTAAATCACAAACTGCACACAGGTTTGTTTGGGTTGCCATGATTAATCTGTGTGGAAAAAATACAAAACCAATTATCTCCACAATTACTAGTAGTATAACGTGTTACTGGGACGTGAAGTTGACGATCTAACGTATGCGGTTGGTTGCCGAAGTCTAGTAGAAAATATTGTTTATAAATGATAAAAGACGCCCAAAATTGCCGCTACTACGTTTTAAGCCGACCCTGTATAACTAGTGTCATTTATAAGCATTATTACCAAACGCTTCAGCGTGGTATTAAGAGTTTGTTTTCAGGGTTGGGTGATACCAAGGTGGGAAATGGATGCACATAAGGGGTTAATTCCTTGAATTGCAATATAGAGGGTTCAGGCCGAAATACAATATATAGTGTTTTCATGTTTCGTCTGATATTTCTGTGGTATTCTGCTGCTGTAAGTAATGCACGATTTGTTCCGAAATTCAGTATTTTGTGTGCATTCCAGGGTTATTCGTTTTTTGCTGAAAACACCCCTATTTTTTAATGGCAGAGTCGAATAGTCTCACTCCCACTGGGAAATCTGCATTGTTGCTTGAATGAGAGCTAATTAAACACATTTCCCAGACCGGCGAAAGAGTATGCAACAGCCAATTTTAACAGCCTGTCACATGATTTTAGTCTGAAAGTCAACAAGAAAAGAGGCTAGTCCATTATACGCAGGAGTAATTGGGAGTAGAATATGTGAGGGATAGTATTAACAGAGATGTGTATACTGGAAAGTAATAACTATCATACTTTTGCACTCTGAGCATTCCTGTTCTGGTATATTGGTTTGAAAATGTTGAACTTGCATGATTTGCAATGTGTTTTTTTTACTGAAACTCCCCTATTGATCGAATTCAGGGTTTGAACGAGAACGACACACCACGTGATTCATTTGAATACAATGCTGAAGGCAAGCATGCCGTGCTACTGTGGTACGCCACTGACGGGATGACTTACTAGTACTGCATGCTACAACTTCGCTTTTGATGTTGCTTGCTAGCCGTGGATTGAATGAATCTTGATTACCGGTTAAAATGTTGCTCATTTGGCGTTGGTAATCTTTATTTCGAACTGGATAACGCCGCAACGTTGCCAGCAGAAACCTCCTGGTACTTCGTACTATGATAAAACTCAGTCAACATACACCAAGTTCTGTCAATCGTAGTATTCCATGTGATGTACACTTAATATGCAAAAAATGTTGCTAAACTGGATAAAAATAGCAGACGAACATTTATTTACAAAATAAAAATACTTCGGTTGCCAATGAAAACAAGCCGGTAAAAAACAAGCAATATGTTTTCGGCTGTTACCATGGTAGGACATGAACGTGAAGCTAACGTCGGTTTATAACTAAAACCAGGCACCTTATACGAGGTTCGCAAAATAACATTCAGTCTTTAGAAGTCACTTTATTTTATTGCTAGGACGTATTCAGCCGTTAAATGTATTATTTCCAACCGTTTTGCGATAGTATTTTCTAGATTGGAGGCAGCATTTAGATTTTATTCAAAGTTCAATTGGGATTACGTTGACAGTGTAACAATGTCGGCGCCAGTGATCTCTTACCAGTGCGCAACGTAGACAGAATAAAAGGAATGATCATTTGGCCACTGCTATTACAAGACTGGTAGGAGGTAATAAATTTGGGGCGAAAGTATTCAAAAAACAGATTTTGGCTGTTGCCATGGTAGCGGTGGGTCAGGATTGTTTTTCCAATTAGTGATGGTACGATCTGCCTATCAAGTTTGAACAAAATCAGCCAAGCCAAAAAAAATCACAGAAGAGTTAAAAAGCCATTCCTGGTGAACAGTTACTCTAACTTTGGGGTCAAATTTCTCATTAATGAAAAAAGATATAAAAAATTCAAATAGTAACTTTGTACCCACACTCAAACCGAGTACAATGAGCTATGTCTGAGGTGCTGTATCACAGGGAGTTGGACAAACTTATGTATTTTAATAAATTATTGAATAATAAAATGTTATATAACTTTTCTTTTACCCCCCTCCCCTTCCTGGTATCTAAATCAAGTAATCACTATTTTTATTTTGTAAACACATTTCCGTCTGCTATTTTTGTCAGGTTCAAATCGTTCACCAATCGTTCATTTTTGGCATGTTAGATGTACATCACATAGAATACTAGGATTGGGAGAACTTAATGTATGTTGACCACCTGGAAACTGAGTTTTATCAATCTTTAAGGGCTCTCTGAACATCCACCCGCAGCCTGGACCCGCAGTAAAATCAGCCTTTTCACTTTGGCGCGTAGATCTTTTGACTTGACAAGTTGTTTGACAGCTAGCAAAAAGATTGTGCGACGCGCATCGTCGGCGGCGTCTTTTTTATGACGTTTTGAACACTTAGTCAATTTGAGCAGTATTTATTCGGACAATGACTCAAGTTTAGACGTCTGATTATTTTATTTTCACACGTACAGTGACACGCGTTCTACACTGACACGCGTTGCTAGGTCGCAGCACTGTCTGGAGCATATTAATGGGCAATTGGGTTCCCCGACCTAAATTTCTATCCCGATTTGTTGCACGTTCTTTCGAATATGAAATAATCAAATATGGGACATATGTAATAATAACAGAACCCCATACCCTCCCAGTGGCCTCGCTCGTGAAAGTACGGCAGCAGGATACACCGCATCACTCGTGAAAATAACTTCCATACGCAATGAAAGCCACGGGGAGGGTATGGGGTTCTGTCATAATACTTCATTATCACTGAAAACATTTTCCCCCTGAAATAAATTCCAGTGAAAATGCCATTTCCCTTACACTCTATTGAGACACAGCACAGTGAAAATTGGATTCACATGTAATGCTTGAAAACATGTCAGCAAAAATTAATTAAGTGAAATTTTACGTACTTCATAAGAGTTGGAAATGAACAAATTACACCCGACCCTACCACTCCATACACAATGTAAACTACACCCCAAAACACCCTTTCGCCCATGGGTACTATCGTGTTTCACCAGTGTATTCTATTTGACTTCAGGAGAAATTGAAATAAACAAATTAATTATAATTTCAGCCTCTAGTTGAGCACTGATTAAATCATAAACTACCTCGTCTTTATGTCAACTTTAAGTTATTCATTGCCTACATCAGTGACTTCAAAATATATGTTTCAATCCTAAGAATTTAACTCGCTGTTAATTGCATGGGAGTGCCAGTCTTTCATGAATTTCTATTGTCATGTCAATTTCTTGCGATTACTGGGAACATGAAGCTGTAACTAAATCCTGGTATAAGCATCGGTTAGGCAGGCTTGAACTATGCATGTGAAGCCACCTGAGAGGTATATTCAATCCAATAGATTTCTCATTGTTTGGTAACTATTTGCTGCAAATACAGCAAAAATCAATATAAAAATATTACCCACACAGCATTCTACAGGTTACTTGTTTCCTGCTAGATTTCAGCAGAGACCTTTTGTCTTTTTAGTTCTAATGATTTCGGCAACCAACCGGCGACTGACTAACTATGCCGATCCCAGTTTAGGTCATTTTTTTATTATCCAGGAAACGTTCCGAGCGCCTGTGCAACCAACCACATACTAAAATCGCCTATGATTGTTTCGTTACGGCACGGAAATCTTACAATCAAATCAATAATGCATAACGTTAATCATTTTCTAAGCTAAACTAATTAGTGAATGGCAGCTCAAAAACCAAGGCACGTGAATGGTTACTGAAAATCGATAGCGATAACTTACGTATTTGCACTGTTCAATGTAGCATAGTATACGTCTTCTGAAAAAATACAGCAGAAAAAGAAGTCCACCATTGTTCATGTGTTTGTTTGTTGTGTCGCTTCTCCTGCTCTAGAAAGTGATTTGTAACACGAGTTCTGATTGGTTGCTGATTCTATGAGACTTGAACGCGATTTGTATAGGTAGTTGGTCAGATCCTTGTGGGCTTTCGCGATTACCAAAACTTTAAAAAAATACCAGCAAATAAATTTTGAAAAAAAAATAATAGAATATATGAAAAAAATATGAATGATATTATTTTAACAAAAAAAAAAAAAAAAAAAAAAAAAAAAAAAAAAAAAAAAAAAGCCCAAACTAGGATCTTATTTTAATCAGATTGGGTCGCGTGTGATGTATTCATTTCCAACTATTATGAAGTCACGTAGAATTTCACTTAATTTATTTTTGCTGACATGTTTTCAAGCATTACACGTGAATCCAATTTTCACTGCGCTGTGTCTCAATAGAGTATGAGGGAAATGGCATATTCACTGGAATTTATTTCAGGGGGAAAATGTTTTCAGTGATAATGAAGTATTATGACAGATACCCTCCCCGTGGCTTTCATTGCGTATGGAAGTTATTTTCACGAGTGATGCGGTGTATCCTGCTGCCGTACTTTCACGAGCGAAGCCACGGGGAGGGTGTGGGGTTCTGTTATTATACATATGTCCCATATTTGATTATTTCATATTAAAAAAAGAACGTGCAACAAACCGGGATAGAAATTTAGATCGGGGAACCCAATTGTCCATTAATATGCTCCAAGACAGTGCTGCGACCTAGCAACGCTTGTCAGTGTCAGAAGAACGCGTGTCGCTGTACGTGTGAAAATAAAATAATCAGACGTCTAATTTGAGTCATTGTCCGAATAAATAACTCGTGGATGTTTAAGCGTGGTGGTCGTAGCGCAGCGCGTGTTCGAATTTCATGTAAATAAACAATGTATTTTACACGCGTTGTATACGTCGCTATGAGTCCCATATCGAACAGGACGCGACACGACGACTGTCGCCCTTTAGTTGGAACCACGACAGAACCAGAACTTAAACTGGGCGACTACAATACACGGTTGATGTTGAAGTTAAAAGTTCCTCCACAGATCTGTGCATTAGCAAACATGCCATGCAACTGCGGTACTCCACTGACGGAATGACTTTCGTTGAAATCGGT
Source organism: Saccoglossus kowalevskii (assembly GCF_978046115.1). Classification (NCBI taxonomy): domain Eukaryota; kingdom Metazoa; phylum Hemichordata; class Enteropneusta; family Harrimaniidae; genus Saccoglossus; species Saccoglossus kowalevskii. Next base: position 5,273,554 of record NC_140654.1, read on the forward strand.
CGTCGCTGACTCGTGAGCTGCACACTACAACCTCGTTTGTGATGTTGCTTGCTTGTCGTGGATAGACTGAGTCTTGGTTACCGGTTAAATTTTGCTAATTTGGCGTTGGTAATCTTTATTTGGAACTGAGTAACGCCGCAACGTCGCCAGCAGAAACCTCTAGGTATATATCGATGTTGATGGTTGCGGCTCCATATTAATCGGAGATTTTACTGCGGGTCCAGGCAGCGGGTGGATCTTGCGAGAGCCCTTCAAGATTTATGAAACTCAGATTCCAGGTGGTCAACAAACATTAAGTTCTCCCAATCCTAGTATTCTATGTGATGTGCATCGAACATGCCAAAAATGCTGGTGAACGATTTGAACCTGACAAAAATACTTGAAATAGATACCAGGAAGGGGAGGGGGTAAAAGAAAAGTTATATAACATTTTATTATTCAATAATTTATTAAAATACATAAGTTTGTCCAACTCCCTGTGATACAACACCTCAGACATAGCTCATTGTACTCGGCTTGAGTGTGGGCAAAAAATTACTATTTGAATTTTTTATATTTTTTTTCATTAATGAGAAAGTTGACCCCGAAGTTAGAAGTAACTGTTCAGCAGGAATGGCTTTTTAACTCTTCTGTGATTTTTTTTGGCTTGGCTGATTTTGTTCATACTTGACAGGCAGGTCGTACCATCACTAATTGGAAAAACAATCCTGACCCACCGCTACCATGGCAACAGCCAAAGTCTTGTAATAGCAGTGCCCACATGATCATGCCTTTTATTTTGGCTACGTTGCCCACTGGTAAGAGATCACCGGCGCCGACATTGTTACCACTGTCAACGTAATCCCAACGCAGCTTTGAACTTTGAATAAAATGTAAATGCTGCCTCCAATCTAGAAAATACTATCGCAAAACGGTTGGAAATAATACATTTAACGGCTGAATACGTCCTAACAATAAAATAAAGTGACTTCTAATGACTGCCATGTTATTTTGCGAACCTCGTATAAGGTGCCCGGTTTTAGTTATAAACAGACGTTAGCTTCACGTTCATGTCCCTTCCATGATAACAGCCGAAAACATATTGCTTGTTTTTTATCGGTTTTCATTGGCAACCGAAGTATTTTTATTTTGTAAACAAATTTTCGTCTGCTATTTTTATTCAGTTCAAATCGTTCAGCAACATTGTTGGCATATTAGGTGTACATCACATGGAATACTACGATTGAGAGAACTTGACGCAATGGTCCCGGGACCCGCCGTAGGCGGCATTATTTTCATTCGAGGTCAATTTTGGATCACCAGGTCATTCCTAAACGCGTAATTAGGACTGAGTCGAGAATCAATTTTGGGTGCCAGAAATCATCCAAAGACGTTTATTTGGGTATAATTTGCGCTGTCAAGACAAAGTTCAGGCTAATAAAATATGATTGACGACATTTTCCCATGAGAAAAAAGTGAATTATTTGTTGAAAAAGGCGGAGAAAAATTGATACGCAGAAATCGTGACGTTGACTCTACGCATGCAATGCAGCGTCATGGAAATTGTCTACAGTACACGTACACGCATCTTTCGATGACGTGATTATTTTGCCAGCCTGCCTAGGACGCCGTACAGACATTGTACTAAGGTAAGAGCCTTTGCCCTTTTCCACAAATTTTAATATATTCTTAACAATTGCTTTACCTCTAAAACTCTGCACACCATGCTATGATCATTCAGTGTTTTGTACTAAACGACTCATCGCTTAGCAAAGGCAATTTTCAGGATTTATTGGCACATGATGTCATGAATCAGAGAAACTAATGACCATTGACCAAAAATAAATATTGCATTGTATATAAATGATGACAGCGATTTACTAGGCCTATGGCCTGTGAACTCATATGATGTGTGTGCACGGTGCGACTAGTAACAATTACCTAACCTACCGGTCATGCACGGCCACAGTTGTCACGATGCATCTCAATAAAATAGCATCTAAAACCAATTAAGGCCGATATGTGTAAATACTTGTACATTAATAGTCTAGTCTATGCAACCAGCAATAACGACATGCAAGAATGGCATTGGCAAAATGATAACCTCGGATGTAGCCATGTCTAGGGGCATGGATATGATTTATAGTCTTTGCCCATTAATGTAATGTTATAATGTATATGAAGTATGTGATCATGATTAATCTTCATGATCATTTGTGACCACACCATTGATTATTCGGCATCGGCTACCACACACTATAATATTGAGCAGAAAGTCATGCAAGAAATTGCATTTGATTCATCACATTGGCATGGCTGGCTGTATTTATTCTTACTTTTTCATGATCATTGTTTGGTTCACTACAAGTTTCTTGTGATTTAGGCGGATTTTTGTCACATGGAAGAAACAGCGAAGGCTGCAATGTGTACATCAGGGGGCTTTTATCATGCTTGTGATGTTGCTATTGTAGGTAAATGGCCACAGCAGGAATGTACATAACTGTCATTTATTAGGCAGAAACTGATAGGGGCCAATTCCTTGTGCTCACTACACACACATGTACATCAGTGAAGGTTTTTCTGTTGCCAGCTGCCATTTTTGAAATGGTGCCACCGATCAACAGTTCATGCCACTCATCTCAACCTTAAACAATGACATGTGTTGTCATTTGTTATTATTTTTATTACTATGGAAATGAGTTACCTTTTTCTAAAATAAACAAAATTTGATAGTAATATCATCATGTATAAAAAAAATTGTTATATATAGACTGAACATGTTGGGGAAAAAATAAATCTAAAATAATAAAATCCCTGCCTAACTACCCAATAGTTTTTACCCTAATACTGGAAACACCAAATTTGTTTTTCATTGGCCTCATAATGGTTTGAGATCTTTTTAACATGATCCACATAAATAATGAGGGATGAACTGGGATTCTGTACAAACAGGTCCATGCATTTACATTCTATGTTTCTGGTTTGATGTTGACTCATTTACAGCCCTGTCATTGGTGATACAAGAAGTTTACTCCTTATAGCATGTGTGTGGTCTGTCTTATGCAAACCAACAATGCTGTTTTTGCACATGGTCAATTCACTCTGGTTATATGTCAGTTGACACATTACCATTGCCATGCGATAAATTCATTACTTTTACCGGTTCTATCAGTCTGATGGAATTGATATCATCATTGATAACTCTATGAAGTACAATTACATTCCATATAGTCTCTTTGCACCTACTTTATTGCTTATTCATTCTGAATGGACAGTTGGATGAACATACAATAGCCTAAAAGTAAGGGGGTATATTTGTACAACACCCTGTAACTTTGCATGATATGGGTCTATAATACTGTCTTGTAAACAGTTAACTACTGGTTTTGTACAGTTTATTGTTGCTACACATATACTTATTGAAAACAACAAGATATAGTATTTTCGGCAATATGACTACTACCAAATTGGTCGGTGGTGATACCTATCATTTGGATCTTCCGTCGACACTTATCTGCTTTTGCACCATGAGTCGTTCCATGCACATCATACCAGATTTAATCATGACACTCTGTTTACAACACTAATTTACCTCATTATAATGTGTATAACCTGTGTTTTCATTGAGAGAATGCTTGAATGCACGGTAGTGCTTTCAGCATCCTCTCACTAGTTATTTACAATGTGCCTCAAGATTTAATTTATGGAAAGTCCAATCATATCCAAAGCATTTCAACAATGTTCTTCCTATTGAACATTCCTCTACTCAACACCTTACTCAAATCATTCATTACAATATATAATCCTTACCACTTGTTTTATTATTTTCTTCCAGGCGAGATAATTCAACCATCACCTGTATCTCCTATTGGTTCAACTTTTTACTTTATTCTTACTCGAATTTTTTTGTAAACTTGTTGTATATTGATGGTTAAGATAAAAAATAAAAATAAAAAATTTTTCCTTGTTCATTACAGACGTTTATTTTATTCACACTATTTTTACATGGTTGTCTTCCAACTAGTCATGCTGAGTGATGTCTAATAGCAGCTGGCCAAATTACAATCGAGTGGTGGGTGGGTCACAGTCAAGTACAAATAAGCCATTCACTGTCAAAGAACAAATATAATCATTCTTTCCGATCAAGTACTTTAACCCTCTTAATTCAAGCGACATAACCAAAAGACGTAAGACATCACCTACTTCCTATAACACACAACACCATATTCACATAATTGTTCATACATTACATGTATACATTGTCACAGCAAAATCAATTACATAAATTTACCAACAGCTCCAGCAAATCATCTGCCCATATTAACTATAGCCTCTTTTGTAATCCCTCTAATACTTATATTTTGTGTTTCAATTACATAATGTTAGTCCAAAAATGTCAGCTTCTATTATTTGAACACAATCCTATTATCAAGGTCACGTTTGTATTGCGCTGGTCCCGCTAACTCTGGATGTATGTTGACTGATTTTTATCATAGTACGAAGTACCAGGAAGTTACTCAGTTCCAAATAAAGATTACCAACGTAAAATGAGCAACATTTGACTGGTAATCAAGATTCATGTAATCCATGGCTAACAAGCAACATCACAAGCAAAGTTGTAGCATGCAGCACTAGTAAGTCATCCCGTCAGTGGAGTACCGCAGTAACACGGCATGTTTGCCATCAGCATTGTATTCAAACGAATCACGTGGTGTGCCGTTCTCGTTCAAATCCGGGATTCGATCAATAGGGGAGTCCCATTAAAAAAAACACATTGCAAATCATGCAAGTTCAACATTTTCAAACCAATATACTAAAACAGAAATGCTCAGAGATGCTAATGAAGGATAGATATTACTTTTCACTATACACATCTCTGTTGATACTATCCCTCACATATTCTACTCCCAATTACTCCTGCGTAAAATGGACTAGCCTGTTTCATGTTGACATTCAGAGTAAAATCATGTGACAGGCTGTTCAAATTGGCTGTTGCATACTTTTTCGCCGGTCTGGAAAATGTGTTTAATTAGCTCACATTCAAGAAACAATGCAGATTTCCCAGTGGGAGTGAACTTAGTTCGACTCTGCCACTAAAAAATAGGGGTGTTTTCAGCAAAAAACGAATAACCCTGGAATACATACAATATACTGAATTTCGGAACAAATCGTGCATCACTTACAGCAGCAGAATATCACAGAAATATCAGACGAAACATGAAAACACTATATATTGTATTTCAGCCTGAACCCTATATTGCAATTCAAGGAATTAACCCCATATGTACATCCATTTCCCACCTTGGTATCACCCACCCCTGAAAACAAACTCTTAATACCACGCTGAAGCGTTTGGTAATCAGTGCCTGCAATTGCAGTAAGTATCATGTTAATATTCAGATTGCCCTTTGTAGCGATGTACATGCGCGAAACATAATATTCTCGCCAGAATTACTCAAACGAGAACTAATTTCATGTTTTTTGACACTCCACTGAACATACATGCACATGAGATACAATTTTCCCGACGCTAATTTACTACAACCACAAGTTACAAGTTGCATTAGTGGCTGTGGAGCTGAATCATTTGTAACAAGAGCTGGAACTCACCATTATTTTAGTGCCATTTATGTTCAACTGGTGATGGGATTGTTAATTGTGCTACCACCGTCTGTCGTCAATTGTACATTTAGTAGTTTGCACGGTTGCTATGTTCAGATAAACATTCGATTGTAGTTGGCAGACTCTTATTTCGAGCTTGCTTCCGACAGAACAGAATATTTGAGTGGTTGATTGATACTCATATTGCCAGACTTTGTGTCGTGATGCATCACTACAGAATGTCATCTCTTTCTGAACGTGATTTATTGATGACCCAGTGCCAAAAAAAAGGAGTTGACTACCTTACAGGCTTTGGTTTTTCCAATGTTGACAAAGCTGTTTGTATCACCGCACCCTACTAGTGCATGAAATACTCATATTTCTGTGAATTGTTCGTTCATACGCGTTCATATCAATTATTCGTTTGTAGGTGCTGTTATAACTGCCCGGACATAATTCCACCTGCGATCATTTTAACTATTTCCTTCATTATACCAATTAAAATTATTACCACACTGTATAGACCCCTTTCATAAGTCGGGCGCTCTCAAGCAGTCCTTGTTTGACAACCATTGTACTCTACCTAGGCTTCGTTTTCCCGATTTCACCTCCACATTCTTAATCGTTTATATATTTACAATTATTAACTGACAATATTATAATCTGCCAATCTCCTGGATTCAAAGATACATGGACGCATCAATTTAGCACCCCTGGAAAGTGTTTTGTTCATGACCGGGTGGGTAGAAATTTGTTCGTAACGTAACGATAATTACAGCTATTTCCGCTTTAAGCCGTACTTACAAAGTACGATTTCAAACTAAATAATTAGAAATACATCATGCATGTGACGGTACAAATAAATAAATAAATAAATAAATACTCTGTTTTTGCAATTAATATAATATGAGGCTATTACGAGAATGCCTCAAAGTATGCACGAAGACAGTACAGCTGGAGTGCGCGTCGGTCGATGCGCGGCGTACTGTCTGAGTGCATACTTTGAGGTATTCTCGTAATAACCTTATTGTTATACATTTTTCCTTCCTATGATACATCATGGGAATGCCGAAATCCAAAAAGTTTAAAACAGAATCAGCAAACTTCTTTGTGTGGAGTCCGGCCAAACCCTAATGGCAGCCATGTTTTTTGTTATTATTATTAGAGGACGCTTACGCGCGTTATCATTCCATATTTGGAATTCGCATTTCCTTATATGGTAGAATGAAAATACCCTGTAAAATACCGCAAAATTACGGCGCGCTGTAATCTATGGCGTTACGGTGACAGATGTCAAATATACTTCGTGTTTGAAATCTAACTAAATTGGTCAGCTAAATGGTGCAACACTGATACGACTGATGCAGGGTGTCAGAACAGTGCAATCCCGCGAGTTAAATGACCATATGTATTGACATAAGTGATGTCTTTTTCTAACTTGCCTAAACAGACAAAACTATTTGTGTATCTTTCTGTTGAAATCACACTGGGAATATACATAGAACAATACGTTTGCTACCTCATGCAACACAATTTATATTGAATGTGATATTCTTCAACCAACTCTCTATACACATTTGGTTTTGCTTCACTCTCCTTTAAACATGCATTAATATGATACAATGTGTCACGTAATTATCGTTATTGCAGTGACGCCAAACCAAAGACATATATACGGAAATCAGCCCTTTGAATTGACAAAGCAGCAACAATATCATATCCCTATAGCAGCCATTGTATTGTCATTAGTCAGCACGCTTCCAGCAATGTTCGGAGAAACCCATTGACAATATTCATCAATTGGTCAGGAGCACAGTCTCGGCATTGTTAACTCACGCATTGCGTTCCGTTTCGACGATGGCACATCAAGTTTGTCCTTTATTCCAACGGACATCAGGATCTTACATTCGCCAGTTGACGAATCACACTCTTGTTAATGGTTGATTGGTTATTATAATTCATTTTGTCTGCAACCGTGACCGCAGCCAAGTCCATAAAACTGATCATCGGCATACATTTTAGCTAATTTTCAGGAATGATGCAACACCATGCTTTTTATCGAAATAAACAGATTACATGAATAGTTTACCATTTATTGTAAACAAGCCACTGAACGACTTTATTGTCCTTACAGATATTTTTTTTTACAAATCAATGAAATACAAATACAAATTAGAAAATAGAAAACAAATGTAAATAATAGTGCATCTATTGGCTTGCCATAATTGTGATAATTGAAGACTAAACACAGCAATATTTTGACGCATTTAGTACGCGTATATATATAGTAATAAATGTATAACCGGTATATGGTCGGGTATTCGATAAATGATAGCGCCATAAAAAAAAAACATTGTCACTGTATATTACAGCGCAATCTACAATAAAAATATGGATAAACCTATTTTTTTTATTTTAACTGAAAAAATACAAACGAGGCGCCGATCTAATTGAAAACATAAATGCCGCTGAACGCAGAGTGATAATGTCTGTATGACGTAGTTAAATCGCCGTCAGTATACGTCGGATAAACTCTGCATTTTACAGGCGTTGTATACGTCACAAAGGTACGAAGACTGTGACGCCTAAACTATTGATATGCTGTTTATATTGATTACACTGCTTTATTTCAATGACCCGCCATGATAGGAATAAATATATATATATCCAAGGACAGCTTTTTATAATTGTATAGTTGGCCCGTCCTAATCGGACGGTCACTAAGCGGCGCTGTCTCTCGAGGATAAGCACAGTTTACGTATCAGCGCATGGTGTGCGCCATTTTGAATGTTTAATTAAATTTCACTGTCCAGTCAGTAGCGGGTATCCCCTGGGAAGGGAGTGCACAGATATCATCCCCTGGAAATTGCTTAAATAGTTCTCTATATTCCCATATATATATAATGGATTTGTGTTATTATCTTTCCAATAACTCAATGTTCTTGATATTTCTGCTATTTTCAATCATTTATACTATCAACTACTTCTACTGTGTGGTTAATGTAAGTATGATATCTTTTTGAATTACTAAAAAGACTAATTTTCACTGGGTTTAAATTTCACTGATTTACCATTTCAGGCATATTCAGTGGGTTTTAAATTCACGGTTTTATCATTTAGATAATATGTTTTATGTTAAATTTTACATATTAACTGGGTTTTAATTTAGCGCATTTTCCAGTCAGCGAAATAAGCCAAAATAAAACCCAGTGAATAATTAACCATTTTACTACAGTACTGTGTACAATATTTATGTTTTTTCGTATTAAGTATGTGATAAATATGTATATCGAATACCATTGATATATGTTATGTTTTGATTGTCGCGGTGTTCATTCATATTACACGTATCAACACCATATAGTATTTAGCCCACTAGAGCTAGCATTTTTACTTCACTGGTTGTGTCCTTGTTTTGCATCTTTTTTATAAAATAGTTTATTTTTCAGTATTTGTTTATTACTGTGACCGACTCATAAAATATGGTTGTATTTTGGTTCTATTTATGTCAGTATTAGGGAAATTTGTATGTTAATACGTATATTGTGTATTTGTGTAGGCGTTTGCGGGTGGTTAAGTAATCGACCTCCGCTAAACATATAACATACTGTAACAACAGAACATACGATAGAATAAATAACATAACCATGCGTAATTATTAATTATTTTGAACAGAAACCAGTACTCATCGGAAAAGATGCCAGATTCAAGTTGTTTCTCAATAAACACTGTCCAGTCTTAAATGAGACATACTGGCCAACATTTTGGTGTATCGAAGGCACAATGATGTCGTTAATGAGAGTATTTCTTCATGCGACTATATTTCGTGTAACTGGGGTTAACTATATAAGGTAAAATCTAGTCATACATGTAACATTCACACATTCAAAAGAATTTGTTCTTGACAAACAGCCAAGGTTGTGTATATATTGTCTATATTTGACATATTTCAATATTGAATTCCAAAAATATAATTAAAAAATAAATAAATCGTTTTTCGTTATTGTAACCTCTAATAACATGTACGTTATGGCTAGGAATTGTATTTGAAGGTATGCGTGTGTTTTAGATCTAGCCTCAACATTGCATAACTGCATATTTTAAAATTGCAACTCTCTTGGGAAATAGTCGCGTGCATTTTTAAATGGTCCCACAGTGTGTTTGCAAACCATTATATCACTATATAATTCCACGCACCTATTATATTCAAACTTAATTGTTCTGGAATCTCTGCAACCACATTTGATTTCAATTTGATTCCGAATGGTAGATTTAACAGTGAAGCGCCTTCTTGTACTCTAAGGTTTGCCAAATACATCTTTGTCAGTGTGCCAACCTGAAGATTTGTTCCCATAAACTCCATCGTGTGTAAATTCTCATTCCAAACCCATGGTGAAAAGTATGTAAATTTGCATTGTAAACGATACAATAAATTCGTTTAATTCCTGGAAATATGTTTTTGTTTTCTAGTGAAATGTTGACAGCTTCTGATGGGGGTGAAATTTGTCTACAATGGGCGGACACCGGTTATAAACAACGAGACTCCAAGGACATGAATCCGAAGCCCATCATTCTATTTTTATATGGCGTAACAGGTTGTGTCAATACTAAAAAGTTCGAATTCAAGTTGTTGTCTAGCAGCCAAATGAGCATGTTAATGTGTAATATATGCATTACATTATGGGAGATATCTTCCCATTCGTATTTGCACATCTATCATCACACAAAATTGGTCTTTTAACAATATTATGATTCAATAATTATAATTGAAGTTTTCAGAAATCATTCACCATTTGCACAAATGCAAATTACGACTATTTTTCGTGACATTTCGCACTCTCAGAAAATGTTGATTTTTATTGTAGTCTATATACTGATGGTATTTACCCCTGATTATAAAAAAGTATGAAAATTGTTGTAGGTTTGAATTGAGCTCAGACATCTTTAATTTGATTGGAGAAATTTACAAATTAAATCATTTAGCTGTGCATGTTTATAAATGAATCGTGAGACGCAAATGATTGCGATTAATTGTTGTAATATGCCAACAGTTCAATGAACATTTTCAGTTTGACAAATAATGGGTGGCATTAGTAAAGACAATTACCATTTTTATGATAATACTTCTTGTAAGTTTATTGTTTTTCTTCTATTTTGTTGTCAGGTAATTCTGATGATGGATACATTTTGGAACTAGTAAATATTGCATCGAATCTTGGATATAGATCGGTGGTTATGAACTACAGAGGCAAAGGAGGGGCCATTTTTAAAGTAAGTTGTATTATAGCAGACACATTTGAATACTCAGATTCAAGATACACTGCTGTCAGTCGTACAATGTTACTGATCCCAATTTTAACAGAATATTGAAAACACAATTCTATACCATTTTAAAGCGGGAGGGTCGTCATCTGCGCACGCGCGGGAATTGAGTCTCAAGCGATGATAACAACACATACTTAGAACGCAAAGACTCATGGGTAGACGCTTGTTTGTAAACAATGACACGCTATGGCGACCCGACGAATGCGTAGGTGACGACTCCCCCACTTTAAATGTCAGTTTAACCAATTTTCCTTGAAATTGTCGAAGTGTTATTCTTCACACAAAAACACTCAAATTATCTAAGACGTTATATTACACATTATGCATTATGCAACAAATTTTCATTTTATTCTTGTTGTCTTGTTGTCTTGAAGAATATTTATATACTTGTTCTTTGCTGATTATTGCAGACTGCGAAGGGTCACTGTCCTCCGTACACTGGTGACCTTGAATTTGTAATGGAACATCTAAAAACAAATCATCCACATGCTGTTATGGTTTGCGTGGCAGTATCTATGGGAGCGTGAGTAGCAATACACAAAATAAAAAAAACTGCTTTCCTATCGCTTGAATATGAAAGGTTGCTATTTTTGATATCATATGTTTCTTTAATGCGATATATATTCCGGTGTCAACCAATTACGACTGAATATGAACAAGTCGATCTAATCCTCGAATATTTATCCGCTCGTGAATAAACCTTTGTTGTTTTTTATCCACAATTTAACTTGGGGTTCACCAAACACGGGGCCATGAGAACAACTACCATCTGGTGACCGGAATTTCTCGCCTTAATGATTACTTACAGGACCGTACTATTTAACTACCTGGCAAAAACTGGGCATGATTGCTGGTTTAAGGCAGCACTGGTAGTTTCAACAGCCTGGGACATGATATCAGTTAACAACGTGTTGGAGAACACTGTCAGCAGATTTATTTTTAATAAACACATCCTTGGAAAACTCAAAGATATAGTTGACAAGTATGTAAAGTTCACATTATAAAGGTCCTAGAGCTAGATTGTTAAATAATTTATGATAACTGTGTATGACATTATGACAGTCATAACATTGTTATTATTTCAGGAATTCTCACTTATTGCAGAGGGACTATGATGTTGAATATATATTAAAGGTGAGTGACTCACTGTGAATGTGCAGACTAATTGTCAGTAATGTTGTCGGGGGTTGCACTGAAGAGAACATGTAGTGTTTGTCTTGCTTTGAATTGTACGGGCTCTTGCTATTGATGATGTCACCGGACTATTTTTCGAGATGCAAGTGTTTGAAATACCATAGTAAATTTGTATTTTTCCGCCCAGTGTTTTTATGGTGAATTTATTTCTTCTTATAACAACATTTTTATCGGTGACATGAGATGAAAAAAGTCATATATTAATTAATAAGAATCATTATTTTGTTAAACTATTTATTTATACATTTATCATGTAGTCAGTTTTCCATTTTATATCATGGAAAGTTCTCTCTCATTATGCACGATGAGTAACATGCTTAGTAGCAAACAATTTTACTCAGATCAAACGGCGTTAAAACATGAATCTCTCAATCGTGAAACAAACAACATAGTTTGACCTTAAATTTGCGTTCCTGCATAATAGTGTCTTTAGAATTGTGTGATTGTGCCTCACTTTCTATATACGGCACATTCTTCTCAAAATTCAATGCCAAAAATCTCTAGGGGTGAATCACATCTGATATAAACATTTTCGTTTGAAAAGTCAACTATGTATGCTCATGTATTCGTTCGTCATTTAAAATGGAGTGTATCTCTTAAACACATTATTTTTAATGACGGTCGGTCAATATCGTCGGCATGAATGCCGTACATCTATTCGTTATACAGGACTCCGACGCAATAATCACTAATTAATTAATAGTTCGTAATTGTCATTTTAGTCCGCCACAATTCGTGAGTTTGAAGAGAGGGTCCTTGTGCAGATGTTTGGATATTGTAATGTAGAGGAATATTACAACGACTGCTGTATACATCAAAAGATATCTTCTGTTAAGATTCCTGTTTTGTGTTTGAACGCAGATAACGATCCCATATCACCTAAATGTGGTAAGCATCGTGATGCTATAGAGCAAGATATTTCAGCACACTTGTACAATGACGTCACTAGCGCATGGCATTATGGGGTATGTGAACGCGCCTATATTGATTATTGTAATACGGTAAATGAAACTGCACGATTGGTCAATCGTCATCTCGTGAATCATAGATGCATTCAATTCAATCATGATTATGTTTAATTTTGCGTCATTTATCAGACTATTTGTTTCCCCTTGTTAAAATTGCAAACTGTATTTCACTTATTGTGCGGGATCAGCATAATATCTGTCCGCCCTATTTAGTCACGGCGAACAAGGTGCAGAACGTTATTGTTTTGATTACCTGTCGACACGTGATTGAGCGTAATCGGAGGCGCATTCATTCATAACTGAGGTGGTTATTGACCGTGTTTTCTCATGTCATTGTCCGTGAACAATTTGGAACGTTCTACACGTAACTTGGCCTTCTATCATACTGAGCACCGCGGCCCTTTAATCGCCAAACGACTACATTTTATGTGCATATGATATATCGTGTCACGTTTTGGTTACGTAATCGTGATTTATATGCCGTAACCAACACATGAATATGATTAATTTTGTACCATATCAAATGCCGGCTGCTATCTCAGTACTGTGTTCTCATATACCTTGCCTACTTGTTTCATGACATTTAACAACAGAAATTCCAGAACGCGTTGTTTCCAATTTTAAAAGATGGATCGGAACAGGAAGTCAGTTGACGACAAAAGATGTTATCGTTAGCGTATGGGATAGTTGGTTAGCGTGGGGAAAACAGAGATGTTAGTCCGAAAAATCAATGTCTATTCTTGTTTGTGATTGGTCCGTCAGCGTTTGGGGGATCATAACGTAGCTCCGTCTTTGAGAATGGCGAATAGCGTCGGACACACTATAACATTTAATCTAAATATTTACATTTTCAGCTTTCCCTAAAAAGGAAGCCAGCCAGTACTCAAATATTGTATTAGCTATTACGTCACATGGTGGTCACGTTGCCTTCTGCGAAAGATTGATTCCGTCAAGGGCAAACTATATGAACAGAGTTTTCAAAGAGTATGTGGATGCCATTTTTAAGTTTGGTGAAAAAGAACTTTTCACGACGATGCCGAACAACGACGCGTCGAACACATTTCATGTAAACCATGACTAATCACTTGTTGCGTGATTTGTTTCTCGTCGACTACAATAAAATACAAGTAACCTGTAGAATGCTGTGTGGGTAATATTGTTATATTGATTTTTGCTGCATTTGCAGCAAATAGTTACCAAACAATGAGAAATCTATTGGATTGGATTTACCTCTCAGCTGACTTCAAATACATAGTTCAAGCCTGCCTAACCACAGTCACTTGGGGGCTGAAAATCAATAAATACTAATTTTTTTTTAAAAAATCATCCGCTATACGTATATAAATAAACAAGTTGTGAAACACGGCACCTAGTAAATCGACACCCTGTCGGTTTCAAATGTCGATTTCTTACCTTAAAATGCGAAACAAAAAGTGCAGAGGGGGTCAGGTGTTACGTTAATAACCATTGTTCATAATCGCTAACTTGGTTTTATTCAAAACTGCACAAATCGCGAGTTTTCTGGTGATATCCGACGATTTCATGATCGAAAATGGCCAGCAGCCAGAATCAAGGGGGATTCGCATAGAGTTCTGGGTAAATCAAGGAAATACTCGCTGTTACGGCACGCCTGATTGGCTGAAAATGAGTATGCGCACTTGATTTACCCAGAACTCTGTGCGAATCCCCCTTGATTCTGGCTGCTGGCCATTTTCGATCATGAAATTGTCGGATATCACCAGAAAACTCGCGATTTGTGCAGTTTTGAATAAAACCAAGTTAGCGATTATGAACAATTGTTATTAACGTAACACCTGACCCCCTCTGCACTTTTTGTTTCGCATTTTAAGGTAAGAAATCGACATTTGAAACCGACAGGGTGTCGATTTACTAGGTGCCGTGTTTCACAACTTGTTTATTTATATACGTATAGCGGATGATTTTTTTTTTTTAAATTAGTATTTATTGATTTTCAGCCCCCAAGTGACTGTGTGCCTAACCGGTACTTATACCAGGATTTAGCTACAGAACATAGACAGTCTGTGGTTACAGCTTCATGTTCCGAGTAATCGCAAGAAATTGACATTACAATAGAAAAATAAAAGACTGGCACTCCAATGCAATTAATCCTCGGATTGAAACGTAGACTTTGAAGTCAATGGTGTAAGCAATGGATAACTTCAAGTTGGCATAGAGACGAGATAGTTTATTTAACCAGTGCTGAACTAGAAGCTGAAATTATAATTAAGTTCGTTGTCATATAATGTGTTTATTTCAATTTCTCCTGAGAAGTCAAATAGAATACATCGGTGAATGGATGTTTTGGGGGTGTAGTTTACACTGTGTATGGAATGGCAGGGTTGGGTGTCATATAATTTGTTCATTTCCAACTCTCATGAAGTCACATAGAATTTCACTTAATTATTTTCGTTTTCAAGCATCACGTGTGAATCCAATTTTCACTGTGCTGTGTCAAGTCTCAATGGGGTATGTAGGAAATGGCATTTTCACTGGAATTTATTTTAGCGGAAAAATGTTTACAGTGAAAATGAAGTATTTCACATTATTACATATGTACTGCAGTTTATTTTGATTCGTCCCTGAAATCAAAATCGGTATTTCCACACCACATATGCAAATGAGGTCTTGGAGCAAACAAATTAGTCCTTTCAAGAGTAGCGTTTTTCGAAACATAGCAGAAATAAACAATATTTAGAAGTACGATATTTTACGCTTGGAGACATGGATATACTTGCCGAATGAAATGAAATTTGAACAAGAATAATGGTACTTCTAGGCAGTCACTTATTTTGACTAAAACTATTAAATTTGCATATCACCCATGCAATAATGTTTTCGGTATTTTCACGGTCGATATGCAAATGAACATGGTATTGGCGATCCGCTCCACTGGGATTGCTCTTACAGCCAATACAAAGTCAGCTTGGACGTTCAGTTGCGAGACGTAACAAAAAAAACGCAGCCAGTGATACATTTTGAAAATAAAAATACAAAATAAACGCAATCAGAGGCGCCGACCACGCGCGTTGGCAATAAATAGAACGCGTTGTGACACAGTCTCACCAGCCTCTTTCACTGACGCAATATAATTATGCTATTTCCCAACGCACTTATATTTAATACATTGACAAAAAACACCCCAAGAAAAATGTAAATCAAGCTTGTAATTACAAGTAACTCTACTCGAACGCAATATTCATCACTGTAAAAGTGGATAAATTCGAACCAGCCAGCTCATGATCGGAGACGTCCCGTCGTCTTCGTTGATAACTCGCCAATTCACCATAATCGTGGTGGTGAACTGTTTTAATAGCTGATTTGTAAAAGATGGACATTCAATTCATATTCACTCAACTTATTTGAATATTCTTTCGGAAATTTGAGACATTGTTAAGAAATCCTGTACAGGGTTATGTCTGATGTAAACTAATAATACGTAATAATCCAGGCAGTACTAGAAATTATTGCTGATACTAAAAAAAAATTTGTATTGGGAAGTTGGATACTTGAACGTGTAGTCCCGGGGCATGTAGTGGACGAACATAATCGTACTGTCACATGTTTTTCGTCTTAGCCTTGTCTTTTCGTCTTAACCGTCGCAGTCCGCTTCATTGAATGTTTAGTTTGATAATTTATAAACATATATTCAGTGTGAAACTGTTGCTTTCAAGTTGTGTTAATACAAAGATGATTTAAACTTGTCCCTTCCGTTGCCAACGTATTCAATATACGGAAATAGCATGTGTGTGCGTTTGCGTGAGTGAAAGATGCAGGCGAGATTACTCGTCGCAACGCGTTCTATTTATTTCCAACGCGCGTGGTCGGCGCCTTTGATTGCGTTTATTTTGTTTTTTCATACTCGAAATCTATCGCTGGCACCGTTTATTTTGTCATGTCTCACAACTAAACGTCCAAGCCGTTGATAACTTCTCACTAAACTTATCTCCTGCTACAAATTTAGGATACAACACCCCAGACATAGCTTATTTTACTTAGCTTGAGTGTGGGCACAAAGTTACTTTTTGTAAAATCCGAAAACAAATTCTGACCACCGTTTCCATGGCAACATCCAAAAACTGATTCTTTTAATACCTTCACGCCAAATGTATCACATCTTACATTTCTTTAATTAAAAAGCACGGACATAGCTCATTCTACTCAGCTTGAGTGTAGGCAACAATTTACTGTTTTTTATGTCTATTTTCATTACCGAGAAAATGGACCCCAACGTTGGGGTAACTTTTCACCAGCAACAGCTTCTAACTCCTCTCTTAGCTAATTTTGTTCATACATGACAGGCAGGTTGTACCGTCACTAATTGGAAAAAACAATCCTGGCCCACAGCTACCATGGCAACAGTCAGAAACTGTTTTTTTGAATACTTTCGCGCCAACTTTATTACCTCATACCAGTCTTGTGATAGCAGTGTTTAAATGATTATGCCTTTTATTTTGGCTACGTTGCACACCGGCGCCGACGGACATTGTTACACTGTATCAACGTAATCTCAACGCAACTTTGAACTTTGAATGAAATGTAAATACTGCCTCCAATCTAGAAAATACTATCGCAAAACGGTTGGAAATAATACATTTAACGGCAGAATACGACCTAGCAATACAATTAAGTGACTTCTAAAGACTGAATATTTTTTGCGAACTTCATATACGGTGCCCGGTTTTAGTTATAAACCGACGTTAGCTTCACGTTCATGTCCTACCATCGCCAACCAGCCTACCGGCTTGTTTTCATTGGCAACCGGACTACTTTTATTTTGTATACAAATTTTCGTCTGCTATTTTTATCCAATTCAAATCGTTAAGCAACATTTTTGGCATATTAAGTGTACATCACATGGAATACTACAATTGAGAAAACTTGGTGTATGTTGAGTTTTATAAACCCTGAAGGGCTCTAGGAAGACCCCCCCCCCCCCGCAGTAAAACTAGCGATTGCCATGGAGGCGCAACCATCAAGATCAAAGTACTAGGAGGTTTCTGCTGGCGACGTTGCGACGTTACCCAGTTACAAATAAAGATTACCAACGCTAAATGAACAACATTTTAACCGGTAATGAAGATTCATTCAATCCACGGCTAACAAGTTACATCACAAGCGAAGTTGTAGCGTGCGGCTCAGCGACGACCGCTGTCGACGAAAGTCATCCCGTCAGTGGAGTACCGCAGTAGCATGGCATGTTTGCCAATGCAAAATTCTGTGGAGAAACTTTTAACTTCAACATAAATTTGTGTCAACCCTTCACCATTGTATTCAAACGAATCACGTGGTGTGCCGTTCTTCTTCAAACCCGACATTCAATCAATAGGGGAGTTTCAGTTAAAAAAAACATCGCAAATCATGCAAATTCAACATTTTCAAACCAGTATACTAAAACAGAAATGCTAAGTGATGCAAAAGAAGGATAGATGTTACTTTTCAGTATACACATCTCTGTTGATACTATCCCTCACATACTCTACTCCCAATTATTCCTGCGTAAAATGGACTAGCCTCTTTTCTTGTTGGCATTCAGAGTAAAATCACGTGACAGGCTGTTAAAATTGGCTGTTGCATACACTTTCGCTGGTCTGGAAAATGTGTTTAATTAGCTCTCATTCAAGCAACAATGCAGATTTCCCAGTTGGGGTGAAACTATTGGACTCTGCCATTAAAAAATAGGGGTGTTTTGAGAAAAAAACGAATAACCCTGGAGTGCACACAACACACTGAATTTCGGAACAAATCTTGCTGTGGGAAGTCGTATTTTTGGACGTAATATTCTTTATAATACCAGCAGTCCAGCAATCAGACAAGACAAGTACTTTCAAGAGTAGAACACAAGTTGTTTATTCGTGAACATAACATAGAAGAGCCCTGAAACAATTACAATGAATGCTTAAATACCCTCGTGGGGATTCTGAATTCGAGCGGGAAAACTAGATACAAATATACAATACTGTGATTGGTCAATACAAATATTGTGGTGTTGCCTCTCACGTTCGCTCATAGCACAGTGTTCAAGGTCGTATCCCGTTTTGTTACATTCAAGCTTTAGGCGGTACAAACGATGTATATAACAGTATAATAATATAACACGATACACAATATCAGTAAAAATAGTAAACAATAATTCTGTCCATATCTATTTCCGACATTCTCCCGGCCACAAAAATAATATCGACTAACACGTCATATTAACAAATACGAGGCAATGATGTATTAAATCAACGCTATCAATGATCATAGAAGACAACATGTAATAAGAGTTGAATAATCAAACATTTTGAATCAAAGTTAACATTAAAGTTTTTAGAAAATATCTCTATCATGATAATAAAATTTCACGATGTAATGTGTTCAAATATTACTCGCATAGGTAAACAACTGAGAACAAAAAGTCAATATATTTCATAATGTTCAACCAATTAACGGCAATTAATCCAAGACATTGGCAGGCAATATCCGATAAACAATTTCAGGGTATAATCACAAGTCCTTGAGACGATCTTGTATAAAATGTCTAGCCGCAATGGCAGCCCGTCGTTTTGGGCGAGAATGTCTAGCATCAGTATCACTTTGTTGCGTTGTGTCATCTCTATTTTCACCTCCATGTGACAACGAGAGTGGTTCTGTGTCTCGTGGTGGACTCTCTTCATCTGAAGGAGTGGGTGTCTTCACCTCAAGTGGGTACAGTTTGTGGATAGGACGATTTGTCATACCAGATGAGGTTTTTATTTCTGCTGATCTCACTAGGCCATCATTTCCATACACAAGTTTTATAACAGTAGCTAATTTCCATCGTACGCGTTTATCAATGTCATTATGAACGAGAACGACATCACCAACTTGTATAATATTATCTCTTACCCCGGAAATAGTCGTTTGATGCCTTTCTCGGAGCGCAGTTAGGTATTCGGTTGACCACCGTTTCCAGAAACTCATTTGTAGGGTTGATAGATGTTTATATCGTTCGTTATTAGCGTTATGATCATTAAGTTCATCGATGTCAGTGGAAATGTAAGGTAGCGTTGTTAACGGTCGCCCGTTAAGAAGGTGTGATGGCGTTAATGCGACGGGGTCATCTTCGGTCGTTGACACGTAGGTCAGAGGTCGGTCGTTTAAAATTGACTCGATTTCAGTAAGAATAGTTCGGAGTTCTTCAAAGGTAACAAAGGCGCGACCGAGTACCTTTTTTATCGTTGTTTTGGTTAATCCTATTAAACGCTCCCAGAACCCACCGAACCAGGGTGCACGTTTAGGAATGAATGTCCAGGAAACGCGATTTTCGGCTAGTAGATTCTTTACTTCGGTAGACTCGAACAAAGCGTGAATTTCGTCAGCGGCGGATAAATAGGTAGTCGCGTTATCGGATAACATCTTACTTGGTAGGGAGCGTCGTGCAGCGAATCGACGGAAAGCCATTATGAAAGTTCGAGTACTCAAGTCGGGTACCAGTTCAAGGTGTATTGCACGTGTGACCGCACACGTGAACAAGCAAACGTATGCCTTGTTTTCTTTGTTATCGGAGGATTTGACAAGCAATGCACCAGTAAAATCCACGCCGGTTACTGAAAACGGTGGAGTCATATTGACACGGTAATCTGGTAATGGCGCAGTTAACGGAGATTGATATGGTTTCCCGTCCACCTTTCGACAAGTTACACATTTATGAATGACGTAGTTCACTGCGCGTCGAATTTGCGGGATCCAGAATCGTTGTCTCAGGGACGTCACAATAGCCTGCGTACCGCTGTGCAATAGACGAATATGGTCATGTCGAATGATCAGAGTAGTAAACGTATGTCCCTTAGGTAGAAGAATCGGAAACGTCGTAGCAAAGTCAATAGGAGCGTTATGTAATCTCCCACCACACCGCAGAATACCATCATTATCGATAAAAAGTTTCAGTTGGCGCACCAAACGACCGTACTTTGCATTATGTCCCCGAAGTGACATCATAGTGTCACTGTATGTCTCTTTCTGCACACATTTAATCCACGCGGTTTCGGCTCGTTCAAGTTCATTGGCTGTCAATGGCCCGCGTGTAGTATTATTGCGTATCAGTATAGACACGAATCGTTGAACATAAGCGGTAACTCTCAACAGTTTACTCAAAGACCCATATTTAGTCAGATCAATGATACGTTGCATTCCCAGAGAAATGTCAGAAGAGGCTATAGATTCTGAAGGTGAATCTATAAACAAAGTGTCACGTATAGCATTATCCGATAAACGGCAGTGTTCATCGTCGGTATTCATGGCAACGGGCAGAGTTGATTGAATCTCAGATTGATGAATGTCCGACACGTGAAAAACGGTGGGTGTGCCTCTGTTTACGTTTACCGGCATCTGTGGGCCGCGAGGAAACCCGGAAGTATTGATGTTGACATCCGCGGACTCGTCGATGGCGTTAGAACGTAGATCAAGGGAATCCCCGGTACATAGTTCGTTGACCTCATGTGTGACGTCATTGGAGCGTGGATTCGCGTCGCATTGAACGTCGCTGAAGAGAGGTGAATCGAAAAGCGTGCAGATTGGCCAATTTCCTTGCACAGGAAGCCACCATGGACCATTCCACCAAAGATTGGAATTGTTCAATTCTTTTGCGGTAATTCCTCATGTCAGGAGGTCGGCAGGATTGTCAACTGTTGGACAATATTTATACACGTGTTTGAAGCCAGTAATTTCTTTCACTCTGTTAGCGATGAATAAAGGCAGTTTCTTATCACTGTGGATCCAATGTAATGTTATTTGGCTATCACACCACAATACGCGTTCAGTAATGTTCAGTTTCGGAGATAACGCATTGTAAACAAACTTACTCAATCGCGTGGCAACTAAGGCTGCCATCAACTCTAGACGAGGTAAAGTCAGTGTTTTGCAGTTGATCGGCGCGACTCGGGTTTTCGCCATAACAATAGCAGTTTTGTTGTTTTTCCTGAGGTAAACAACAGCACCATATGCTTTCATGGAAGCATCAGAGAAAACGTGCAGTTCACAATCGTTTGTGTCATCTGTGGTTTCATTGAAATATTGACGATTCATTGTAGTATTTGTGATCTGATTTAGATCGCCAGCAATAGATTCCCAATTGTTAAACATAGTCTCATTTAAAGGTTCATCCCAATCGATTCCCTTTTTCCAGATGTCTTGAATGAACAACTTTGCCTTTACGTGTACTGGTGATAATAAACCAAGCGGGTCATACAATGACGCTGTATGACTGACGACGTCGCGTTTCGTAATTAAATGTCCCGGTGATTGAATGTTAATATCTCTGTAAGTAAGTGTATCTTTCTCGGTATTCCACTGTATACCAAGAATGCCGACGTCTGGCGCGGTCTTCAGTTTGTTGTCATTTCTGGCAAGTTTACGAATCTCATTATTGTTCGAAGACCATGAACGAAGGTTGAAACCACAAGAACTCATTAGTTGATTGGACTCGTTGTAGTATTGTATGGCGTCGGATTCAGACGTACAGCCGGTTATGACGTCATCCACATATATGTTCTGTTTCAAATCGGAGGAGGTTGGAATGTCCGAATTAGCTTCCATCTGCGTTTTGACTACGGCATTCAAAATGAAAGGCGAACACACAGCGCCGAATAAAACCGATTTGAATTGGTAAGTGACGAATTCGCTCTCGATATCTCGTGGATTAGAAAGCCACAAAAACTTTGTAAACTTTCGTTCATCGGGTTCAAGACGTATTTGGAGAAAAGCTTTCTCAATGTCACTTGTCAATGCGATAGGATTTGCGCGAAATCGTAGTAGTATCGAGGTGAGGTCGTTGAGTAACGGAGGTCCGGTCATTAGGCAATCATTTAGACTAGGAGAATCAGCGTTCTTCTTACAACTACAATCGTATACAATACGAATTTGCGTGGTCTCGGAATCTTTTTTGACGGATCGATGTGGCAAGTAATGACCACATGCAATGTTATCGTTCTTAACGACCTCAATGAAGCCTTGTTTTTCTTGATCGGTAATTATTCTATCGTAAATATCAACAACATTTGGCGGTAGACGGCGAATCATGGATCGCGTTCGCGAATTCGAAACGTTGTAGTTTGTAGGTAGTGGAGCGTGGTCTGATTTCCATGGTAACTTAGCAACAAAATGATTGTCCTCTCGGCGCAGGTGAGTATCGCGATACGACTTGAATTCGGTTTCCTTTGTAGACGTGTTATCAGAGCGTGTATCATCTTTGATGCCGATGGACTCAAGGTCCCAGTATGAAGTGATAGCAATGTCAGTTTTGCAAGTGTCAGTCATTACGTGTAGCACATTAGCAGCAGCGGTAGATTTCCCATTAAGTTTGGGACCAGATAACAAGTAACCAAAAGGAGATGACACTGCTGTAGGGCCTTTGCCACGAATAACTTCGTCTCCGACGAAATTCCAGTAGTAGTCGGCACCGATTAAAATGTCGATGTCGTAACAAGTGTCATTAGAAACCGGGTGAGCTAGGCGTAGCCCTTTCAGATATGGAAGTGTCAATAGTTCGGAATCGACGTGATTGGACATCGAAGTGGATATCTCTGGTATGAGCAATGCGTCAATTTTCGCTTTGTTGCCGGAAATGGTATGCAGATCGAATGTCCCCTTTTTCATTGAGCGTATGCGTGTATGTTTGTTCCCAAATGAAGCAAGATCAATGTTTTCGGAACGCGTAGTGTTCGCGTGTATTTTGTCGGCGAAACTTTCAGTAACAAATGTGCGATTAGCTCCCTCGTCAAATAGTACAGTAGCGGAGACAATAGTTCCATTATTGACAGAAACGGGTATTTTAGCAGTTTTGAGCAGAACCGGCCCTTTTGGCGCAAAGTTCAGGGTTGAAGTAAAATGTACACAAGTATTATTTCCATTTGTATTAGATCCGTTCGTAGGTCTGCTAGTAGGATTTCCATTATTGGCCGAATAAACCGGTGTATTATATCCAGTGGCCGAATCTGCAGGTAATCCAGAATTGTGACGAGTATCCCCACTGGGATTAGATCCATTTGTGGCACTGCTATTATTTCCTGGGTTACTGCGGTTATATCCATGAATGTGAAGCGACGAGTGATGCTTACGTTGACAGTGTCTACAGGTGTGTTTCGATGCACAGTTTCCAACGAGATGCTTAGCTAAACAATTATAACACAGTTTGTCTCGGCGTACGATCTCCAAACGGCGCTTCGCGTCTGTAACAACCGTACATTCGGAAGGCGAATGCGATCCTTTGCAGTAGGCGCAAAGGCGTTTCGGACGAGCTGATTTCTGCCCTCGCGTCGTAGTGTGAAAGGTAGCAGTAATCGTGGGTTGATTTGTTAAAATGTTATTGTTACCAACCTGACTTATCTTAATTTCGGTGAGTATGGCTTTTCGGAGATCGGGTAGGTTCCAAGCGACATCTCCACGTGCCCTTGCTAGAAGACGTTGTATTTCAGTCGGCAGTTTTTCTAGAATCATGGGTACAAGAAGTTTTCCGTATGAGTTCTCGTCTTCACCCAGTGCATGTAGACCGCGAACATGGGATTCGAGCGAGTCGTAGAAGTGACGGAGACTTGTGGCATCTTCCGTCGGCGTTGGTAGTTCCCACAGTGACTTCATGTGGGCACTGATTATGACTTGTTTCTGTCCATACCTTTCCCTGAGTAATGTCAAAGCGCTAGCGTAGTTGGCATCAGTAAGATCAAGTCCTTCAATTGTGCGTGCGGCTTCACCTGTCAGAAGGCTTCGCAGATAGGTGAACTTCTGGATATTGTCAAGTGTTCCATCGTTATGTATGGCCGCATTGAATGTATCATTGAAACTAACCCATTTTAGTGTATCTCCCGCAAATGTCTGTAATTCGAGTTTCGGTAGTTGAACGGCTCTTCGTTGAGCGGATGATTGCGCGGAGACTTGCTTTCCGGCGATAAACGAGGCATTGAAATTCTCCGTCGCAGCTTTTTTCAGTGTAGAGGGGTCGCGTGACTCGAGAAATTGTCCGATTAGTTCTTTTCTCTCGGAGATCTGAATTTCATAGTCGTCTGTCTCTTCTATGTCGCTGCTCAGATCGGGGTCTTGAGCTGCGTTGAAAATTTGTTCATCAGTAGCGATGAGTCTTGCATATCTATCTTGAACAAGTTTGTATGTTGCTCGAAGCGTGGCATAGGCTTTAGTTTTGTCAACCTCGGCGTCATATTGTCCGATTTCTGCTTCTGCTTTTTTGAAGATCTTCGTAAGTTGAGCACGGCAAACTGTGCGTTTCTTTTTGAGATCAGGCAATGGATCTGTCGCTTCAACTGGATTCTGGGCTGGATCTGGCATTATCCTGGTCTCGGCACCAAAAATGTGGGAAGTCGTATTTTTGGACGTAATATTCTTTATAATACCAGCAGTCCAGCAATCAGACAAGACAAGTACTTTCAAGAGTAGAACACAAGTTGTTTATTCGTGAACATAACATAGAAGAGCCCTGAAACAATTACAATGAATGCTTAAATACCCTCGTGGGGATTCTGAATTCGAGCGGGAAAACTAGATACAAATATACAATACTGTGATTGGTCAATACAAATATTGTGGTGTTGCCTCTCACGTTCGCTCATAGCACAGTGTTCAAGGTCGTATCCCGTTTTGTTACATTCAAGCTTTAGGCGGTACAAACGATGTATATAACAGTATAATAATATAACACGATACACAATATCAGTAAAAATAGTAAACAATAATTCTGTCCATATCTATTTCCGACACTTGCATTATTTACAGCAGCAGAATACCACAGAAATATCAGACGAAACATGGAAACACTATATATTGTATTTCGGCCTGAACCCTCTCTATTGCAATTCCAGGAATTACACCCATATGTGCACCCATTTTCAACCTTGGTATCATCCAACCCTGAAAACAAATTCTTAATACCATGCTGAAGCGTTTGGTAATAAGTATACATGGTTTGCTATGCTATATATAGAGGACATCATATGCTTGATTTAACGAGTGTAACATTTCTTTATCGCATATCTTCTTTTTTTCTCTTTCAACCACAAAGGTTACTGACTTTGAAAGCATAATTTGCGAACACATATCTAAGATTTCGGAGAGTGTCCTGTAGCATTAAATGTTTGCTTGGTCATGCCATTGCGGTGTAATGTTTTATCTGCTGTCACATCGTCACATGAGGATATCCCAAGATCGATTGATTGTCAAATTACACATTTTTGTCTGATTTAAAAGCGAGCGAATCCACAGATCCCAGCCCTCTTTTTATATACAAACCCGCCCTCGAAAGTTATTTTAGCTAATCATAGTATAATGAGTCATTGCAACATTAAACCAATCGTTATCGATACAGCGATAACCTTACAACTTGGTTGATATAACAAAAACACGTTTCAATTGCCAATAAAAAATGGCGTTTAAAATGGAGGTGGAAGCTGCACTAGAACTTTCCTGGAAGGAGATGTCTAGATGAATTCTACAAAAAGATGGTTATAGAACTACCTAAAACAAACTCCGGGTGATTCTAGAACTACCTGTACTTGCCCTCGCCTTGTTATTCGTTCAGATAATGCCCGCACAATACATTAGTGTGACGTCACAAGTGTTGTTTGAGGATAGTTTCACTTAGCCATGTTCTATAATATATTAATGACAACATGTTGGGCTCTTGCAACGTAATGTGAAATTCAATTTAGTAAAACATTCTGTGTTGTGTTGTCAAATGTTAAAATTATATAGCTTATAGAATCGATAAAGTCCTTATAATTTCAACAAGCTCTTATTTAGGGTGATTGTGTGTGTGTGTTTGAATGATTTTGATTGTGTCAATAATCTAATATAGTATTTGTTTATTTACATAACGTTTCACACGATAGCGATGTGCTTGATAATGACCTTATGCATATGTACATCGCTCACATGCGAGATTATTCGAGTAATTCCATAAACAATGTCCCAATAAAGGAAAACAAATATGTATTTGGTAATAGTGAAAGAGAAATAATAACCAAAAGATATCTTTGACAATAATCATTAACTAATAATGTATAATGAACACGTTACACACCTCAGTCAAT
The DNA here is from genome assembly GCF_978046115.1 of Saccoglossus kowalevskii. Lineage (NCBI taxonomy): Eukaryota > Metazoa > Hemichordata > Enteropneusta > Harrimaniidae > Saccoglossus > Saccoglossus kowalevskii. Next base: position 5,300,696 of record NC_140654.1, read on the forward strand.
CTAAACAAACAACTCATGAGTTGTAAGGAAAGTAAACCACAATATCTATTCAAATCATTAAGATAAAGGTTGTGGTCATCTCAGCAAACATGAAGTTGAGTCAATTCCACAAAACAAACAAATGACGACAAGCTACAAGCACATTACAACTCAATCAGTAACATAAATATATGTACTTCATGGTGAACATGACACTAAGTGATGTTACCCTTGTCGAAATTGAAAAGTATGGATACGGATATTTTATTTGTGTAGATTTCGAAACTATAAACTAAGCTCAGAAAGGATATCGCCAACTGTAAATGTATTCACATATTCAGTTAGTTGTATATTCCAACCCATGGAAACAGCTGCGACATGCAACAAGCACACATTACCATACAACTACATGGACTTTCACAAAGACGAATTCGTGCGGAGTAACAAGATATGCAGAACATAACAAAATATTGTCCTATAATAATTGTAGTATGTTATGTTCTTACTGTATATTGCATCTACACAATTACTTTTCGGACTAGTAATAGTGTGCTTTTGTCATACGATGTGCCGACAAACGGATACACAGCTGTAAACGTGACGAACAGTTATATTCAGTATACGGAGGATCGTCGTACTTCATCACCAGTCAAATTAACACCAGGACAAATGATGCCAGGTAAATTTTAATGTTTTTAAATGTAAATTATAGAATATTTGAACAAAGATTCATGCTTAAATGTGAATGTATTTAGTATATCATATGATCAATTGCGTAATAACATTGGAACCAACAACTGGGATAAAAGATTGTCATCATTAATATGTCCCATGTTGCATCATGCATGTATTTAGCATTGGGAAACGGGGTTGAACCAAAATATCTCGTTTGTTGTGGTTGTGTTATCAGAATTGAACTATCGCCACAAGGACAACCATGCGATTATATCTAATCTGCAAGCATATGCATTAACTATAACACCAAACAGATTTGCAAGCCATTTACATTATTTATGCGTTCTAACATGTCACACCAGTAGCTTGATGCCATTGAGGCACTTTGGAAGAATAAACATCTTCTCTTCATCTCTTCCTGTCTTCACTTGTTTCTAGACATTCTACCAATGTCTCTCGCTATATCTTATATGCGCCGATGTACCATTATTGCTACCAATGTGGCCAAACCTGCAGTATTCTTTGCCTCTACTTTCAGTTCTTACTCATTCGTTGGAGTAGTCTTCTAAATCATCTCATTTCAAAAGCTTCTACAAGTTTTTCTTATTGATTATTGTTGTACTATCGCCAGTAAATTGATGTATTTTAGATTTGTTGATATTGTGTCTTCCTACTGAGAGGAGAAAGCTGCACTCCAATTTTCCTCATAGTCAACAAAATTATGGGACTCTGGGATTATTTACTTCTCCCTGTACGGAAACCTGCTTGTTCTTCAGCTAGTATTGATTCTCAGCTTGTACCTACAGTCTGCTGTCTGTTATTCCGAGAAGTACTTTGCTCGGATGACTTATCAAGCTTATGGTCTTGTAGTTGTTGCAACTGTATAAGTTGTTTGGCAAAGTTATTATCAATGATTGGGTTTCTTGTTTTGGCCAGTTTTACTGAACAGCTTTCGGACATTTATATTTGCTTCTTTGTATTTCTTATTGCTTTCTCTGTTTTTTAATCTTTTAGCTTTTTATGCACTTCTTTCCTAACTCAGAGGATGCATATGATGTGATAATTGTTTTCGGGCACCTACATTTCATGAATGATTATGGTTCTTAAGATAAAACCAGACTTATTGTCTCCCAAATTGGAATGTATTAACAAAAGATAATGAGTTACATGCATTTAATTTGGGTCTTTTTAACTCAAATGTGTTATGTACCCAAACAAAAACTAGTGATAAAATGTCTATCCTACCCTAAAATTACACTTCTGAAATGTTTACACTCTTATCTCGCGCTTGTTCCTCGTATTAACCGCGATATGCAAAAACACAATAAGTCGTAGCTATACCACCAGTCAGTAAATAATTTTAAGTCAACGATATTTCCCAAACAAAACTGAAATCAACCTACTCAGATTGTTATAATTATATTTCTTGACTGTAAAAGTAAATCACATCTAGATATTGAAAAATGTCCTAGCTACAACATCAATTGATATGTACATGTAATATATACTGTTCAAAGGGGGTAGTTCACTATATTCAATTATAAAAGTCAATGTTTACATAAGGGATATTTGTTTCCAAGGCACAAATTAAAAAGAAATTCCGTAATTTATTCAATGTAACATAAAGTTCAATTCAGAATTAACTTCTAAGTAACTAATTATATTATTAATTCTAGACACTGTTGAGTGTGATCTTCACTTCTCTGAAAAGAAGCTTCCAATTGCTGTCTTAGCAAGTCCACCTGGTGCAGGGAATACATGGGTTCGTTATCTCTTACAACAAGCTACTGGTATATACACAGGATCAGTGTACCATGATCAAGGACTCTATGATGCAGGTACTGTACTTACCTATTTAGATATTGCTGTTAAGAAGGAAAGTGACGTTCTACCAATAATACCAGCATAGAAAGGTTCTGCCTTAAGGAGTTATATCTTTTTTAATGATTGGGTGGTCTGGCATATTCGTGATTAGGTAAAGAACTGTCTTCATAAAGTTTAAAGAAGCTGTATTTTCATGGATTTGAACTACTGTATATAGTCAACTTGAATTTACTTAATATTGCTCAGTGGTTGTTTTTACGTTTCTGTTGTTTGGATTATTCTTGTTTCCTTTTGTGTTTGCTTCAATTGTGTTGCTTGTTTGTATGTATGTAATTACACACTTTACGTGATTGTATCTTTGACAAAGGTAAAATTTTGCAGGGGATATGTAACCTCTTGTAGTGAGAACCGGTATGACTGTCCTGTCGACTGAGGTTCTAAGGGTTGTTAAATGTTCAATAAACTTTTCCCGTGAATCACCGTGAATCAAGAATCGCAATAAATTACTGATACTACTCAAGAAAAAAACAGTCACACATTGTGCGTACAAATGTTCAGAAAATCAGATTAATTTGACCAATTGTGACACATTTTCTATAAAAAGTAGCTTTGGCATATAATACTGACACAAATCCCCGAAACAATACATAATTAATAATTCAAAGAATCTTTATTCTGTGGAGTAGGTCAAAAATTTACATCATCTCCATGAAGCTCTATGTCAAATAAACAAAGGGCAAGACCGAGAATAAATAACCTAGGCAGCGGTAGATCCTTTTGCGATACTATAAAAGTTGTTTTCAAAATAAAGTAATACGCCTTGAATTTATTCACTTATTTTGTGGTCTCCACTTTTGTCACTACAGGCTTTCTTGGTGAAATGGCGAGTCCTTATGATGGACAGGTTCTTGTCTCTACAATAAAAAATCCACATGACATGTTGAATTTCTCAGCTGTTATTTTACTGATCCGAAATATATATGACGCTACCTTGTCTGAGATTAACAGAAAGATGACAAGTAACCAAACAGTCATCGCTGATTTCAATAGTAAGTTTATCTGAAATAGTGAATGTTCTTTGACAGAGTCAACTTCAAAACTACAATCATGAGATATATAAATGCTGTTTAACCTTACTTATTTACTTGAACTATTGTGTTATCCATGTATACTATGTTATATTGTATTCATTTATTCCTATGAAACAGCTCTTATGAAAATGACACATGTTAGAATATCGCCCTTTTTCAATAAATACACAATGTCATAGTTCCTGTTTTCATTTGACTGGCTTAACATTCGATGACCTAAAAATAATGTCTTCTCTATGTAACATAATCTGTTAAAGTATGTTCGAGAAATAGGTAATAGTACATAAATAGAACCAGGTATAGATATTGTGTTGTTCATACCAAGTGTGAATAATATTGACATTATGTCTTGTTTTGTATAAAATTTTAACAATATCAGTGCAAATGTATCTGAGAAACTGGCATGATGCATGGGAAACGAATAAAAGACACCACGAATTATTCCAATACAATATTTGAATAAAATCGACCCAGACATGTCTGAGAAACGGTTGTTGACATGTTAAAATGGTAATTTTGAGGTTTGCAGCAGACGGACGAACAAAGCCTATGACATTAGACTACCTTCTATTTTGACTAATAATATATTTGTACAACATATAAACTGGTGCTGCTATTGTATTGTGTTTACATTTTCAGAATTCGTACTAAATACGGCTAAATATCTTTCTCATGTGGTGAGAATTTGGTTATTGGATCATCGTGTCCCAACACTAGTTGTCCATTATGAAGACTTGATAAAGAACACGGTTGGTGAAGTCACCCGTATGTTAGATTTTTTAAATGTCAGCGAAAACGAACGTCGTATGAGATGTCTTGAGAATGTCGAAGAGGGGAAATTTCAAAGACGATCAAAAAATGATTGGAATCAGAAATATAACGTGTTTCACGACATGCAAAATGTTATAAACGAACGAATGAAATCTATATCACAATTACTTGAAGAGAGGGGGGACAAACCAATTGCTACGTTTAATCTTTCTTTTCATTCATATACATTTGACAGAATGACAAATCACACTCTTCCAGGCGTTCAGGTCTCTCATAGATGTAATGTTACACAATGTTTCAGTATAACTTAACGCGGGGGAGTCGTCGCCTACGCATGCGTCCGGGGCCGTAGCGTGTCATTGTTTACAAACAAGCGTCTACCCATGAGCCTTTGCGTTCTTAGCATGTGCTGTTATCATCGCTTGGGACCCAATTCCTGCGCGTGCGCAGGTGACGTAGGTTATCTACTTATTTCATGGCATGCATATACTAAATGGTGGTTGTACTTCATATGCAACTAGTATGCGTGCATGATTTTGTATGACGTTGTGACAAATATGTATATATATATATATATATCATTAATGACCGCAATATTGTATATTTTGATTTGGGACTTTACACCTCTAAAGATTAAAAGGGGTATAAATTGTAGTCTATGTGTGTAACATTTGAATTAATATTAAAATTAAAAAAAAGGTTTTCCTACTTAGTATATTCTATATTTTCAGCTGTAAATGATCATTTCTTCCATTTCATCGCTTTTATTATGTGTATATTATGGAAAGCCGTACGGGACCCTGCTGCGTCAATATAAATTGCATGGTAAAACATATAGCTTCAAAATTATGCTGCTTCTTCAACAAAAATGCGATTTCCGATTTTCGTGTAGACCACGCAAAATGGGACACTGTTTATTGCTACCGGCTATTTGTGTTGCCTTTTTCTTATCTTTAGGGGTTGGTAATTTTAAATCATAGGAAATGGCTGGAAAATTTCTTTTAAAAAAATTGCAAGTTAGACACAGAGAAAGAAAATGCATGAAAGAAGGACATTCAAGATAAATAAAAACGTACAGATAAGACACTGTGAAAAGTATTGCACTGGCCATACGCTTTCATCTCCCAATATTTTAAATGCCCAACCCTTTATGTTGTGCTATTTAATGTACACCTGAGATGAAAACTGGTGTTTCATAATTACTTGCTATAGTTATCTTATCTTATCTTATAGTTTTCAGCTCACATGGGGATGACTACTAGTATTCCATTTCATTGTTTTAATGTCTTGATATTATTGAGAATCTAGCGGGTATGAAAAATACATGAAAAATAGACCATGATCTCGTAACCAATGGCAGTCCCTGGCCGCTAGTACGACGTCAAACTACCAGATTTATGTTTATATCATGGCAAACATGTTGTAATGTTGTTATCTGATATGTTGTTATACATAAACGTATCTGTTGGTGCCATCACGGTTTCTGCCACCTGACACATGAGTCATGGTCATTACTATAAATAAATCACTTGCACTTTAGCATTGAACCAGATTGTATCGAGTCAATGCGTTACACTTGTAAATAAACACACATGTATACGCGCGGATTTGGGGCCGTGGCACCCCCCTCCCCCCCCCCTCACCCCGCAAAAATAGACAAATCACTTACAAACCCAGGCAACGTCAATAAGACACCAGAATTTCTGGATTCGCCAATGCATGTAAGTGATCTCAAATTATAGTGCAGATTTATTCATAAAAAATAATATTTTCATATTGATGACATATATTATTGGCAACTTGTCATTAGGATTGAGAAGATAATTATGATAGAAACCCGAGAAGGGGAAATAGTAATTTAATTTTCTCACTCATTTGTGTGCGATATTTCTATTTTAATGCAGCTTTTAAAACTGTGTTATTGACTATCTCTATATTATATAAAGAGGGGGGGGCAAGGGTTATTTTCTTTCAACGTAATTGCAATATTTTTTTGTTCGTACAACGTAAATAGAAAAAATAAATTCCGTAATTCTGTAATCACAGGCTAGACGTACAACGTAATCAATCAAATATTTTTTTCGTACACTGTAAAAATGTGTTATTTTTCTCGTACGTACAAAAATTCACATCCAAATAAAAAAATAGTAAAGAATAATCCAGGGAAATTACATTTTAGAAACTGTAAAACGACTAGATGACACAATTCACTACTAAATTGAATGTCAAGACGTAAAAGGCCCTCTAACCGAATGAAGGTCTCATGCCACTAATCAACCAATGGCTGCTCGTAGCTCGTAAATGCCGAGGAAGAACCAATGACATTTTTTTAAATATTTTTTTTCTCAGGTGCTCCCTGTTTGAGGGCGTAATCACCTGGGTCAGAGGTAAGACCAACATGTGGTCTTTTGTTTACTACTTAGCGGCTGTGTACCTGTGGGTTTATTCTGTGTGTATTTGGATGTTCTGATCTTGGTGTTTTTCCAGTGATTTCTCTTGGTGCAATCCAAATACAGTAGGTGTGTCTTGTTTACCTGAGATTTGCAAGAGTTTGAGCTGGCCAACATGTTAGTTTTTTTCATATGGTTGATTACTGGCATGTTGATTTCCCATTTTTGAGCCATGTTTTCAACTTTCTTTGTCATTTTCATATAGCAATCTCGTCATATGTTAAAATTGTCGTCTATGGAAATTCAATTAGTAGTATGAGCCCTGAAGAGCATTACGAGGGTAATATGCGCATGATATATTGAAGATAATATTTGGTAATCGTAGTCCTAAATAACTATTAAAAATAGCTAGACGTTTCGAGCAATGGCTCTTTATCGATAGCATAGAAGCAAGTGTGATAACGTACAGGTAGAACATAGGAACGTAAGAACGCGCATGAACTATAAGTTAGAATCACAAAAAAATCCACAATAGAACAAATAACGCGCCTTATGTAGTGAGCTCAACAAATGAGTTGAACTGTTTGTTAATACCATGGGGTTCTTTAGTTCCAAGGCGGAATATAGTTTCCTCCTCGACACGCCTGAGCTGATTTTCGTTGCCATTGACAACACATACACCAGAAATAGACATATCTGTAATATTATGTCCACTAGAATTAAAATGAAGTGAAACCGGATAATAACGATTTTTCTGTCTAGTTTGCCGTAGATGCTCAGCAAACCGATCACCCAGTCGACGAACTGTAGAACCAATATAAAGTTTCCCGCATCTAATACATGAAATGCAATATACAACATTCATAGTGATACAACTGAACGGATATTTGACCTCAACATCTCCCTTGGGACCAAATATACGATTAGTGTCTGTAATAAAAGGACAAGTATTACACCTAGGACGATTACACGGGACAGAACCATATTTCTCAGGGTCTCCCCTTTCACCCGTATGCACCAATAAACTCCTTAAATTAGTGTCACGGCGCATGCGTCTCTTCACACGGCGCAGCAATGGCGGAGAATTTGAGTCGGAGAGCTCTTCGGACCATTCAATGTTCCATTTGTTAACACTGTAAACTGTAAAAACGTCTTTTTTTTTCTTCGTAAATTGTGAAAAGCCCTTTTTATTTCCCGTAAAACCGTACCAGCTACCCCCTTGTCTCCCCTCTATAAAGCATAACTAATAATAGTGAAATCTTTAGGCAGTTTAAAGACATACCGTATGTAAAAACATTTATTTTACGCGGTCACTCTTTCAGGAATATGTTTGCAGATTCGCATTTGCTCAGTGACCTAAATAATAATTAGCATGTCACTGATAAAACAACCTTTAATTTCCTCAAGTCAAATTTGTATGATTTGATTTGATTAAATGTGATTGCAAATTTATCGGTATTTGAAAACATTTCTGCAAATACATTGTCATCCACTATGACAAATAATTATAGCAATTAAGTAATTATAGTAATTATAGTAACTATAGCAAGTAATTACGAAACACCAGTTTTCATGTCAGGTGTACATTAAATAGCACAACATAAAGGGTTGGGCATTTAAAATATAGGGAGATGGAAGCGTATGGCCAGTGCAATACTTTTCACAGTGTCTTATCTGTACGTTTTTATTTATCTTGAATGTCCTTCTTTCATGCATTTTCTTTCTCTGTGTCTAACTTGCAACTTTTTTTAAAGAAATTTTCCAGCCATTTCCTATGATTTAAAATTACCAACCCCTAAAGATAAGAAAAAGGCAACACAAATAGCCGGTAGCAATAAACAGTGTCCCATTTTGCGTGGTCTACACGAAAACACATAACAGGGGACGAGATATTTTACCGTGTACACTGGATATTTCAGCCATATTTTGTGGAACTATGAACAGAATACCAGTCAATACTTGATTTTGCTCGTTTGCCTGGGAGCAATACTAAAACAGATTAATAACATACATTATTGAACATGACCAACTCAGATTTGGTAAATCGATGACCATACTTCCGGGTTTTTGTCATTTACATATTCTCGGCAGACGCGAGATATCGAAATGCGTCACGGTCTGCGTCAACTTGAAAATGTTCTGTACATTTTGCGTCGTCGTCTTAGTACTAGAAAATATACGTCTGCGTCAACTTGAAATACAAAGGGCAAAGTCTCCTAAGGGAACTCATTTTGCGTCGACAACTTAAAAAGTGCAAGTTGCGTCGTCTACTAGGGGACCCGTTTGCGTCGACATCTTTGAAAATGAAATGTCGTCGTCATCTAGAAATTAAGTGTTAGTGGCGACTACTACAACTCGCTTTGCGACAACTGCTAATTATTTAGCGACGACTACGAATAATTTTTGCGCCGAATGCTACTACTCCAACTGGTAAACGTAGACATCGGCAATCCCACTTTTGTAGAAGCAGCAGCAGGTTTGTGGTGCTGTATGTTTTACCATGCAATTTAAATTGACGCAGTATGGTCCCGTACGGCTTTCCATAGTATATATATTAAATGATTGTTATTATACATGGTCTCAATGCACACTATTTCCAGCGTTGGAACAGTGCTTCATGGTGTAACTGGGGACGTGTCTGCTTTAAGTGGCATGCGTATTTACCGAGTTGCAATTGTTATTAATTTGATATTATCGAAAACATTTCGTTGCGAGTAAAGCGTTTACAATACACGCTAATTCGAGCTGTTTCTTTGAGATGACTGGAATGATATATATATACCTGTTATTGAGTAAACTTTATAACTGTTTGAATTCTCAAAATCTATCTTTGAGTTTCAAATTATTGTACACTCGGAAAATCATTCCTTATTGATATGCAGTAGGTACCACATGTGCAACAAGGTAAACTCACTCTTTTTGAAACCCAAGACATCTTTTCTTGTCTGTGTGGAATGAGGTCAATTTACCTTCCTCAATCTAACTACCAGATTTCGTTTTGTTTTGTTTTATTATTTTGTAATAATTCAATTTTTTGCGCCACGATTGCGTCTTGCATACACCAAAACACAACAGCAAAATTAGAAAAGATTGGAAAGTATGTATCATCAGTGTGCCAAGCGGCTGGTTATCAATTGCGTGAATTGGGTGATCATGGGTAAGGCTTTGTCTCGTGTTCAGTGTTACCATAACGACATCATGTACTCAAATTTGTTTCACACGACGTTACAGTATTATTTAGGATAAACAACTTGCATGTTTAGAGTTGATATTATAAACATATATTACATGAATTTTATAAATAGATTGTTTACTAATTGTATTTCGTAGTGGAAACCACGCAATGCTTTAACCGTGAGACACATCCCTGGTAATCACGTGATCGTGCCAACGACTGCAGCGATTGTCAGATCGCATGTTTACTCTGCCAATCATTAGATTTTATGATAGAAATTATAAGACTTGTAAAAGAGAAGGGGCAGCGAGGCGTTAGCTCAGCTGACCGTTTGGGTGAATAAAGCTGACTAACTGTAATGAACTAATGTGTAATCCTTTGGGTCGAATCTGGTATCAACAACAAAAAAGCAAGTGACGACGAATGTATTTTTATATATGTTTAATTGTAATGCTACTCCAACCGAATTCACTATTGGATATTGGTGATAAATAAAAATTTACATCGTCCTATACTTAAGCTTTCTCTTCCACACGATAGTTAAAGACAAATTGTTATTCTTCCCAAAAATTCCTAACCTGTACACCAAGATGTTTGATTTCAGAGGGCCGTTCATTCATTATTCGGCATATTAATACAAGCGTTATAGTTTTAAATTGCTACGTATATACATATAAGAAACTGTACAAATGTGGCAGTTTACTCACAATAATAAAAGAGCATGTTCCAGAAGTAAATACTCCGATAGGATTGAAGGTTATGAAAGTGGTAAACTGATCAAACATATTTCACTGACACACTAATGTACACATTTATGTACAGGTCTCATATTTCAATTAAACAAATGAAGCTGGTTCAACTGCACGGGATTTGGCAAATATCGGACCCAGCTAAATTTACGCTTTAAAGCGGGGGTGTCGTCACCTGCGCATGCGTCATATGGCCATAGCGTGTCATTCTATACAAACAAGCGTCTACCCATGAGTCTTTGCGTTTTTAGCGTGTGTTATCATCGTTTGACTTAATCTCCACGCGTGCGCGGGTGACGATCATCCCGCTTTAAATACATCATTCTGTCGTCTCAAATCCAACTATTTCTCAATAAAATATCAATCGTCTTCTGTCTTGGATCGTATTAAAAAATACAGTTTTAATAGTACACGTCATTACTTGCTGAACGTTGTTTTCAAAATATGGAGAAATATATTTATGGTGCCACGTGACCACGCGCCTTAATACATATTCTTGTGGTGTAAATCCTACAAATATTTTAATTACAATTAATTTAAAAATTATATTTATAACCTGAATTTTGAACGAACGTTCACCCTGCAATTGTTTTAACTTTTCCGATAAGTCAACCGACAAATATCATAGTCCATCGAGAATAGCTCTTTTTCGCCAAACTTCAAAACTGCATCAGTAAATTGTGTAAATAGCCTGGTCATGTAGTTGAGACGAATAGGGATCCATCCTTCAAGGAAAGCAACATGTCCACCACGTGACGTCACAGCTAAGATTATATTTGAGTACTGATTTGCTTCTTCGATAGGAAAGGCTGAAATTAATAATATGCATCATTAATTAAAGACGTTTGTGCTTGTCGCTGTGTGATCCCGCACATAGGTGGCGAAACGACCATCATGCGACGACTGTGACACATTAAAACGGGTCATGTATTAAAGGAAACGTTCTTAAATTGTCATATCTATTGATAAACAACAGATAAAAGGTAATGTATTGACTGCTCACCACATTCCGGAGATATGGGATCGTCAGTAGCGTTCAGACAGAGAACAGGAATTTTGATGTTAGGTAGCTTGTGATGGAGACGACAATCAGTCTGATATTCTTCAAAGTTGCTGTATCCGAACATTTTTACTAAGACCTTCGCTTCAAATTCTTGAACAGTTGCACACTAGTGACAACACATAAATAAACTGCGTTACTGTTGTTTTAAGATAATGTAGCATATCAATTCATGCACGTTTGTCGCTAAATGCGATACAGGAATTCTGGGATCATTCTAATACAATAACAGAAAAGAAAACTGTGCAATAATGCGTGGTAGAGTCAAAAGTATATGCTTTTTTGCTAACAAATCGTATATGTACCACCAAAAAAGTTTAGAAAATTACAAAAAGTTAGACAGTATGTAAACGTAGTATTCAACTATATATTAATTAATCTACATACTTTCAATATAACTTCAATATCATAATGCGGTTTCATTAGTCCGGCGTTTCTGGGAGAATAAGAGTAGTGTATATTATTTAAAATATTCACATTCGAGGAAATAGCTTCAACGGGCAAGTTTGAGTTTGGGTAACATTGTTTTGAAATCGATGTATTATACGCTCCTTGTTTTGTTGTCAATACATTGCTAGCTTAAAGGGAAATTGAAGGCAAACAACATAACCCAAAGAAAGACCTCCACAAAAGTAGGAGAATGCAGTTTAAAAACTTTTTTATAACTTTTCATTCTCAATATTCAACTTTTCATCAGTATAATGTAGTCTGCCATCTTGATTTTCCAGCAAATGATTGTGGGTAAAGTGTGACATCATATCCACTGTTGTGAAAAATTGAGAAAATGTATTCATTTTTTTTAGTCTTATGTTGTTAGACTTGACTTTTCCTTTATAATTAAAAAAAAAGTATTCCGGGTGTATAATATTGTACAGATTAATGACGACGCTTACAACAAACGGAGCAAGGAAGGCTCTAGTGACGATCTATAGGCTTTTTTGCTCTAGTGACGAATCTTTTGGATGTAAGCAGCATCTTTCTCTGAATCGACAGCCGTTCGTAAATAAATGATGTCACCAGGATGTTGCTTCGATATTGAATCTAACATTTGCAGAGATAGTTGTTCAAATTGAATGCTACCTCCAATATGACCGTGATCTGCACTATCTGAGTAAGAAACGTGAAAGGCGGATATTTGGGGCAAGGGCAACAACACCATGAAGCTTCATAGAAAAAAAAGGTTTAAAAATTCAGGTTCGCGTTTTTATCGAGAAAGGGAATATGGACCTTTCACATGCAAACAGCCTCCGTCTCATTTTCATCAGTCATCTTATCCACTGTTCCAAATATTTCGAATAAATAGATCACGCGATGACGAGAGAATTATTAATTAACATTATTTAAAAAATAAAACAAATCTCGTAACTCTCGTTATCAACGAAACGTTGGCGGCCATTTGCAACTAATGTACATGGATTACAATATACGTACGCAACTACTTGTCCCTTTAGGTCGTCTAGGATGAATTTAGAAAAAAGGGGCTTGTTGATAGACGTTTCCAGCGATTTATGAACTTCCATCATATCCCACGCTGGTGAAAATACAAGCGCTGCTTTAAACCCGCAACTATCCCTAGTCTTGGACAGGTAGTTCAACAATACGGTCCTGTAAATTCAATCAAATATCTAAAAACTGGATGTGAAGAGGACGACTTTGTGTAAAAAAAAATCCTGTAGGGGATGATAACCAAAAAAAAATATATTTGAATGTGCAAGATTTTTCTAACAAAATATAAATTTGAATAAAATATATTTGAATAAAAATATTTTTTTCCGCTGCTTCTCTCGATTTCGAATGATTAACCCTCTAAGAAACAAAGGTATGAGTTTACACAATCCTGGAATGATGGAAACCATGCTGTAAGAATACAAATTTCCGTAATTGCGATGAATATTACAAGACTAAAACGAAGTCGGAGTGATGAACTCGTTCAAATTTGCGTAAACAAACATTTAACATGCGTTTAATACGTTGCACAGGAACGTATCGAACTCTAGCGGTGTGGCGACTAAGGTGGTTTAAAAAAAATAGAAACAAAGCCACTTACGCTCCCATGGAGACAGCCACACAAATCATCATAGTGTTTGGGTGGTTTGATTTCAAATGCTCCATTGCAAGTTCAAGATCGCCAGTGTATGGTGGTGCATAGGATTTTGCAGTCTGCAATATTTAACAACTACAGAATAATAACTTACAAAACATTCACCGGGAGTAACTAAATAACCTTAAATCACCAATCCCGTATGGTAACCATTTTAGGGATAGTTTACCTTATTGTTGATGGAAGTGTCTATCACATGTGAATATTCTTGCATTTTGAGTGGATGTACTAACTCATAACAGCCTTACCTTAATTGCAAATTTTCCTCGTCCTCTGTAATTCATCACCACTGATCGATAGCCTATTTTCCTGGCTGATTTTGTAAACTCTATAATATAGCCTTCATCGGAATCACCTAGTAGTAAAAGCAACACAAGAGTGGTATAAATGATTAGCACACATAGTGACAATGGTGACAAATCACGTGGTTCAAGTCGTCCTAAATGTGTTGTATACGTTTCATGGAACCAACATAGATCATGACGCGTGTCACTATTGAACACGTTACGTAACAAACGTTTTTATTCGAATTTCAACGTGTGTGATATAAGGGTGTTTTAGATATTATTGGTTATTAATTATGTATTTTGTAAAACCAGTTTTACAGGGAGCAAACTATGCAACACTCAGTAACGCGCACGATTATTCATATATATCTGCACTTGGGTGTTAGGGTCGATGTACATGCACATTCACAAATTTTAACAATCTTTCTCTGTTTTTGCATGGTGTTTTGTAGCGTAGTATTTTTTATACGATATACGGTTAGATGCATGCTGAGGGTACACAACCTGTTACACCGTATAGAAATACTATGATTGGTTTCTTCTCTAATTCGCTGTTTTGTGAGTTCGAATGATCATCGTCCAACCATTCAAGACAAATTTCACCTCCATCTGGAGGTTTCAGTATTTCACTGTAATGATAAATGATTTAAATTATCTTTATTACATCAGAATATAAGTAGATTTTTTTTTATTTTCAAGATTCACAAAAAAAAATATATTAATGTACTGTTCGGTTCGATATGATAACATAAGATGCAATTATATAATACATACAATACACACACGCGCGTTTTGATTCCATGTTCCTTGTTCTATGTTTTAAATGTTTTAATTAAATTGTCTCTTCAAATTTGACGGGGTACACTCTTAAGTTTCAAGGTTTTTTGTACTGTGATTGTCTTTTATTTTGTTTTACCCATGACCCAAAGACTACAATATATTATTACAATACAATACGTAGATACACCATTGACTGAGGTCAGGGCATACAGTCATGTGATGTGAGGGCCCGTCATATATCATTCTGAGTTGTAATATAAGATGTATTTTTTTAGGGTTTTCCGAACTTGTTTAATAGTAAAAACAGATTCAGTTATGAAGAAAACAATGGCTAAAAACATTTTAGTGGATCAGATTTTGTTGTTACATTTGTCATTGTTGGCATTTTGTAACACCTTATATCAACACAAATATTTGTCCTGTAATCTCCGATTACCGACGGACACGATTTTTGCGCATGCGTAGTCTACCCAGCAACGGGCGTGGGTAGAACAAAAATATCAAAAGGTCAAAATAACAGCCAACCTGGGAAGTCAGTGGCATATTTATAACAGTTGTTAATATATAGCGGAATGAACGTGTGCTGGTAAAAAAGAGATTGCTAGAAGAACTACATTTTTATTTGAGGATACTGTTTACTGGGAGTTGGAAACGCGGATGACGGTGTACTGTTACGGCGCGTTTGGAACATTCGAAATATGTTCTACCTTCCGGTTTGTTGACCTCAGGTCAAGCAATATGCGCAAACGCTATGAATACCGAAATTACGTGTGTATGATATGGGAACTATGTCTGACAAGATATCGACATTACTGAGTTTGGGTTACCTTTTATATTGCACAGCAGGCACACGAAACACAGACTTGTGCAGCATAACTCTTAGTATAGACATCAGTCTTCCCTCGACACACCAAAACGTTGGCCAGTATGTCTCTTGTAACACTGGACAGTGTTTATGGAGGAAAGTCTTAAATTTCACATCCTTCCCAATGATTTGCGGTTTCTACACACAGAGTAACATGAAAACATTTTATATTATGTTTTTACATCGGTAAAATGGCGTATAATTTACAGAATATTATCTAAGAATAGAAACGACCCGCACATTAAAGCAGGTCAGTTTAAACATATTGGAGAAGCAATGACAGTATTGGACATAATAACAACACTGTACATTTTAGATCGAAACACATGTATATTGTTTTCCATGTTTCCATGTTTAAGCTTCATTCAACACTTAGGTCAATTTCACAACTTCATACGCTGGATATTCTCACTTAGATTTGGGTGGGAGTGTACCTAAAAGGACTGTTCCCCAAAAGTGATGTTGAGGGCGTTTTTGTTTAACAAAAATAGCTTTTAATTTTAAAATTGAGAATCGGCTAAACCGTGAAAATGGAGGTCAAAACAGCGACGCATACCCGTAACTATGGGACCCTTCATACCTAGTACAGACAACCGGTTATTGCCAATACTTAGGTACTATGATAGTATTAAGAGTAATGATATATACTAACCTTAGCCACACAGTAAAGGTAGTTGAATGTGTAAACGCTTAAAAACAACACAATTAATGATATAATCGTCATATATTCATTTATC
Source organism: Saccoglossus kowalevskii (assembly GCF_978046115.1). Taxonomy (NCBI): domain Eukaryota; kingdom Metazoa; phylum Hemichordata; class Enteropneusta; family Harrimaniidae; genus Saccoglossus; species Saccoglossus kowalevskii. The sequence continues at coordinate 5,317,180 of NC_140654.1, forward strand.
AGAGTACAAACCAAATCCATGATATGTGCGATGGGAAACAGCATTGTATAAATACGTTAATATTCAGTGTGGTATCATCGGCGCGCACATACAAATATGCGGGTGTTGAAGGAATCAACTATTCAAAATGGCCGCTCTACTCCCGATACGGGCATCCCAATTGGGAGTTGTGATAGGTCGGGGATATACTCAGGGTTAGGTTTCGCTACCTTTTTATGTTTATATGGTATCTGACCTCGTATGTTGTTACTCCACAACCCTTACTTACACTAACCCTATCACAACTCTTGAGTGTCCTTGTCTCCTGAACTCAGTCGTCAGTGTAATTTGTTCTGATTCACATGGATCCAAATGTCTTCCTTGCGCAACATATGATAAGCAGGCTGGGTATATATTGTGCCGTATTTTGTTTTGTTTTTTGAATAGAGCTGTTATCCTTCTACTTCGAACATAAAACTATTGAAGTTGAAGACAGACGATAGTTGCATTTACAGAACATATTATCAAATTTCTGAGAGTATTCATGGAAACCATTGCATTGTTCCATATAACAATGATATATTTAATCTTAGTGTCTCAAACTGTACCACTTTGCAGTTTTTGCACGTGTACCTTTGCGATTTCTCGTGGAATGCTTACAAGACGAGATATATTAGGTTAGTAAACCTGTGAATAAATACAACGATGCTTCGTAGTCGGGCTGTTGTGTTCGGGCATTATATTACTGAAATTAGGTCATATACTAGAACCAAATCGGACGTGAATAACTGGTGAAGTACAAACAGGATTTGATGTCGCAAAATGTAGATGAATTACGGCCATGTCCAATCCCTTTTGACACACATGCTGTAGATCTACTTATTCTTGTATATAAGCCCGCACATGCGCAGAAGCATTAATTTTCCCCCGGGTTTTAATTTGCCTCTTTTCGCTGTGAAGTTAGATCAGCTACTTAAAATTAAATTAATATAAAAATTACAATATAGTACATTGTTTTTCTGTCAATTTATAACTCAGTGAATATGGTAAATTATATAGTTAGTCTAGTGCAAAATATGATTAGAAGCTTTGTATAACTACTGCTGGAAACAATTCAATGCATATATTGTATGACAACCATGGAAGGTAATCTTTACAAAGTTTAATATTAACTACATATCGTATTTAGTATCTGAGTTTCATGTAATCAACGCATATTCGTGTAATGATTTATATAATCTACACGCACATCAAATCTTTTAAGTTAATTGAGATATGGTATAAATGTTGAACATATATTTTTTATTAAAATTAATTACTTAAAAAAACTACTGTCTTACACAAAAAATAGTTTAATTATTTTATGCCAACAATTCTCATGCCAAGGGAATGGTTTGTTGATATTGGGTGCATCTTAATGGTAATTATAGTGTTAATGCAGCGTCAGGTTATGGTCAACGTATATCAACCACTCACTAAAGTAACATCTATTTGTTACAAAAATTGGAATATATACCTTGCTAAAAGATATACAGAAAACCGTATTCAGACATCTTCGCCAGCCAAGGTTCGTTTATTTGCTTTTCCCCTCGCCGCTAGTATATACTAGTACTCAGTAGATTAAATTCAATAAGGGCGCCCTCTTTGACAATTCGACATCCGACCATTTTGTTACAGCCAGAGCAACTTTCATCAGCAAATGTTTTTTTGTAAATGATGAGCAACTTTCATCAGCAAATGTTTTTTTGTAAATGATGACGTCAAAATAATCAGGTGATAACCAATCATCAATCATTTTACAACTAAAACAATCTTCCCACCCTGCACGTGTATACAACTATATGTTCAAATATTTTAATTCGGTTCTAGGTATGGGTTTCCACCCTCTCAACACAAGCATGATGGATATCGATTCGATAGCACGATCTAGTTTTCTTCTCATTTTCTCATTAAATGCCGCGTATTGCAGCGATCTGTCCACTTCAGATTTACGGTGAAATTTCCCTTCTAGGTTACTTTTAAGACAGTCAACTCGTCGTTCGGTGATATTTAGAAACTGTAATATCCGTTCTGTTTCCCCGATGGGGTCACTCACTAAATCTTCGTAATAGCATACGTGTATGGGGTGGTGATAATGTTCCAGCCAAGCAGTTGCTACGTCTTTCCATACCCTGGTCCTGTTTTGTACAGTTCTGATCCACTCTAAAAAATGAACGATACACAAAATAAAAACTATGTGAACATTTCAACAATGTATATTGACGTGTGTCACAGTCTTCTGTTGTATTAGTTTAGGAAACAATTCTCCCGTTGTGTTGCCTACTTATACACTGGCTGCTTCAATGTTAACACTACAATAAAGATTGTCCGTTTTCGACATTGTGAAATTCTTTCGGTTTTTGAGAGAAAAAACCCTCAAAAACTGATTTTGATAAGATAATTCAGAAATTTATATCAAGAATAATTCATAACGAGATGTATTCCATATGCACCCATAAATATTTTTTTTAATTACCGATTACACAAGAATATTATAGAAAAAAGATAATTTGCTATATTCTCTATATTTTTTCCTTTTCATTTGTCTTGAATTATGACTGAAAGAAGCTGAATGAAATTACAAACTATGTAGTATGTTCAACAACTCGTGTATGAACAATAACTTTAATAAATATGACTTTACTTGGTAAAAAATGTATTTTTTCTGCATAAAAAACGAAAGAATTTCACAATGTCGAAAACGGACAGTCTTTATCGCAGTGCTCTGTTATATAATTGCTCAAGTATATTAAACAGGAATGTCCAATTAATAAAAGCGATAAATTAACTTCAGCAGAAATAAATATCACCAAGTTCAATGTCAAACATAAATTTACATCCTATTGGAAAGAAGAAATTCACAGTGATATTCTTGAAAAGTCTGAGGAAAAAACGAACTCAGAACTTACATAACATTTAAATTCAATATAAGTATGGAACCATGTTTCATCAATATCAAAAACATTGATTTGAGAACTGGTCTGACTAAGTTCCGCCCGAGTGACCCCATGCCCTCAAGATTGAGACTGGCAGACACAACTGTACTCCACATAATAACAGGGTTTGTGACACGTGTAACTAAGGTACCATTGAAAATGAATTTCATTTTATGGTGGAGTGTCCCAAATACAGTGACAGACGCAGGTGTTCTGTTTGATACAACGGCTGATGTGATTGACTCCTTTCACAACCTGCCTCCTGAAGAACAGTTCACTGCACAGTTAAATAATGCTAGTATTGTCATCCAGGTAGCACAGTATATCAACAAGTGCTTTGAAATTACACAACAAATACGAGAATAATATGTATCTTTCTTTTAGAAGGAGTTGTTTTTTCTATTAAAATTCTGTTTTTGTAGATTGGTTTATTTTTATTCCTTCCTTTTCGTGTATTAATACTGTATACTTTTACTATTATCTGTAATCATTGTCATTCCATCTGGGGAGTGAGTAAGTGTTAATAAATAAATATATAATTTCCCCGTCAACAAACTTTTTGATTTCCACCATATGTTGACAATGAAGTAGCCAGGACTACCCCTACTTTACGACTTATTTGTTAAACATAACCCTACCTGCTCAACAACAAAACATTCCGGCAAGCTGTTATAAAGTTTACATGTAGTTAAGTGTAGTTACGATAAAAAAATACTACTTAGCAAATGCAGGTTTATTATGTAATTATCATTTATATATCTAGTACCTAAAACAATTGAGACGCGTTCAATTTTTTCTTAATTTTGTGTCATATGGCATTTCGTTCTTTTATAATGAGTACAAACATGAAAAAAATACTTTGCAGACTTTGCGGTATTTTCGTAATAATCTTCAGTTACTACACACATGCGCAGATATAAGAAAATTTCATACTTCTCTCATTTGTGATATCCGCATTCCAGTCAACGACACCAGTGTGATTCTGTCCAGTGGTTTTCCTGTTGTACTCCGATATACAGGCGTCGTATGGATTTCTCATCAATAATACCCCGTGCGAAAACCGGTTAATACTTTCCCATCGCTCGTGTGTTTTCACCACCAACGTTCTGCCAGAATCGTATTCGTCATACTCGCCACAGAAACCTAGAAGCAGGAACGACAGCAAAACAGAAACCTCATTATGAAGAAATAAAAATAGGATTACGTTGTCGTTCACAAAATATTGAGCTACAGAAATCATGAAGATTAATTAAGGTGAACGGCCAGTCGTGATCAGCCGCCGCCGGAAGTATCCTTACAAATCGTTATATTTCAAAAATACATTATCTGCGATCTACTTCTTTGTACGGACTGTACTATGACGCATACACCACGACTGTTTGTTTTACGGGAGCTGCACGACATTTTTTTAAATTTGGAGAAATAGTTTGTTTTTAATATAGTCGGTAATGTTTGACAATTTCTACTACAAACTGTCGCTGTGAAGTTTCGGGTGCACCATAAAATACACCAACACAATGCCTAAAATTGAGAAATGTTGAACCAGGTTGATACCACGCGTGTTACTTTTACGCGCACTCGCAGCTCTATAATTGTACGTACCACTTAGTCCAATGATTGCATCGCATTTAACGCAATGACTTTGGTACTACATAACAATTTACATAGATTAGTCAAGTAGTTCACGTACCATATTTCCAATGTATAATTACAAAATACTAAATTTGTCAATATAGCAATCACAATCCCTATAATATCTAGCAATAATCATATGACGGAAGAACAGTCAATATTCAAATGTATATACTAACCTAGGATTCGGTAAATATGGCTGGATAAAAGTAATGTTCTGCCTGATGCTAAGCTTTAAATGATGACAGTAGTAACAATGAGTTTGGTGTCAACCATTTCTACATCTGATATGTTTCAAAGGAATTCCATATAATCGAAAGTCACTTCACCAGCTCAATGCATTTCTCTCCCATATCACACGCATACACTCACATTTACATACACAAACTAACTTACCACCTGCGTAAAGCTTTTTGTCGTTGTACGCCGACCCCGAGTAAATCCCACTAGCTTGCTCCAATAGAAACCTGACCCACGTGTTACCAGAACCAGGTGAGCTCGCAAGTGCAACAGCTGGTAGACTGTGATTTCGTGCAAAATGTACTCTACAGTTATTTGCTGTGAGCGGAGGTAAAGCGTAGATATCATTAATTTGAAATTTAAATGTAAACGTTTATTTATGATCAATGATACTCAGTACATGTATGGCATTTGTCGTTATTCAACTTTTATTGCTGATATTTACTATATATTTACTACATATTTGTGGCAACTCAATGACATTGACGTCGTCCATAGAAGCTCAATGACATTGACGTCCATATAGCAACTCAATGACATTGACGACGTTCATAGCAACTCAATGGCATTGACGACGTCCTTAGCAACTTTAGATGATTATAGACCATAAACTTACCTATATGACGACCAAGTTTAGAATGTTTTTCTTTCCTGTCCTCCGCCTCGGTACCAGCTTGGTTATCTTGCCATGGTTCGGCTGTGCTTGTCCATCCATCCAGCGGTGATGAAGTGGACGATAACATCAAAGCGTCAAGATGATGATTATCCAATGCATTTTGGTTTAATACCACAGAAGTCTGGTGCTCCTTAATGTTAAATATCGCATTTTGATCTCTGGCATCATTGTCCCTGCTCGCATCGGCGTAGCGTGTTTTATTGAAATGGAATCTATGGCAGCAGTTGATGACGCATAATATGAACACAATAATGAGAACATGCACCAACCTTTTACGTCGATGGACAATCCTCATCACCAAGTGATTTGAAGTGGTACGTATCAAAAACCAATCACGTGTCATCTTAAAGAACACATCATCGATTACCCCAAAGTTTCTGAAAATAGAATTGTTTATATCTGTACATTTCAACAACACGATTCAATCGCCATGTTTGCAGTCAAACAGATTTGTAATTTACCAGTCGTGGCTTGTAATACATACGCATATGGTAGCAGATGTGTGTTAATCCTTTAATGAAACAGCAAGAATTCAAATAATATCACGGATTTTTTATTTACATTTTACATGTTAACGGTTGTAACATATACAGTGTGTTCAGTTTTATATTTTGCTGGCGATATCATGATCACCATTGTATCACAGTGCCATCAATACAGCATTGTGTCTGGACAAGACGACGATACCTGGGTTCAATTTATGCAAAGATGCACCAAGTACTGTTATCATGAGTCATGTGTTTGCCAAATTGAATGAATACAAAATATCGACTTTAATTCTGTTTAACGCTGAGAAAAAAGTGAAATGATAAACATCATATATAAACAGTTTTCATAAAAGGGAAAGTCTCTTTTAATGATAAATTGTAGTCCGCTTGAGCAAACAGCGAACATCACGGCCACAAATAAATATCTATCAAATATAGCAATGTATTACGAAATGCAATTCAATAACTACCGCAATTACATGCATATAACACTCTATAAAATTAGGCCGTTTCTCTGTGTACTAGTTTATCTGAAACGATTAAATGCTTGTTCCGGGGTCCATTTGACCCCGGGCGCGCCCAGAATGTTTACTCGATTTAGCACAATACATCGATTGTAAGCATTCGTCTACAGCTCGTAGATATTTGTCGTGAATTGTGCAATATCTCATGGTAAGGGAGGAGCGGGTTATTTGTGATTGTAACGTTTCATGCTACAATGATTTTATACTTCCTAAACTTGTAACACAGGACTATTTTACACAAAAAAGAGTGATTCGTCTGATTTTCGAAATCAAATAGCATCAGCAGATGATAATCAGCTCTACCCTGCATTCTATCGCAATGATTCACGTTCCACTCTCAACTCCATTGAGGTCTTCACCAGTGACATATATTGAGCTATAAATGACACAACATAGACTTTAGCTCTATGACTCTAAAACAGAAATCTTTTTGATTCGTTCAAAGTTTAACCACTCACCCGCTCTAATTGAACAAATTTTCATCGGTTCAAATTCAATTAACCTAGTATCATCGGCTAGAAATTTAGGAGTGGTCTTCAGCAATACTTACATGTTTACACATCACACAAGGACACCTTCATCGCATTGGACATATTGGAAATATTTAAACAAACTCATCTGTCATACTTTAATTTACGGTGCTTTGTCAACTAAAATTGACTAATGCAATTCACTATTAAACGGACTCCCTGACAACATCATCAATCATCATCATCATCATCACATCACACATCATAAAAATACAGACACATTATGTATGGCGGTGGTGCTTTTTCCCATTCTGGAAATAACTTCCAATTGAACTTAAACATTCATTTAGTCTAAACATTTTCAGAAAAGGATAAAAACTTGTATGTTTGGTAAAGTATACAGTGTGGTGTAAGAGTAGAACATAACATTGTGATGGAGTCAGGCGCTATATAAATTCTTTATTTATATTTATTTATCGATATTCTCTTACTATATTAAATAACAAAGTTTGAAATACAAGCATGCCATCATTTGCAAAAGGTTGGTGATTAAATTCGTGTGAAAACACTTCTTTATATTATATTAAATTCTAATTGTGACTTGAAACCTTAATTATAAGAATCTATTTATAGCCATATATACGAATCATTTGTCGGGGCCAGGGTCGACGATTTGGATGGAAACATATTCACATCTGCATTTCACAAGCTGTATCAGGTAATTAGAAATAAAACTTTGACTGAAGCCATTAACAATCATACGAATACATGTTATCATGTGACATTTAAATTGTCTCGAGCTGATTGACGTATGCCTATTAATAGTACATTACCATTATAACGCGTTGTATATTGGTTTAAACGTTTGTCACAATAAAAGTCTTGTTTTTTGTGAAAATGTAGCAAAAAGTGGAGACGCTCTCGCACCGATGTATTCCTATTCACGTATGAGTAATGTGAAATAGGGGAAGTAGAATAGCTGAAGTCGTTGTCGTTAAACTACACCTCTTTGTTACAGTCATCCGGCAAATATGTTTGAATTCATTATGATGCTAGTGAAGTTCTAGACAACAAAATTAAACACACGGCAATCAATTAATCGATATAAAAGTTCTATCCATTTACAAAGATCATATTGAGTATAATTAATAGATATGCGTTTTTACAAATTTACAAACCAGTTGAGCAAGGCTAACAGTCTTGTGATTGGTTGTTGACAAATGCTGAACAGGCCACGCCTCCAACGGTGTCGTGCGTTCGGACTAACCGTTAGGAATTCCTAAATGGAGTCAATTTGTGTAGTTTTCTTGATTTATTCTGCAGATATCGGTAAAATGTAGGTAAGGCTTTGGCGAAATTCGAAGGAGCAACTAATATTCTTCAACCTAGTATTTTTTTTAGATTTTATTTTTTATTTTTTTCATCTGTTTTTTTGAGTTTAAAAAATGTGAGCTGGCTGGAGCCTTCATCCCTTGTCTATTTCTTACACTATATACCAGCCGATACCCCCCCCCCCCCGCTCATAGAGACTGCGTATTACAGTTGATTATAGTTCCTGGGCTCCCTGTGGTTATCCTTCTACTTCGAACATAAAACTATTGAAGTTGAAGACAGACGATAGTTGCATTTACAGAACATATTATCAAATTTCTGAGAGTATTCATGGAAACCATTGTTCCATATAACAATGATATATTTAATCTTAGTGTCTCAAACTGTACCACTTTGCAGTTTTTGCACGTGTACCTTTGCGATTTCTCGTGGAATGCTTACAAGACGAGATATATTAGGTTAGTAAACCTGTGAATAAATACAACGATGCTTCGTAGTCGGGCTGTTGTGTTCGGGCATTATATTACTGAAATTAGGTCATATACTGGAACCAAATCGGACGTGAATAACTGGTGAAGTACAAACAGGATTTGATGTCGCAAAATGTAGATGAATTACGGCCATGTCCAATCCCTTTTGACACACATGCTGTAGATCTACTTATTCTTGTATATAAGCCCGCACATGCGCAGAAGCATTAATTTTCCCCCGGGTTTTAATTTGCCTCTTTTCGCTGTGAAGTTAGATCAGCTACTTAAAATTAAATTAATATAAAAATTACAATATAGTACATTGTTTTTCTGTCAATTTATAACTCAGTGAATATGGTAAATTATATAGTTAGTCTAGTGCAAAATATGATTAGAAGCTTTGTATAACTACTGCTGGAAACAATTCAATGCATATATTGTATGACAACCATGGAAGGTAATCTTTACAAAGTTTAATATTAACTACATATCGTATTTAGTATCTGAGTTTCATGTAATCAACGCATATTCGTGTAATGATTTATATAATCTACACGCACATCAAATCTTTTAAGTTAATTGAGATATGGTATAAATGTTGAACATATATTTTTTATTAAAATTAATTACTTAAAAAAACTACTGTCTTACACAAAAAATAGTTTAATTATTTTATGCCAACAATTCTCATGCCAAGGGAACGGTTTGTTGATATTGGGTGCATCTTAATGGTAATTATAGTGCAGCGTCAGATTATGGCCAACGTATATCAACCACTCACTAAAGTAACATCTATTTGTTACAAAAATTGGAATATATACCTTGCTAAAAGATATACAGAAAACCGTATTCAGACATCTTCGCCAGCCAAGGTTCGTTTATTTGCCTTTCCCCTCGCCGCTAGTATATACTAGTACTCAGTAGATTAAATTCAATAAGGGCGCCCTCTTTGACAATTCGACATCCGACCATTTTGTTACAGCCAGAGCAACTTTCATCAGCAAATGTTTTTTTGTAAATGATGACGTCAAAATAATCAGGTGATAACCAAGCATCAATCATTTTACAACTAAAACAATCTTCCCACCCTGCACGTGTATACAACTATATGTTCAAATATTTTAATTCGGTTCTAGGTATGGGTTTCCACCCCCTCAACACAAGCATGATGGATATCGATTCGATAGCACGATCTAGTTTTCTTCTCATTTTCTCATTAAATGCCGCGTATTGCAGCGATCTGTCCACTTCAGATTTACGGTGAAATTTCCCTTCTAGGTTACTTTTAAGACAGTCAACTCGTCGTTCGGTGATATTTAGAAACTGTAATATCCGTTCTGTTTCCCCGATGGGGTCACTCACTAAATCTTCGTAATAGCATACGTGTATGGGGTGGTGATAATGTTCCAGCCAAGCAGTTGCTACGTCTTTCCATACCCTGGTCCTGTTTTGTACAGTTCTGATCCACTCTAAAAAATGAACGATACACAAAATAAAAACTATGTGAACATTTCAACAATGTATATTGACGTGTGTCACCGTCTTCTGTTGTATTAGTTTAGGAAACAATTCTCCCGTTGTGTTGCCTACTTATACACTGGCTGCTTCAATGTTAACACTACGATAAAGACTGTCCGTTTTCGACATTGCGAAATTCTTTCGGTTTTTGAGAGAAAAAACCCTCAAAAACTGATTTTGATAAGATAATTCAGAAATTTATATCAAGAATAATTCATAACGAGATGTATTCCATATGCACCCATAAATATTTTTTTTAATTACCGATTACACAAGAATATTATAGAAAAAAGATAATTTGCTATATTCTCTATATTTTTTCCTTTTCATTTGTCTTGAATTATGACTGAAAGAAGCTGAATGAAATTACAAACTATGTAGTATGTTCAACAACTCGTGTATGAACAATAACTTTAATAAATATGACTTTACTTGGTAAAAATGTATTTTTTCTGCATAAAAAACGAAAGAATTTCTGTTATATAATTGCTCAAGTATATTAAACAGGAATGTCCAATTAATAAAAGCGATAAATTAACTTCAGCAGAAATAAATATCATCAAGTTCAATGTCAAACATAAATTTACATCCTATTGGAAAGAAGAAATTCACAGTGATATTCTTGAAAAGTCTGAGGAAAAAAACGAACTCAGAACTTACATAACATTTAAATTCAATATAAGTATGGAACCATGTTTCATGAATATCAAAAACATTGATTTGAGAACTGGTCTGACTAAGTTCCGCCCGAGTGACCCCATGCCCTCAAGATTGAGACTGGCAGACACAACTGTACTCCACTCAATAACAGGGTTTGTGACACGTGTAACTAAGGTACCATTGAAAATGAATTTCATTTTATGGTGGAGTGTCCCAAATACAGTGACAGACGCAGGTGTTCTGTTTGATACAACGGCTGATGTGATTGACTCCTTTCACAACCTGCCTCCTGAAGAACAGTTCACTGCACTGTTAAATAATGCTAGTATTGTCATCCAGGTAGCACAGTATATCAACAAGTGCTTTGAAATTACACAACAAATACGAGAATAATATGTATCTTTCTTTTAGAAGGAGTTGTTTTTTCTATTAAAATTCTATTTTTGTAGATTGGTTTATTTTTATTCCTTCCTTTTCGTGTATTAATACTGTATACTTTTACTATTATCTGTAATCATTGTCATTCCATCTGGGGAGTGAGTAAGTGTTAATAAATAAATATATAATTTCCCCGTCAACAAACTTTTTGATTTCCACCATATGTTGACAATGAAGTAGCCAGGACTACCCCTACTTTACGACTTATTTGTTAAACATAACCCTACCTGCTCAACAACAAAACATTCCGGCAAGCTGTCTTAAAGTTTACATGTAGTTAAGTGTAGTTACGATAAAAAAATACTACGGCACAGATCTAGAAGCAGTACCTACACACGAATTGGTGACGTCATAAAATACATGACCTTCAATCGGGGTCGTTTCCTCGGTATATACGAATTGGTATATATAAATTACAATAAAGATACTTAAGACATTACACATAAGGTAAAACAAATCACGTGACAATATAATGATAATAACGGTAATAAATCCTAGCTTAACAGTTGAACAGAACGCTCATATAGTCAGTCGGGTGACGCCGAGGGTCACGAACTGTGTTGCAAAATGGCCGTGTGGTTGAAACTGGGTCATGGCATGACGGGTGAGGAAGACATCATTAAACACTCAAAATCACAATAAAACGGGGAAGTGGTTGCATATTACGGCGTAGCTAACATGGAAAATAAAAAAACGCCCAATACAAACGACATGGGTTCGAATCACACTAGATACACACTCACCAGAACCGAAGCAATCAGAAACCAGCAATCGTTTTGGCTTTTCCGTTCAACTCATCTGGAGTAGTTAGAAAAATGAACACCACTTAACGACCAACGTCGTGGCGTGGTACACAAGCGTGCCATCAAAATAAAACAAAATTAGCTTGAAAAGACAGTGGGTTCGAGTCCCGCTCAGAGCTACCGTAAAAACGTAAATCAAATAAACTGAAATCTCTTAAACCGTAAACAAGTAAACAAAGAACGTCGCAAAAAAATAATAAACCTCACAAAACTCCACCATACAAAACTGAATGAATAAATAATAAAATAACTAACGTCTTAAACTGGACGACGCGCAATTTGTTCAACAGTTTCCAGATTGTGACAAGAGATAAACAAGACCCAAGTCAAGGTAAGTTTTGTTAAAGTGTCGATGGCGTTCCCTATATTACGAAAACAATTCAGGCAACAGACGAATATCTTCTGTGGTGTTGTGGAATTTATACCGTGTCTGCGGAATTGTTGATTGAGGGTTCGAAGCCAGCAGTTAACATTTTGTTAGAAAGTTTCACAATTAAATCAAATATCCAATGATACCAGTATATTTATTTCATTATTTTAACAACTTGCAATGGTGGAAGTTGGTCAAACACGAGTTCTTACACCTAAATAAGTATCAAATATTTGTCGACACATTTATTCTCTCAACCTTGTAGAGGTGGAAATTAATTAAACAACAGGTATTTACTCACAAATATAATGGTCAATATTTGTCCATACATTCATTCTGTCAATTTAAGAACTTGTAATTGTTGGAATTAATCAAATGAGAGTTGTCTACACCAAAATAAGTTTCAAATACTTGTCCATACATTTATTCTCTCAATTTAACAACTTGTAATGGTGTAAAATAATTAAACGAGAGTTGTCTACACCAAAATAAGTCTAAAATATTTGTCCGCACATTTATTCTCTCAATTTAACAACTTGTAATGGTGTAAAATAATTAAACGAGAGCTGTCTACACCAAAATAAGTCTAAAATATTTGTCCGCACATTTATTCTCTTAATTTAACAACTTGTAATGGTGTAAAATAATTAAACGAGAGCTGTCTACACCAAAATAAGTCTAAAATATTTGTCCATACATTTATTCTCTCACGTTAACAACTTGTAATGGTGTAAAATAATTAAACGAGAGTTGTCTACACCAAAATAAGTCTAAAATATTTGTCCGCACATTTATTCTCTCAATTTAACAACTTGTAATGGTGTAAAATAATTAAACGATAGCTGTCTACACCAAAATAAGTCTAAAATATTTGTCCGCACACTTATTCTCTCAATTTAACAACTTGTAATGGTGTAAAATAATTAAACGAGAGCTGTCTACACCAAAATAAGTCTAAAATATTTGTCCATACATTTATTCTCTCAATTTAACAACTTGGAATTGTGTAAAATAATTAAACGACAGCTGTCTACACCAAAATAAGTCTAAAATATTTGTCCGCACATTTATTCTTTCAATTTAACAACCTGTAATTGTGGGAATTAATCAAACGTGAGTTGTTTACATCAAACTAAGTATTTAATATTTGTTGAGACATTTATTCTCTCAATTTAACAACTTGTAATGGTGTAAAATAATTAAACGAGAGTTGTCTACACCAAAATTAATCTCAAATATTTGTCCACACATTTATTGTCACAATTTAACCACTTGTTAATAGTGGAAATTACTTAAATGCGACTTGTTTAATCAGTTGACATCAATGCAACTTACTGTAAATGGGGTAATTATTCACTGGGTTTTAATTTAGCTTATTTCGCTGACTGGAAAATGCGCTAAATTAAAACACAGTGAATATGTACAATTTAGCATAGAACACATTATCTAAATGACGAAACCGTGAATTTAAAACCCACTTAATATGCCTGAAATGGTAAATCAGTGAAAATTAAACCCAATGAAAATTAGTCATTTTACAGTACCCGCAGACAGTGCACAACAGAGTTGCATTATTGAGCAATTATAAACAGGAACGTGTCTTGGCATTAGGGTTAGGGTCGGGTCAGGTATGGGCAACGGAATTATTAACAGGAACGTGTCTTGACATTAGGGTTAGGGTCGGGTCAGGTATGGGCAACGCAAATGGCAAACACCCAATTGGCAAGATGTACACTAACGGGTTATGGCATGCATATAGTTTACACAAGTAAAAACACAAAATTGGCAATTTTTTGGACAATTGTAACTCAATAATAGAAATATGTTGTATTTCTATATATATACACACTATATAGTCTTATCAAATGCAAACACATCCAGTTAATCCATTGTGGTCTTGTGGGTCAGTTCTTTACATAGTGATCAGGAGGACCTGGGTTCAATTCCCTTGCCTGCCCATCTTTTTCTCGCAAACACCATTTGGCAATAAAGCTAAATATGACAACAAATTATTTAATTTGCATAACCACCCACATAGCTCAGTCGATTTGTACTATGTCAGCAATGTGAGCGATCGCTGGTTCGAATCCAGTATGTTTAGTTAGATTTTTGAATCACGGATTGGACACTCCTACAAAAGACATGAAAGATGTTAAAAACATAAACAGCGGATTCAAAAACTCAAGTCAGGAAAACAGAACACAAGAATACTACCCCACATGGAAGCCAGTCGAAATCGTCGAAGAACGAACACAGTCGAAGAACGAACACAGTTGACAGCTGTAGGTCACGTGCAACAACAGACACGACGAGCATGGCTGCTCTCCAAATGGGTCCCTTCTTTTGTATTGACCCCCTAAGGATTGCTAATCCCCCTTTCTAACTCTTCCCCCAAAAATAATATATCGCCCCTTTTAAAATGTATTGAACCACAAATTAATGAATATTCATGAGCACAGAAACTGCAACGTCATGAATAAATTAGCATAATTTTAAAAAAATTGCATAAAGTGTAGGTACTCCTTCTGGAGCTCTGCCAATACTACTTAGCAAATGCAGGTTTATTATGTAATTATCATTTATATATCTAGTACCTAAAACAATTGAGACGCGTTCAATTTTTTCTTAATTTTGTGTCATATGGCATTTCTTTCTTTTATAATGAGTACAAACATGAAAAAAATACTTTGCAGACTTTGCGGTATTTTCGTAATAATCTTCAGTTACTACACACATGCGCAGATATAAGAAAATTTCATACTTCTCTCATTTGTGATATCCGCATTCCAGTCAACGACACCAGTGTGATTCTGTCCAGTGGTTTTCCTGTTGTACTCCGATATACAGGCGTCGTATGGATTTCTCATCAATAATACCCCGTGCGAAAACCGGTTAATACTTTCCCATCGCTCGTGTGTTTTCACCACCAACGTTCTGCCAGAGTTGTATTCGTCATACTCGCCATAGAAACCTAGAAGCAGGAACGACAGCAAAACAGAAACCTCATTATGAAGAAATAAAAATAGGATTACGTTGTCGTTCACAAAATATTGAGCTACAGAAATCATGAAGATTAATTAAGGTGAACGGCCAGTCGTGATCAGCCGCCGTCGGAAGTATCCTTACAAATCGTGATATTTCAAAAATACATTATCTGCGACCTACTTCTTTGTACGGACTATACTATGACGCATACACCACGACTGTTTGTTTTACGGAAGCTGCACGACATTTTTTTAAATTCGGAGAAATATTTTGTTTTTAATATAGTCGGTAATGTTTGACAATTTCTACTACAAACTGTCGCTGTGAAGTTTCGGGTGCGCCATAAAATACACCAACACAATGCCTAAAATTGAGAAATGTTGAACCAGGTTGATACCACGCGTGTTACTTTTACGCGCACTCGCAGCTCTATAATTGTACGTGCCACTTAGTCCAATGATTGCATCGCATTTAACGCAATGACTTTGGTACTACATAACAATTTACATAGATTAGTCAAGTAGTTCACGTACCATATTTCCAATGTATAATTACAAAATACTAAATTTGTCAATATAGCAATCACAATCCCTATAATATCTAGCAATAATCATATGATGGAAGAACAGTCAATATTCAAATGTATATACTAACCTAGGATTCGGTAAATATGGCTGGATAAAAGTAATGTTCTGCCTGATGCCAAGCTTTAAATGATGACAGTAGTAACAATGAGTTTGGTGTCAACCATTTCTACATCTGATATGTTTCAAAGGAATTCCACATAATCGAAAGTCCCTTCACCGCCTCACCAGCTCAAGGCACCACTCTCCCATATCACACGCATACACTCAAATTTACACACACAAACTAACTTACCACCTGCGTAAAGCTTTTTGTCGTTGTACGCCGACCCCGAGTAAATCCCACTAGCTTGCTCCAATAGAAACCTGACCCACGTGTTACCAGAACCAGGTGAGCTCGCTAGTGCAACAGCTGGTAGACTGTGATTTCGTGCAAAATGTACTCTACAGTTATTTGCTGTGAGCGGAGGTAAAGCGTAGATATCATTAATTTGAAATTTAAATGTAAACGTTTATTTATGATCAATGATACTCAGTACATGTATGGCATTTGTCGTTATTCAACTTTTATTGCTGATATTTACTATATATTTACTACATATTTGTGGCAACTCAATGACATTGACGACGTCCATAGAAACTCAATGACATTGACGTCCATATAGCAACTCAATGACATTGACGACGTTCATAGCAACTCAATGGCATTGACGACGTCCTTAGCAACTTTAGATGATTATAGACCATAAACTTACCTATATGACGACCAAGTTTAGAATGTTCTTCTTTCCTGTCCTCCGCCTCGGTACCAGCTTGGTTATCTTGCCATGGTTCGGCTGTGCTTGTCCATCCATCCAGCGGTGATGAAGTGGACGATAACATCAAAGCGTCAAGATGATTATCCAATGCATTTTGGTTTAATACCACAGAAGTCTGGTGCTCCTTAATGTTAAATATCGCACTTTGATCTCTGGCATCATTGTCCCTGCTCGCATCGGCGTAGCGTGTTTTATTGAAATGGAATCTATGGCAGCAGTTGATGACGCATAATATGAACACAATAATGAGAACATGCACCAACCTTTTACGTCGATGGACAATCCTCATCACCAAGTGATTTGAAGTGGTACGTATCAAAAACCAATCACGTGTCATCTTAAAGAACACATCATCGATTACCCCAAAGTTTCTGAAAATAGAATTGTTTATATCTGTACATTTCAACAACACGATTCAATCGCCATGTTTGCAGTCAAACAGATTTGTAATTTACCAGTCGTGGCTTGTAATACATACGCATACGCATATGGTAGCAGATGTGTGTTAATCCTTTAATGAAACAGCAAGAATTCAAATAATATCACGGATTTTTTAATTACATTTTACATGTTAACGGTTGTAACATATACAGTGTGTTCAGTTTTATATTTTGCTGGCGATATCATGATCACCATTGTATCACAGTGCCATCAATACAGCATTGTGTCTGGACAAGACGACGAGACCTGGGTTCAATTTATGCAAAGATGCACCAAGTACTGTTATCATGAGTCATGTGTTTGCCAAATTGAATGAATACAAAATATCGACTTTAATTCTGTTTAACGCTGAGAAAAAAGTGAAATGATAAACATCATATATAAACAGTTTTCATAAAAGGGAAAGTCTCTTTTAATGATAAATTGTAGTCCGCTTGAGCAAACAGCGAACATCACGGCCACAAATAAATATCTATCAAATATAGCAATGTATTACGAAATGCAATTCAATAACTACCGCAATTACATGCATATAACACTTTATAAAATTAGGCCGTTTCTCTGTGTACTAGTTTATCTGAAACGATTAAATGCTTGTTCCGGGGTCCATTTGACCCCGGGCGCGCCCAGAATGTTTACTCGATTTAGCACAATACATCGATTGTAAGCATTCGTCTACAGCTCGTAGATATTTATCGTGAATTGTGCAATATCTCATGGTAAGGGAGGAGCGGGTTATTTGTGATTGTAACGTTTCATGCTACAATGATTTTATACTTCCTAAACTTGTAACACAGGACTATTTTACACAAAAAAGAGTGATTCGTCTGATTTTCGAAATCAAATAGCATCAGCAGATGATAATCAGCTCTACCCTGCATTCTATCGCAATGATTCACGTTCCACTCTCAACTCCATTGAGGTGTCATGAATTTGTTTTTGCGTATCTGTTAACCGACTTAATTAGCTGATTATTAGCGAATTGCTGTGTTATGTCTGTCATCGTTCAGGTCTATTTGAAGTTTTGGACGGAACTTGGCTCAGTGATTTGGAACTAATTACCAAATAACCGCCGCTTTTTAGACTACTCATTCTGACAGTTTATATCCGTAGTTATTAATGTAGTGAACGATTAATCAAAAGATATGACGTATTCAGTACTTAGTGTGATTGGCTTTATGATTGAAGGTTACGCCCTAGAGTCTTTTTACTGTTTTGTAATTGGTTAGAGTTGTGAAAATGAATAAAGAGAGTTTGAGTTGGTCTTGGGGAGCACAGCACGATAGACGCAGAAGAAAGAGTGCAATCCTGGGCAGTCGAGAGTCCAGTCCAGGGGCGAGCCTTGAGGCAGTCCAGTCTTGGGCTAGTTTTGGGTCAGCCTTGCGAGAGTCTTGGGGATTTTTTCCCCAGGGCGCTGTGTCTTATAGAGTGCTCGATTGACCGACTAAGACGAGAGCTGAAACGTATTTCGTTGTGTGTGCCTTATTTGACTGTAAAGCTTAAGTGACTTTCCCGATCCCGTACCTCAAGGGGGACGAGATAGAGAGACGAGACGAGTTTCCCCCCTGACAAGTGTGGAGACCCCGAGAGAGAGAATTTCCCCCTGATAGAGGTCTTCACCAGTGACATATATTAAGCTATAAATGACACAACATAGACTTTAGCTCTATGACTCTAAAACAGAAATCTTTTTGATTCGTTCAAAGTTTAACCACTCACCCGCTCTAATTGAACAAATTTTCATCGGTTCAAATTCAATTAACCTAGTATCATCGGCTAGAAATTTAGGAGTGGTCTTCAGCAATACTTACATGTTTACACATCACACAAGGACACCTTCATCGCATTGGACATATTGGAAATATTTAAACAAACTCATCTGTCATACTTTAATTTACGGTGCTTTGTCAACTAAAATTGACTAATGCAATTCACTATTAAACGGACTTCCTGACAACATCATCAGTCATCATCATCATCATCACATCACACATCATAAAAATACAGACACATTATGTATGGCGGTGGTGCTTTTTCCCATTCTGGAAATAACTTCCAATTGAACTTAAACATTCATTTAGTCTAAACATTTTCAGAAAAGGATAAAAACTTGTATGTTTGGTAAAGTATACAGTGTGGTGTAAGAGTAGAACATAACATTGTGATGGAGTCAGGCGCTATATAAATTCTTTATTTATATTTATTTATCGATATTCTCTTACTATATTAAATAACAAAGTTTGAAATACAAGCATGCCATCATTTGCAAAAGGTTGGTGATTAAATTCGTGTGAAAACACTTCTTTATATTATATTAAATTCTAATTGTGACTTGAAACCTTAATTATAAGAATCTATTTATAGCCATATATACGAATCATTTGTCGGGGCCAGGGTCGACGATTTGGATGGAAACATATTCACATCTGCATTTCACAAGCTGTATCAGGTAATTAGAAATAAAACTTTGACTGAAGCCATTAACAATCATACGAATACATGTTATCATGTGACATTTAAATTGTCTCGAGCTGACTGACGTATGCCTATTAATAGTACATTACCATTATAACGCATTGTATATTGGTTTAAACGTTTGTCACAATAAAAGTCTTGTTTTTTGTGAAAATGTAGCAAAAAGTGGAGACGCTCTCGCACCGATGTATTCCTATTCACGTATGAGTAATGTGAAATAGGGGAAGTAGAATAGCTGAAGTCGTTGTCGTTAAACTACACCTCTTTGTTACAGTCATCCGGCAAATATGTTTGAATTCATTATGATGCTAGTGAAGTTCTAGACAACAAAATTAAACACACGGCAATCAATTAATCGATATAAAAGTTCTATCCATTTACAAAGATCATATTGAGTATAATTAATAGATATGCGTTTTTACATTGCTGATAACAAAGTAATTATATGTTAATATTACAATGGATAGTATTTGTTGATAAATAACTAATCTAGTCGCTACCTTCAATCACAGAAAATGTTTCTTAATACTTTTTCGTCTGAATACTTTGTGTGGTTATTGACTATTCCAACAATCACTGTAACGTATCCACTATGATTTCAGAATAATACTCTCCATGCAAACATTGTTTTGTATACATGTTTGTCAATACCATCAATGAATGGCATCATAACAGCATTGGACGCGATATTCGCTGATATGTTGCTCAGTGTTTCATTGATAAAAAGTGCAGATATGCACATATACATATGTAAAATAAATTCCTCGCTATTGAACCACAAATAATATAATGATATATATATATATAAGTTTCTCTTGTGAATGTGTGTCCCATGTGATATAAGTGTAGATACATTTTATTAACTGGATTGGCGATCTCACTGAAGCACTGATGATATTCCCACGAATTGGTTTTGGTATCACGACAACTTGTACATGAGCAGGTATGTTATAAGTTTGGTCATTAGGTTGATTATGACGGAAAGTCGAACGTAGCCATGGGTTTGTCTCCCCTCTTTGCAAGTAATTTTGATATAGATTCAATCTTGATATCTATAATACCTTTTATGTCACTGAACACCTTGTATTTCTCACTCCGATCAAATTTCGCTCGTCTGTGAAAGTTCCCCTCAATGTCGTTTACCAGACATTTCATGCGACGTTTGTTTTCACTGACATGCAAAAAATCCAACATCCGGGATACTTCACCAACTGTATCGTTTAGTAGTTCCTCGTAATGGACTACTAGAATTGGGCCACGGAAATCTGATAACCAAGTTGTCACTACATGCGCGAGATGTTTTGCTTCCGTTAATGCGAACTTCTTTGTAATTTCTGTAAATTAATTAAAGAAAAGGTAAAGTTTGGTGTGACATATGATTGGCATGTTTATGTTTTTATATTTATTATAGAAAGAATATTAATTATTATTTTGTTATATTATTTGCAGCTAGGAACCCAATTCCACTATGTAATTTGTTGGCTCATACAGTATATTATAACTGTGTTGCTGAGTCATGCGGGGTATCACTAAGACGCTTTATGAAAATTAAGAGACACAAGTTCACGAAGAAAACCAGATGTATGAGAAATCCGTCAGAATTAAACACTGATTTAATTCGGTATGTGAGATCATCGCCCATAGACCTTATATAGGTGTAGTGTATGCTAGAAAGATTGTAGGAAGCTTGTTCATATAGTTTCCATGCCGGAGTCTCTACATGGTTATTGAATATATATTACATTTGAAAATGCTATTTGGATGTTTCTTAACTAAACATACTAGTTAAATCAGTGATGGCTGTATGGTTAAGCCCGGTTTTCCGTCTATTGACTTCAGATAGAGATGCATCGTAGATATTTCGGATCAGTAGAATAACAGACGAGAAATGCCAAATTTTTATCGGCTTGTGAATTTTCGTGATGATAACCTTTCCAGCGTAAGGGTCTTCCATTTCGCCGAGAAATCCTGCAATAAAATAATTAAAACTTATCGAAATTTTACTGCTAGATCTCGCATATGCATGAAATCGAATGAAAACACAAGACAAACATAGAGATGTCAAAAATCGCATGGGATTCGAAAAAACGCTTTTAAAGTATTTGTGAGTATTTCCACGTTTAATAATGTGCTTTTTGATGATGGCCAATTTCGATGAAATAAATGTATCTTAACCCTATATTCCTCTCGGAAAATGAAAATCAATCATTCGATATTTGCAATTTTTCGCTTTACACGAGTTTTCACAATAACAGAGGATCACTTATAATAACTTATATGTTTGTATAATCATATGAAGCAGATCGTTAACTTTTAACAGAGACGCAATCTTAATTTTAATTAATGTCACGACCTGATTATATGTGTATGCGTACATTACCTGCTTTAAAAAGGACTTCATCATGGTAAACTGACCCAGTATATATACCAGTAGCTTGTTGTAACAGATGCCGTACCCATGTACTTCCTGCACCAGGAGGACTTGCTAAAGCGACAACAGGGAGTTTCTGTTCTGCGAAACGGATGTCACAATCACCGGTATCTGGAATTGAACATTTACAAATTTTTATATCATTCACTAATATTACTAACACCTGATCGGATTGAAACTTGGCGTAGTCACAGTTGGTTGTTACGGTGAGGATAAAGTAATATGATTGTTTCCCCTATAAGCACTGCCCGCGATGTTTACAATAGTACAACAAATGTTTCTATTTATATGAAAACTAACATTCGAACGCAACGGTTAATAGCGCCCACAACTCCTGCAGCTAGCATAATGGTTCTATGCAGAGTCAGTGCAAACCAAACCATAATCATAAAAATGCACGTGAATCAGATTGGAAAGAACCCACCCATGAAAACAAAAGCATAGTATATTACGTTTTGACAAGAAATTACGTAGAACATAACACAAGCACACTCTTATACACTATGTCAAAGACATCTCCATATAACACTAATGATATCAACGCAGTAAAAATACGACACCTTTCATTTTTGAAAATGTCAAAAGGAACCAACCACTTGAACATTAAAACTGCCAAAAGAGATCCCTTGCACATTATGAAACATAATTTACAGACCCCTTTGATTGCACATTCGTTGGTAAGTTTCCCTTTGATTGCACACTCGTTGGTAAGTTTCCCTTTGAGTGCACACTCGTTGGTAAGTTTCCCTTTGAGTGCACACTCGTTGGTAAGTTTCCCTTTGAGTGCACACTCGTTGGTAAGTTTCCCTTTGAGTGCACACTCGTTGGTAAGTTTCCCTTTGAGTGCACACTCGTTGGTAAGTTTCCACTAATTCACGATCAGTGAAAACTGAGGTGACAAGTAAAGTGGTTATTCTCGTGGAGGAGTGGTACAGCCGATCGCTGATAAAATGAATTTTTCTAGGTACCGTGTGACCGAATTTAGTAAAAATATGTGAAGCAAGGGAGGCCAAAGGAGTTCATTGAAAATAAACTCCCTAGATATTTACTACGTGGTGGGAGAGAGGGCACATACTGTTTTTTTCTTCGAAATCAAAGCTGTTACTTTACACTCACTGCAACAGTCATTGGTGACTACGTCGCGTAGTCGTGTCACTCCGCTCATGTGGTAACGGTAGTACAGTGTGAAAAAGCCTACTTCATTTGTATACTTGACATTCTGGTAATTGAAATGAATTCACTGACCTTGACAAACATTAATTTGATTTATAGACAATTGATTTCGCCGAATATCTCCATATTATAGGAGATTTATAAATCACTGTTACGATAATGGTGCTAACAATATATTTTGTTAATGATTTGACAAAATGTCTTCTTGTTCATTCTATGAGAAAGGCAAATCGCACACTTTCAATATTTCCGTAAAAGCGTGCCAAGTGAAAACGACACTGGTTTTGGGTAATAAAAATATATTCATTATATAATGTTCTGTACAATCTGTCATTGTTTTGTTCTTGCTCAGTGTCTGAAATGTGAAACCGAAGAATAAACTACACCACTGAATGTGTGAATTAAGACGGAAAATTCAATTTTGATATATATGCATTTTTTTAATATCGTGTAAACGTGGTGGATTATAGTCAAAGTTTATTTCGACTTTTATTGATCGTAATACAATTTCACAGCAAGCTGTCTCGACCACACCATGAAAAGAAAGAGGTAATTTCTTTTTGTTGTTGCCATGGCACATATAAAAAAATCTCTCTTTGACAATTTATCTTATAAGATGTTTACAACAAATATATATATGTGACTTCAACTAGGGCGATTCGTTTGTCGATATAAATGTTTCAGATCCTTTGTCATAGACTTGGTATTTCACCATACGAGTTAAAAATATATGAAAATGTATATTTAAATTTCTCACAGAAATAGAATTTTTTATTTTTATTTTTTCTAAAACTCTAACCAAAAACCGATCAACAAAAATTTCAACTATTAATTTTAGCGCCCTTTAGTGACAAACTGTACTAGGAGTATGTCGAAATATTTGATATGTAGATTAATGCGCCAATCGAGGTAACACGTGCTGCATGAAACACGTGTTTATAATAAAATAACAAGTTTGAACACTGCTGTGCCATAAAAATAGAAGATCTTTTCTCGGATTGTGTACACAAGACAAGCGAATCTGTTCATGCCATTTGACAAAACAAAATAAATAGAAAATAAGTTTTGAAAACCAGAAATTCGACACTAGATGATGCCAATCAATATTTCGCCCCCATCAAGTAACATCGGTGTGAGTAAAATCCTATTCCTAGACCCAGTATATCATAGTTCCCTTAATTAAAGTTACAACTGACCGTAGTTACGTATATGCATATATCACCTTATTAGAAAATGTAAATTCCAAATGGGGAACGATGGATGAGACGATACTTGCAAGATCCTGGCCAAATGAATTAAGCGTATTGTGTAAATGTTCCACTGGTTTCGATCACATATGTATAACAATAATGAGAATACCAAAGACGAATACACCCAGACATTACACATATATATATATTATTACGCGGTCAATACTCCCGTATATACTCTCTTCGTATGTACGTCGCTAAATCGACCTTCTACTAGCCCCAGTTTATTTAACAACTACAGTAAAACAGTCGTAGCACTACAACGCTCCTGGGCAACGTTCTTGATAAGCAAAATTGGTAGATTAACAAATTATTAAAACATAATGGGTAACATGCAGAAGCCGTACACGTCCAGACCAGGTGTGTTTGTGACGTTTGAAGCTGTGAGTGTGTGTGCATTCCTGGGAGTATGAATAATTATACATGTTCATGGAATAATAAAGATAACAGACATTTAGTTAAGAACATGTAATCATTTTTTCATGGGGGAATCTCTACTTCGTAAATTGGAAATTAATTCCCTAGATCATGTCAACCAGAATAATAGATGATTATTTTGTCTTTGAAATGTCCAGTTTTTCTAACTAAAATATATTAATTTAATAACACTTCTTAGATGGAAAATGTATGCCACTCGGTCTATTGCGTCAAATCGGTTTAAACTTACAAAACCGTGTTTGTGCCTTTAACAGTCTCATTTCATTAGATTAAGCATTGCCTTCTCAATATTCTATTCGACCTTACCTTTAAATAGTCCACCTAGTGTTGAATTAATCGATGGTGTTGTGTGATTGTACGTTTCTTTTACATCACTGTATATCATACGCATGCGCTCAGGCAATTGTTGTGAAATACCATATGATAAACGATCGTAATTTCTAAACACGATATTATAGACACAGTAAATAATGCCTACGTAGAAGAGAACGATACAGTAACACGTAACTTTGTTCCTCATGCTGATGTGTTCTTCAGTGTATGTATTTTTTGTTTATTCACTGCCATCATGATATACAGATTTGTTTGAGAGTAACAGCTGTTGGGGTCCAAAAAAAACATTGCTTTTAAAATATATACAATGTACATCGTATTAAGTGCTGGAATATAGCTGTTTATTTATTCTATTGATTGAAAAGGTACATATTAAAAGCACATAATACTTGTATTCCTCTATTTTCTCGGAGCCAAACAATGTGGTAATGCCACAACTGTGGTAATGCTCAGGCAACTGAGAAAAAGAATATAAGTTGATGCGCCTCATCATCGAAAAACACGGTGTTGATTATCATATATGTGAAAAATTGATAATCAAATATATAAAAAATTGATTATCATATGTGTGATAAACACGGACGACACTGCCGTTGTACTGTCTTCGTGTATACTTTGAGGTATCCTCGTATTAACCTCATATTATGTTTGAAAAAGTGTGATATTTGCAATACATAGTTGTTCTGAAAACCTAGTGCTACCTAATGTTTCGAGAATAATAGTTACTGAACGAGTTCAGGACATTACTACAAAACTAAAAACCTCCAGTTTTTAAGCGCTTCAGTGTCAATGGCGATGAAGGTATTTGCAGAAAATATAGTTGTAATTGACAGCATTGGCGTCAAGATAAGTAAAAAAGTAAAGTTTATAGGATCAATTAC
This sequence comes from Saccoglossus kowalevskii, assembly GCF_978046115.1. NCBI lineage: Eukaryota > Metazoa > Hemichordata > Enteropneusta > Harrimaniidae > Saccoglossus > Saccoglossus kowalevskii. The sequence continues at coordinate 5,343,564 of NC_140654.1, forward strand.
TTTGAATAGAAATATCAATTCGTTGACGTGAGTTCCGGGTTTTTAACAAGTCCGATATATAACGCATTTCATTATTCATAAAATCCATCGTGACATTATCAATTGCCCTTTTTTGAATATTGCCGTGTGATTGTCGGTGAAATGTTCCCTCCAGGTCATTCGCGAGGCATTGCATTCGACGGTCCTTCACACTAACATTGAGGAAATCCAACATCCGTGTTACCGCGCCCTTTGTGTCATTCACTAAATACTCGTACTGGACTATCAACAGCGGGTGGTTGAAACGTGTGAGCCAGAAAGTTGCAACATTGTGCATTCTTCGGGCCTGCTTCAGTAAACTCCGTGATGTCAGGGCTGTTGAGATGAGATAAGGTGAAAGAAAATGTACACCCATTAATGATGACGTCAACTTATATACACTCATTAATGGTGACGTCAATTTAGGTCATATCATTGACATACCAATAGTAATGTATAGGTGGGTGGGTGTATGGCTTAATAATCGATACTTTCCATTTAGATTGACAGTCTCTGGCAGAAATCAGGTAACTTGAATCCATCTGAACGATCGTCGGTTGGCGAGGCAAGCTGGAACACAACGCCCCGTGTATCTGCATTTTTTTTATGTATACAGTTAATTGTTATACCAGGACAGGTAACAGTGTAACTTCGTAAATAACGATTTATATCTGAATTGCTCACTGCATAAATGATTGGCTCACCGTTTGTTTGTGCCACCCCAGTATGGTCCTTGCTTTTATGTCTGTTAATTTCCGATATACAACAGTCGAGCACGTTTCTTGTTAGGAAGATTGCAGAGGAAAATTCTTCATTCGCCTGATCAGTTCCGTCATGGATTTTTGTCACAATGCATTTTCCAGAATACGGATCTTCATATTCACCAAGATATCCTTTACTTCGTCGGATTGTCGCATACATTGGAGATAAAGAACAACACTGTTATGATTATGTAAATAAAAACTATCCGTTGGCTCTCGATTCTGTTTGGTATTTAGGACAGTAGTTTATCGACCAACTGGTGCTATGATTACCTTTCTGAAATATTCGTCCATCGCGGTACACTGATCCCGTGTATATACCAGTAGCTTGTTGTAATAGATGGCGAACCCATGTATTCCCTGCACCTGGTGGACTTGCTAAGGCGACAATGGGGAGCTTCTTTTCTGAGAATCGCAGATCACAGCTGGAATTGTCTGAGACGTAATTAATACTGTCTAATTAAAAACATATCGCAGTAGAGAAAAAAACTTTCATGCTATCATAGGTATTGTTTTTTGATTAAAACATATCAACATCTCATCTGTGAATTCTACAATATCAGAATGTGCATATGTGTTGGTAGCGTTTGGGCGTTTATCGTTTTGTGCGTTTGCGCATATTGTAGGATCTGAGATCGACAAACCGGAAAATAGGACAACTGGTAATTCCGGTTTCTCAGCTGTTTTATATAGTTCTTCTAGCTGTCTTTTTCTGCACCCACCCACGCTAACTCCACTATCTTAAAACACTGTTTCAAATATGCCGCTGTCTTTTTCGAGGGTTGTCTGTCCGTTGTTATTTTGAGCTTTTATATTTTTTCGGTAGGTTACGCATACGGTCAAACGATTTTATATTTCTGGTCTTGAATACAACACAAAAAAATAACATGTTAATGTTTTAAATGAAAAATATGCAAATTAAAATGCTGCGTTCGTGTTCTGGTGATATATGTCGGTGCACATCATCAAATCCGCCATTTCGTATAGTACAGTAAAATTCTGAACCAACTTCGAACGAAAGTGTACTGCTACTCAAATTTGCATATTGTATCTCATACAGCCTCGCTCTCGTCGCAAACCTCTCAGACAGAGATTTGAAAGCACAAAAACAAAACCCAAACCAGGCACATAATAAGTGAAATCAATATTGCATTTTGTTGCACGAATTGATATGGGGAATTAACAAAACGTGCTCTGAAATGTTTAATGTCAAGATGCGCACCACTGTACATGTATTTCTATGGGCTCTGTGCGCGCTGCTGTGAAACGCCGGTCAAGCTGGTGAAAATTCGAGAAAACAACAGAAACTCAATTTTGAAGTAATCCTGAACAACCCAATTTATATATGTTACACACGTAGGGCTAATCTTGTTACACTGTTCAGGGGAGTCTCAACATCCATCCATAAGTACCGTTTTCTGCGAGTTTTCGGCCTTTGTTTTCACCGCGAGAGTTGCCAAGCGGTGAAAATGCCCGGATGTCCGCCCCCGAGGATAGTTTGGTAGTTATTTCCACTTTTCCACATACAAAAGAATTATTATTTTGCGAAAATTGCATTAGGTTCGTTCAAACTTGAGCTTGTTAAAGAATTCAGTCCCAAAACTAGCCGAAAATAATAACGAAATAAAAATAATTTTGTTCCTAAAATGTGTTGTCATAAATTTAATTACAGAATTCGCTAAAACTATATTTATTTGAAAAGTCGTGGACTTTTTTTTTTTTTTGGAAAAATGTTCAAGGGTGAATGATGGGATTAATAGTTTAATAAATCTGCCTGGTATTTTATTAATAGGTCAGGCCCTGAATGATTTATCTTGTGTACAGTGGCTGAGTATCTGTAGCCTCGTGGCACAGACTGTTTGTCTTTGCGCCTCACCTGGATTGAAAGCAGAACAGGGGATGATGGGAATTCATCATTTTAAACTATTGTTCCGAGTCAATATCACTACACTGTGAACGAATTATGTGCATTAAACCATTATTTGGATGGGCTGTTACAATTATATACTGAATAAATAATTTACGAAATATGCTGCAGGTTTGATATAAAAATATGACCTACACTGCTAGGTAATTGATTGTATTATTGAAAAAGAATAACCACTGCAAGGTCGCAGGGATATCGCAAGTCCACGGTACATATACACTCGAGTGGAACACGGTTCTGTATATATGTTGTGAACTGGCCAGGATCGCGAAATATACTCGCATCTCTGTGATTATTTCTATCATAATATACCCACTATTATTATCACCACGTGTACAGTGTTTCAAGCGTCGAGGAATAACATTCAAACTTGAAAATCAAACGTACATTAAAATGACCACTGGACCGAAGTTGCAGTCGACACCGCTGGCGATTTAACATATCATATTCATTTTAAATTTCGCATTCAGGGACCACATGTCACAGTCGTGATACATGTGTAATTATATGATATTTGTGTAATCGTCCGGCTTGCATACATTATCAGTATGTACACCAAGCACTGCAATGCAATTTTTAATATACAATGGGTATGCTCGTATTTTAGTATTACCTGAATGTCTCCTTGCCTCGGCCGCAATTATACTATCGCCAGCCGCTGTATCCGTACTCGGTTGGTCATCTGATCTGTTTGCTATACCGCTGATACCAAGGCTGTTCCTATCATGGTAGGTCTGTTTCTGAAGAGCGTGTACGTTCGCATGATGTTGAATCGAGTGGCCCAATTCTGCTCGGTGGTTCAAAATATACATGGAACAGATCACAGATATGAGCAATAATCCAAAAATTGAAAATATAATTTTGAGTTTGCCATATCCGCACATCTTTTTTTTTAAACAAAAAGAAACCTGTTATGTGCAATATACATGCTTGGGTTTACAGAGGTTTTCCGTGTGTAACAGCTGTGTGTATTAAATCAACGCACATGTTGCTGAGCACAGTTGTCTATTACACTGTTTTGTTAATGTGCTAACCCGGTCAAAGCTTATAAACCAATGTAAAAAATCTCTATTTGCAAATGGCCACCGAGGTCTCGTTGATATCGAGATAGCCACGAGACTTGATTTGCCGGCTCCCGTCCGCCAATAAAAAGACAGTATTCCAGTGGACGCGTTATGACAGTGGAAAATGGAACTTTCTCGCTCTCAACGAGATCTTGGCGGTCAAATCTGAATAAAGGATATTCATTCATCATGTATTATTTCGGTTTCTGAATCGCCTTGGTGCGAATATTCTGGAAAATAATGTAACCAAATTTGAAGTTACATCTAATAGGACGGAAATGTCACAAATGTTTGGGATGATGGTATTTTTCAGATCGTTCTCACTATCATTTTGTGTTTCTTACTTAACAATCTGATCAAAATCCTACCCATCAATTTTTCACAAAAGAAGCTATGACGTCTAACACTACCCACAATCCTTTGCTGGAGAATCAAGATGGTGGACTACATCATGCTGATGAAATGTTGAATATCTAGAAAATGAAAAGTGAAACGTATATTGCATTCTCCTACATTTGTGGAGCTTTCATCTTGGAGCATTATTCGCTTTCCTCTGTCTTCTCTTTGATGTATTTTATTACTATCTGTATGAACTAACATTACCTAAACGTCTCCTTGCCTCGGCCGCAATTCCACTGTCACCAGTCGTTGTATCCGTACTCTGTTGTATTTGGTCATCTGATCTGTTTGCTATACCGCTGATACCAAGGCTGCTCTTATCGACATGGCGGGTCTGTTCCTGGTGAGCTTGTACGTTCACATGATGTTGAATCGAGTGGCCTAATTCAGTTTTGTGGTTTAAGATATGCATGGACCAGATTACGGATATGAGCAGTAATCCAAAAGCCGAAGGTATAATTGTGAGTTTGCTATAACCGCACATTTTTTGTTAATGAGCACATTAGGTTTTTCATGTTAGATATAACAGCTGTGTGCACGGTTTCATTTATGTGTCATCTCGTACGGACACCCATCATGGGCGTTGTCAGGATTTCCACGGGTGACGCTTGTATTGTGAAACGATATCAAGCGTATTGCTATCAATAAGCGTGGTTTCTAAAACAATATCCGTGTCGCTATTAGCAAGTATGTGGCATGTGGGCAGCTGACAGTGTATGACACCACGTGTAATAATATAATTCGTAAAACATGATCACAAACTAGCCTGTAAAACATTTCATCACGATGTGGAGGTGTTAAAATCACTTTTGGTATTTTCATTCAATGTATTTTTCTGGAAACTTATGCGGATGTAATGTTTTGATTCATGTGATGTGTCAATTTGGGTCACGTGATTTACTTATAAAAAGACATATTACTTTACAAAGAGACTCAGGTAGACTCAGCGAGACATACACGTACACACAAGACCTGAGTTCACTTGTTTGCTCTCTGGGCTTGGCCGTTTGCCCCCCCCCCCCCGGGGGGTCACTCTATATTAAAACCTTACACTATGTGCATTCTTGCTAAAAAAAAAAAAAATAGGCCCCTTGGGCTGGCAGCACATTGCCAAACCATACCCCCTATTGCGGACGCCCCCTACATATTGGAGAAAAGAACACCCTTTATTGCAGACATGTATTGGGAACATCCTACCCGCTATTGCGAGCATTCTCTGCCGTTTTTGCACTCAAGTGGAGTGTGATCAACTCAAACAAGCTACTTATGGTTGTTGTGTATGCAACTCCTGTTGGTGTCATTCGTTGTTTTATGGGTCCGCCAATTCGGGGCCTAGGGCGGTGTATGGGAGTGGTTGTTACAAGAGGCGGGCCTACAGCGGGCGCAGCAACCCTGTGAGTTTATTCCTGGGACCGGGGCCTATTGCTGACATTATCATTTTAAAGGGGGCCTATTTGCATCCCGAGCAGGCCCGCTGTAGAATGTGAAAAACATCGCCTTTTCCCGCTAAATTTGGAACGCACATGAGGTAGTAACGGCATATGGAGTGCCCGTGGGTGGCCAACGCCCAAGGATAACCATTTTACTATGCATGCTATGCTTCGTCTTCCCGATGTCACCAGTTCATACCACACTACGTTACAGTCTACATCCTTCCCTGACATATGCGTGTACCCAGACAAAGCATACACACCAGAGCTCACACTACTAATTTCCATAGACGACAATGTTAGCGTTTGCATGATTTTCTCGAAAACCCGTTACAAAGATTTTCAATTTTCCAACAGAAAAACTCACATATTCCCCCCACACAAAGTCCTACAAAATGGGTGTTAATAAAACACTCATGTTTGCCAGGCTTTCTACCTTCGATATTCTCAGATGAACAGCCAGTTTTGTAGTGTGTAATAATGATTTTCCAGACCCACGGGTCACCCGTAGTCGCCAATACACAAAGCTTCACATACGAGTCAAACAATTAACGCCATTTAAGAACGCCCTCACACGTTGTGTTTCAGAAAAAAAACTTTGGCTAACAACAACAGCTGTTTGTTTTGATAGGCTAATTAGTGTACGAGACCATCAACGTATTGGTCCCACCTTGCCGAGTTCGTGAAGGCGCTTTTTACCTGTCTACAGTTACGTAAATTGCTCCGGTGAGATTTTACATGTTTTAGCCTACAGTATTGCGAATCTCTAAATATATCTCTTCTATCATAAAGTGCAATTATAGAGAAACATCGAGGTGCGTTACATTATGCTAAGATGATATTGCTTTGTGCAAGATATGCGACCACAAACGATTCCGACCAGAAACATCCAAGATGGCGTCGAGTGACGATGGAACACAGCTCAGCAATATCCAGGCAATGTTCACAACTGTTAAGTCAAAACTAAAGAAGCTTGACAGCGTGGAAGACAAAATAACCGGACAAACTGGACAAAGACATGAATATCCTGAATTCTTTCTTCAAAAATTATAAAAGAAACAAATGCAGTGCATAATGGAAGAAAATGCGTCCATTAAGAAACAGCTCTCTGAAACGCAAACGATCTCGTAATAACAAAAGCTAAATTAAAGGAACTTTAACAGTACACCCACAGGAATAATCCTTCTTATGTTACTGGGTAGTTGATGCATTGCTAATACTTAACTCACAATTATTAACTAACAAACAAACTACCAATAAAACTTACTAATATTTCGCTCTTACACTTCAATGATAATTAATATAATGAAAGAATCAACTATTTACGTTTAACTAATTCACATGAAAACCCCATATTAAAAAGGTACTCACAAAAATTACTCCACTTATTGGTGTGATTGCTAAACTATGGCACTATCTTTCTAGAGCTACATTTGTTCTCCTCACTAAGGAACGACGTCAAAAGATCGATGTCGGATAAAAAAAACTTATTTCCTTTAGTTTGGGGGTGGGGGTTTTGACCTCAAAAAGTTTCCATCCTACAAAAACGATTTTATTTTCTAATGAAGTCAAAAACATCTTGGAGTATTTGTAGTTCGTTTTTTTCCATCCAATCATGGACAGAAATAACCGAAAAGGAAAAAAAAAAACATCCAAGACGAGAAAATGGTTTGGTTCGAGTGTAAATCTGTGCCTCAAATGAGGTGCATTTGTAAACTCTCTTTACACCCACCCGACAACCAACTGCTATGCAATACTACTGTCAGATTATCAATTTGTATTTAACGGTGAATGTAGTCTGACGCCATGACCAATATTTATCAATTAAGTTTCAGTGCGGGGTAGGGGGGTTTGGAAAAAAACTAAAGGAATTAAGTTTTTTATCCGACATTGATCTTTTGACGTCGTCCCTAATACTACCACATATTCCATAGGGTGTGGTGACCTGGGGCAGCACATATCCTCGGGCGGACATCCGGGTATTTTCTACCGCCTGGCAACCCTCGCGGTGAAAACAAAGACCAAAAACTCGCAGAAAATGATGGTTGGTGAGAGTCCCCTGAACAGTGTAACAAGATTAGCTCTACGTGTGTAACATATATGAATTTGATTGTTCAGGATTACTTCAAAGTTGAGTTTGTGTTGTTTTCTCGAGTTTTCACCGGCTCCACCGGCGTTCCACAGCAGCGCGCACGTAGAAATACGTGGTACAGTGGTGCGCGTCTTAGCAACGTAGAACGTCCGTGGCGTAGCTCCGCCCCCGAGGATTACATCACTCTCAATCCTCTATGTATACAGCAAAAAGAGCTAGATCACATAATTATTTTTAAAGAGTGATTGGCTGACAGTAGGTCACTATTCACTTCTCTCTGCATTCTTGACATTTATTTTATTTTATAGTGAGTCATCGCGTTCATAGTTCATATCGGTGTGCATCGTCAGGAGAACAGTTGACATGGTAACAATGGAGAATGGAACACTATTTTAGGTCAAAAAATAAATATACAAATGTATACTTTTTTAGGTATACTTGTTCGTCTGTTATGGCAAGGTCACACATTATAATTATTCCCACATAATCGTGGTTCACAGCCACAAGCAGGTTGTCTTCAATTTGAACTAGTGCCGAGTCGACAAATCTGACACGTCTTGCTAGATTCAAACAATCGGGTAACTCCAAAACAAAGATGACTCTCCCGAACCACCGAGGGCGCTGTTATCAACGATTTGAAATTCTTGTGGCCTTGAGTAGACTGGTTACATTCCCATTTGTGGCAGTGGCGGATCCAGAGGGGGGGGCAGGGGGCATGCCCCCCAAACGCATGACGATTCGTATCATCTGGATTACGCATAGCTTCTCTGCGATGTACGGTCAGTATATCTTAAGCGTAGCTTGGAACCCCCCCCCCCCCCAATACATTTTGCTGGATCCGCCACTAATTTGTGGGTACAACCGTACTAGTCTAAAACATAGCATCGATATAATATATAGCAGGCTGCTTATCTTTCCAAATAATGATGATTTAATCTCCGCACGCGCTGAGTCAGGCAGACGAGTGTGACAGTCCCATTGTTTGTGACGTTGGAATTAATTTAACACTTTAATGAGTAAAATCAGGACAACAACTTCAGACTAGTTTGGAAATGGTCGAAAGCCCAATAAAATAATAGGAAAATAAGGAATGGTGAAGCATTGTCACAGTAGCTCAGAAAATGTTATAAGTGGTCCCTGACACGATGGAGGTGGACGCTCAGTGTCGCATTATGTACTAGATACTTAGATAATGAACGAATTTGGTAGATTGTGTGTTATGAAACGACTCAGGGGATGGAGGCCTCGAGTGATTATTTTATTAAATTATTATTGCGTTCGTGTATTTCTTTCATTTCAAACAATGATTTGTCTGATCGCAGTGTTGCTGCCAGGCTGCGGCATCGCGACATTCTCGCAAAATTCACAGCAATGACGCGTTATTTTACAAACCCTGGGCCACAGTTGACGCACTAAAATAGTGAGCCATGTCGCGCATTTTGCTTATCACTGGGTCCACGATTACTAAAAGACCGTGTAACCGTGCTGGGTCATTGCCTTGGTATACTCAGTTCTTTTTGTGATTCAATCAATGTAAAGTAAACATTGTTGCAATTTTTACACAAATTTGATTGGCAGAAAGACGCACTGCGTCGCGGATGTTCCCAACTCACGACGCCAGGGATACAAGTAAAACCCTTTGTTGTTGCCGCGCGTCTACCGAACGTGTAAGTCATGGCGGGTCGGCAACTTACGGCAGGGCGACAAAAGCGTATTACGCTTTTTTTTTTTCCAAGCAATGGGGCTTCAAATTCATTGCAGAAAAGTTCTGAGTCATTAAGTGACCATGATCAAGATGTGAGCAACGCCGAATTGACCGCCAAGTCGCCTGAAGTTCAAGTTGAACAATGCGAACCTTCGTCTAAAAAGAAAAAGACTTTTGAACGCAGATATCAGGCTAGCTGGGAACAAAACCCGAAATATTCCCATTGGTTACAATATGATCGAGAGAAAAATTCCATGCAGTGCAAGATTTGCCTTCAAACTGGAAAGAGAAACCCTTTCACTGAGAAGGGAGGCTGTGTGAATTTCCGTACAACAACGCTGGACCGCCACATCAGTAGTGGAGATCACGTGAAAGCAGTTCAAGAAATCGCACTACGTGCAGACTTCAATACCACTGTTCAGAAAGTATTATCCGATAATGACAAAGCAATTATTTCCGCAATGCAGACCGTGTTTTGGCTGGCGAAGGAAGACATAGCAACACGAAAATATGAATCGCTGCTGTCATTTCTAAAGTTACAAGGTGTTGAAACCATGGATAAACTCAGAGTTGGGCAGAATGCATCATACACTTCACGTCAAACTGCCGATGAAATGCAAGACGCGATTGCTGCAGTGATATCCAAGGAAATCAAACAACAATTACGACAGAGTGAATTTCTGAGCGTGCTATCTGATGAAAGTACGGACATTTCTGTCACTAAGAAACTAGTAATCTATGCCAGATTGATCGATGACGATTTTACTCCTAGGACACGGTACATCGGAAATGTCAAAGTCAAAGACGGTACATCGAGTACAATATCTTCATCACTGAAAACTACTCTGTTGGAGGGAAATTGTGTAAAACCCCACCAACTCATCGGTTTTGGCAGCGATGGCGCCAGTGTAATGAGAGGAAGGCTGAATGGTGTTTCCGTTCGTTTCCAACGAGAAATAAACCCGTTCATCATTAGTATCCACTGCATAGCTCACCGCTTAGCTTTATGTACCAGCCAGGCAGCGAAATCTGTCACATACCTCCAGAAATACTCGCAAATTCTCACTGATATTTATTATTATTTTTCAAGATCGGCCGTGCGTACTGAGAGTGTGAAGGAAATTCAGTCAATATTGGACGATCCACTTTTGAAATATAAGGAAGTCCATGATGTTCGCTGGTTTTCATTTTATTCATCACTAGAAACAATATACCGAACTTACGGCTCATTGGTAACATATTTCCAGTCCGTTGCAAGTACACAACCAATAGCAAAGGGACTAGCAAAGAGAATGACCTGTTACGAGTTTGTCGCAACAACACACTTATTAATGGATATAATACCAGTTTTAACCCATATGAGTATGGTATTTCAGTCAGCGGATATTGATATTGCCATTGTGCAAGCTTCAATTCAGACAACCACGGCCAGAATCAAAGAGTTGGGCTCAAAAAATGGAAAATATCTCTCCGATTTTGAGCAGATGTCGTCGGCTAATGACAAGACGTATACCGTGAATGGTCACAATATAAGTGCAACAACAAACCAAAAGAAACACTTTGATAATATCAGATCAGACTTCACTAAAAATATTCTTGACAATTTGGAAGAAAGGTTTCCCCAAGATACTACTATATTAATTAATGCATTTGCTGTTCTTGCAATGCGACCTCTGTCATTTTTGTCCAAAGACCAAGTTGACATATTTGGGAACACCGAAATAGAAGTCTTAGTCAATCACTTTGGAGCGGCGAAAACCACTGAAGACGGTACTATTATTGAACGCATTGTTGACCCAGATTGTGTTTTGCGTGAGTGGGCTACTGCCAAAGAACTTGTGCTGTCTCAGATGTATCCTAGAGACAAAATGGCAATTTTGTGGAAACTATTGTACACCTATCACCGTGGCTTACTTCCTAATTTGCTTAAACTTGCGATAATAGCTTTGGTTTTGCCAGTACAAACCGCTGATTGTGAACGCGGATTTTCGGTACAAAATAAAATCAAAACAAAGACACGAAACCGCTTAGAAGCAGAGAGACTTCATGTATTGTCACTGATCTCTGCTGAGGGATCATCCATAGAACATTTTCCATTTGATGTTGCCTTAAACGAGTGGAGGCAGTTAAAACAGAGACGTATATTCAACAAAACTTCTTAACTGTTTCAGTCTTGGTAATTAATAACGCAATTGCGTGACTGAGTGCAGAGAGCTCCCTGTTGAGTGTAAGGTTAACCAAAGGTCAGTCATTCTGATAATGTACGTCTTACGATGATGTCACTTTTAATATTAGCACTGCAAATAATGATACAACTTGACAAGTGGTCTTCACAATAGCACAGTAAAAATTGCATGCTAAGTTTTTTATTTGAGAAATTAAGTTGATTGAAATTGTTAGTAACATAACGTACTTGTCTAGTGTATTTGGCAACATTATGCACATTATTGTCTAGTGTATTTGGCAACATTATGCACATTATGACATATTTTTATTCTTAACCTTTTACTTACCAATCATCTCAGTGGAACACTAGTAGTAGTTGGTAACACACAACTAAATGTATTGCAAGCTTATTTTTTTATTTGAGAAATAAAGTTGGTTGAAATTGATTTTGAACTGCTTTATTATTGTTCCCCCCAAAATGCAAATGTCTCACAAAATTAATGTGCATGGGACACATTGTCTCCTCACAAAAAAATCCTGGCTGCAACACTGCACTGATCGTCAATATGCTCGGGAACCGTGGTGACGATCTAAAATTGTAGTTATGCCCGTATCATCCGGTCTAAGCGGCCTTACGTTGATTAACCTCCATGAATTATGAAAAACTATGAACCATTTTCAAGAAAATCTAGCGATCGATTGTTTACGCCTCTGTCGTACTCGGAATTGTTCACCGTTTTTCAATTGTGTAAAATAAGCAATAATTCATGACTTTGAAGCTGAGACATTACAAATCAGAGCAGCAATGCGCTTACTATGCAACGGATTGCATGCGAGTTTATGACAATGGTTCGAGTGACCATTCAAAGCGTTCCAGTGTTATTCAATCGGCCAATGGAATAAATTGTGAAATTTATAAAAGTGAAGGAAATGTCTTTGTTATGTTATCTTTGTAATTTATGAGAAAGTTTTCGTTTCAGATAACAAATGTATTATCATTATACGATTCTGACTTCTTAAACATTGTGATGGAATAGTGACACATTCTTGATGGCCATATGCACATTGTGATGGAGTAATGACACCTTCTTTATGGCCATATGCACATTGTGGTGGAATAATGACACCTTCTTTATGGCCATATGCACATTGTGATGGAATAATGACACCTTCTTTATGGCCATATGCACATTGTGATGGAATAATGACACCTTCTTTATGGCCATATACACATTGTGATGGAATAATGACACCTTCTTTATGGCCATATGCACATTGTGATGGAATAATGACACCTTCTTTATGGCCATCTGCACATTGTGATGGAATAATGACACCTTCTTTATGGCCATATGCACGTGGCTATAAATTACTACATGATAAAATGTAGACTGTCGACTGTCGACAGACGGTCGTACCTAATATTAATCTGTTATTATTAATAAATATTGTGTATAAACGTAATAGGCGTGAATAAATTGCGAACGCCGGGACAGGAAGTATGGAGTCCCTCACGTAAAATGGTTCACATTTCCCACCAAACGCCTTTGGAGCTCGAATGTCTAGGAAACATAATTACATAAGACCCGAGGACTGTCGACAGTCTAAATAAAATTTAAAATGACGTCCAATAGCGACTGTATTAATAACTAAGTATTTTATTTGAACTGTTTACAGCAGTACTTTATGTGAGAAATCAATTATGTAGGTAGAAACAATGCCTCACATGCCTCGAAAAATTAGATTGTGGCAATATATCAAAATCAGTCTAGCGTTTCCTACTTGTAAGTCCATACTTCCTGGTACTCCCATGATAGCCATTTTATAACAAAATTTGCATGAGAAAATTGATTATAACCTACTGCTCAAAAAGCACGCTACAAAACGTCGTGTCCCGGATTAAAAGTTGGTTAGCAGACCGGTAATTTCAAGCACTAATATCACCCACAGTTTAGTGTGAAATATGACTAACTACTTGATATGGCACGGCAGATGTCACAATAATCACGTTAAAGGGCGGCAGTCGTCGTGCCGCGTCCTGTTCGATATGAGACTCATAGCGACGTATACAACGCGTGTAAAATACATTGTTTATTTACATGAAACTCGAACACGCGCTGCGCGACGACCACCGCGCTTTAATCATCACCATTGTATGCAAAGAAAGACAAATTGTACCGTATACAAGAATTTAAGGCTGGATAACAATTACTCAAATGGTGCAATGACACGTGACTTTGGAAAAAATATCAACGAAAGGTTATATTTCTACCGATTACATATATCCCTCAAAGACCATTACTGAAATTGAGCATCTACCGTCCATATTCCTAACGATTTTGTGAAATTCTATTGGTCAGTTTTAAACTAATAATATAATAATATGAAATAACATGTGTACATTCAATAATTGTTCTGAAATGTCATTTGTAAAATTTTTAACATCATTGACAAAGGTTATAACATCACAAATCAAATAATATAAATTACATGAACTATTGGATGCCTCCCGAATTCTACAAATTGACTGAATAGTAAACAAATCACCCTAAATTACCGAGTAATATGGAAATCTGCACATTGTCAAGCTGAACGATAATAAAATCTATTTTGTTTTTAGTTTGGGAAATGATTACTGAACTTATTACAATATCTTAGAACTAAAACCATCAACAATACCGTGCTTGTAAGTGTAATTCATCACCGATATTACTCCAACTCAGACTCTTAAAGACGATTATACAAGGGAATCACGTGACAACATTGCTATTATTTACATTGTTAATCTGTCTTTTGTTTTCCATTGTATTTTTAATCTAGCAATGAGATTTTCTGAGAGACTAGGCTTAAGTAGAGCATGGAGCTAAAAAAGATTAGCTCTATGAGTAGAGGAACCCCTTTAAGATACAGGGCATGTATGAGCATACATTACAACATTTCTATGTTTTGGGTTTATCTGGAAGAAATTGTTTTTTAATTTGAAGATCATTTTGACTGTTCAATAACCATTTAATATATAGGATGATCTATTGCTACAATGACGAATACATTCACTTTGGTATGCTTTTTAAAGATTTTAAAGATTTTTAAGTAAAGATTTACTGACATAATCGTTTGATTTATAACAGTAATTCATAACATTTCCTTCATTAGAAATAAATAAGGAGAAACAGTTCACTAAGGTATGCAAAATTAGAAGTAGTTTTTTTTTACTCCAAATATATGTTTGTTTATACTGATATGGAAATAAAATAATACAACGATTTCGTCCGAATAAGTTCTCCAACCTCCACTTCTCTGACGTCTACAGAATTGAAACCACAAAAATGTTCTTTCCATAAAGGGTTAGTGATGGGAATCACAGACAAATATGAGTGTGAAAAAAATCTTCATAAGCACCTTATGTATGTCCTTTGGAAAAAAACAGAATAGAACAAGGGTAAACATTAGTCGACGTTTAACGATTTAAATGTTCCCACTAATCCGCCAGCGGGGTCTTCGCCACTTTTACCACCACCCAGCGCTTCTTTGGATTTCGGAAATCCGTATTTATTATTTTCTGCAAATTCCACTTCTTTTGCCACCAACTGATCGATCCACTCTCTGTTTGTTGCATTTTGAAGCACGCCGCCGTATTCCGTCGGCAGAATCGATGATGGTATATATTGATGTAGAGTGTCAAATTCGTTGCCATGGAAATGTAACTGCAATGTAGACAAAAGAAAGCGAAACAGTATAGAAGATTTTTTATTACGAAATCGCATTTTCTCCTCTCACCATGACAAATATAAAGTACACATAACTTATCTAACAGTACTAAATCACACAGACACAAAGCCATGGACAGGTATGTTGAAAATTATTCATATAGCTTCTACGCAAAAGGAATGATAGCCGGTTATCTCACTGAAATCCAACACTGCTAGGGAAGAACACGCCTGGGTTCTGTCACTTAAAACAAGAACTCAGTGGTGATACAAAGCGTTAAAACCGCAAATATAAATAAGTAAACAGCACACTTCTCGTCATATGTAGATTAGTAAACATCACACTTGTATTCATATGTAGATTAGTAAACAGCACACTTGTATTCATATGTAGATTAGTAAACAGCACACTTCTTGTCATATGTAGATTAGTAAACAGCACACTTGTATTCATATGTAGATTAGTAAACAGCACACTTGTATTCATATGTAGATTAGTAAACAGCACACTTCTCGTCATATGTAGATTAGTAAACATCACACTTGTATTCATATGTAGATTAGTAAACAGCACACTTGTATTCATATGTAGATTAGTAAACAGCACACTTCTCGTCATATGTAGATTAGTAAACAGCACACTTCTCGTCATATGTAGATTAGTAAACAGCACACTTCTCGTCATATGTAGATTAGTAAACATCACACTTGTATTCATATGTAGATTAGTAAACAGCCCACTTGTATTCATATGTAGATTAGTAAACAGCACACTTGTATTCATATGTAGATTAGTAAACAGCACACTTGTATTCATATGTAGATTAGTAAACAGCACACTCCTCGTCATATGTAAATTAGTAAACATCACACTTGTTTTCATATGTAGATTAGTAAACAGCACACTTGTATTCATATGTAGATTAGTAAACAGCACACTTGTATTCATATGTAGATTAGTAAACAGCACAATTCTCGTCATATGTAGATTAGTAAACAGCACACTCCTCGTCATATGTAGATTAGTAAACAGCACACTTGTATTCATATTTAGATTAATAAACAGCACACTCCTCGTCATACGTAGATTAGTAAACAGCACACTCCTCGTCATATGTAGATTAGTAAACAGCACACTTGTATTCATATGTAGATTAGTAAACAGCACACTTGTATTCATATGTAGATTAGTAAACAACACACTCCTCGTCATATGTAGATTAGTAAACAGCACACTCCTCGTCATATGTAGATTAGTAAACAGCACACTTGTATTCATATGTAGATTAGTAAACAGCACACTTCTTGTCATATGTAGATTAGTAAACAGCACACTTCTCGTTATATGTAGATTAGTAAACAGCACACTTGTATTCATATGTAGATTAGTAAACAGCACACTTGTATTCATATGTAGATTAGTAAACAGCACACTTCTCGTCATATGTAGATTAGTAAACATCACACTTGTATTCATATGTAGATTAGTAAACAGCACACTTGTATTCATATGTAGATTAGTAAACAGCACACTTCTCGTCATATGTAGATTAGTAAACAGCACACTTCTCGTCATATGTAGATTAGTAAACAGCACACTTCTCGTCATATGTAGATTAGTAAACATCACACTTGTATTCATATGTAGATTAGTAAACAGCCCACTTGTATTCATATGTAGATTAGTAAACAGCACACTTGTATTCATATGTAGATTAGTAAACAGCACACTTGTATTCATATGTAGATTAGTAAACAGCACACTCCTCGTCATATGTAAATTAGTAAACATCACACTTGTTTTCATATGTAGATTAGTAAACAGCACACTTGTATTCATATGTAGATTAGTAAACAGCACACTTGTATTCATATGTAGATTAGTAAACAGCACAATTCTCGTCATATGTAGATTAGTAAACAGCACACTCCTCGTCATATGTAGATTAGTAAACAGCACACTTGTATTCATATTTAGATTAATAAACAGCACACTCCTCGTCATACGTAGATTAGTAAACAGCACACTCCTCGTCATATGTAGATTAGTAAACAGCACACTTGTATTCATATGTAGATTAGTAAACAGCACACTTGTATTCATATGTAGATTAGTAAACAACACACTCCTCGTCATATGTAGATTAGTAAACAGCACACTCCTCGTCATATGTAGATTAGTAAACAGCACACTCCTCGTCATATGTAGATTAGTAAACAGCACACTCCTCGTCATATGTAGATTAGTAAACAGCACACTTGTATTCATATGTAGATTAGTAAACAGCACACTTCTTGTCATATGTAGATTAGTAAACAGCACACTTCTCGTTATATGTAGATTAGTAAACATCACACTTGTATTCATATGTAGATTAGTAAACAGCACACTTGTATTCATATGTAGTTTAGTAAACAACACACTTCTATTCATATGTAGATTAATAAACAACATACTTCAATTCATATGTAGATTAGTAAACAACATACTTCTATTCATATGTAGATTAGTAAACAGCACACTTCTATTCATATGTAGATTAATAAACAACTCACTTATATTCATATGTAAATTAGTAAACAGCACGTTTATCTTCATTTTCTATTCATAACTCTCCACAACACAAATTATGGCCAATCAATTAAAAGTAAAGATCTCCCTCCCGAATAACACTACACTTACCCTTTTGATCATCTTTTCACTGAGGAAGGGCCTAAAAAGTCCGAATATGACGTCAAATATTTTCGGCTGGTTAACATAATGGAAAGCCTTCAACCGCAGAGGCATGGCATTCTACAAGATTGCATTAAAATCAAATACAGAATGAGGAGAATGTAGCGTGATGTTTTATTTAACATTTTACTTATGCATTTCCTACGATGTATAGAAAATATTTTTTCCATTTGATTATCATAAAGTAGTGCTTCGAAACGAGTCAAATATACGTATTTGGCTTTAAAAAGTTGATTCAAGTTTACCACTAGTGAACATTAGCGAATATTAGTTACCAATTTTCAACAATTGTTGTTCAGGACAATATTGTGAACGACACAAATCATCCGAAAACCTTTCCGAGACGTACACGAATGCTGTGAATACACTGTCATGTAAACCGAATGTTGTGAACATTTGGAACGTAAGAATGTTGATTGGTTGACTATGAGTGAAATTACGTCACACACACATGATTATACACGAGTGGTCCACGGGGGATTTCGAATATTATAAGTTAATTTTTAATTAAAATAAGTGTGAATAATATGTATTTGCTTGGTTGAAATTGAGTAAATGAACACTTTTGGGACTGTGCACACATCATATATTCAGTGGTGAATAATATGTGTGTTTATTCAGCAGTGGCGGCGGCACTGGGGTCGCCCCCCCCCCCGAAAATGCGAGATGGTAAGTAGATCTCGCCCCCCCCCCGCCCCATGCAAAATTTCGTGACGTCGCCTCTGTTCGGGGTATTAACATGCTGCATGACCTTTAAACAGTTACCTGAATTGTATCGGCCATTTTCCGTGTTATAACGGGATTCATGTGTTTTACATGGTTCATGGTCATTCCTGAATAATCAGCGATAAGTAGAACGCCATTAACTTGTGTTTCTTCGTCTTCAGTAAGCATCTCTATTAAAAGTAGACTAGCCTTAAAACATGCTGTTATTGTATACCTGCTTGGGTCCCATCGTCCTAATATTGAAAACGTAAGAAAAGTCAAACTGAACTTTCATACAGCCTCTTGTTGTTATTTTTTATAATATAATACAATATTATGTGAGTGTAAGGTTGCCGCTTTCGCCGTGTATACATATTATTTTATTTTATTTCATTGAAAAACACCAAAAACCAAACAATAGTCTGTATGTTAATCTAAATTGTTGTTGCTGCTATTGTTGTTGTTGTTCCGAAGTTCTGAAAAGAAAATTGATATGCAATTAACGAATGTCATTTAAATAGCAATTCAAATTATCATTATTTCGTCAAATTATGACCTACCCGGTTTTACGATGAATATTCGACGTCCATCCTTGTCTCTACTTGGCAATAACAAATGAACTTGGTCTTCCAATATTTCTAATACAGTGGATGGGGTGAAATCGCTGAAGATATCCTTATACTGGGAACGTACTTCATAATAATGCACTAATGTCTTGAAAGCACGTCTGACATCAAATTTACGTACTCGTAAGAAACGTATTAAGAAAGAGTCGTCTAACCGGAATTTAATATCCGGTCTCTCTGTGAACATCGATCGTAGGTCCGCCAACTTCTGTTGACGGGTAGCAGGGTTTTCGTTCAGTTCTCGCTTGGCTTTCTCCAAAAGATCCGAGCTCAGCGTACACACGTAGTCATCGTTACTACTCATATCTGATAACCGATTATAAACAAATATAGTTTGCGTAACACTAGTAGTCGTATCAACATACGAGTTAACAGCCGAGTTAATCAAAATGGCGGATAATATACCAGTTGAAAGTTCAACGACCTTTCACTGCTAGAACCCCGGGCCGGCAGTGAAAGCCATTCGTATTCTGGCGTCTGTTTCTTACGAAACCTGTATTATAAGTATACGTGTGAAAATATTATATAATTGGCACAGCTAAGTTTGTAGTTTCCGTGGTATGAAACAAGCGATCAGTGCGATAACTTGTTCGGGACTATATTCCGTATCCTGTAAATGCCACGTAACATTTGGTTAACAATGGAACAACCTTTCACACATAAGCTACAACGAATAGAATGCGAATAGCAATCAATGAAGGAGATTTATTCACCCACCCAACGGCGGAACTTTAAGGGGTTAGTACAAAAACTGCCACACAATTCTTATTCTGTCGTGGGTGTGCTGTCATGACGTGTCCACGGAGCTCTGCAGGGTGTGGTAGTAAAACTCATCTTTGCATGGATTATTTGCGCTGTAACGATTGCAGGACATAATCTGTGCCAAGGGGACTTGAATCTTTGTGTTTCGTGCATGCTACGAAGCACAACGTCCAACATGGCAGTGCGGGACCAGAGAGTAGCAATCTTGGTCAAGTGACAGACTATCGGGCCTTGGCAGTTTCCAAACGAAATGCTATGCTCTATTGTTGACAAAATAGACATACTTTCTAATGGGATTACTAAGACTCCGATATTGAGTTTTTTTGGTTATGATGACAATAATTTTACTAGATCACTGCATTTCATCAGTCAGTGTGCATCGTTCCATATCTCTATATTATAAATAACTATGCATGACATTGTTATGATTACATGTCAATAACAAATACATGTTCTTGGGGCTGGATTGTTAACACTGTTGATAGTGTTTAATGATAATTCTTCTGATCGTAATTAACGTATTTGTTGACCTAAACTAACTCGTGATCACATCATTCAATATTCTATATATACAGAAACTTAATTTCATCGAATTTATCGGATGTTCTGAACTGCACGGAAGCTACCTGTCATAGCACACATTATCACAATCTAAGTAGTACTTGCTATGATGCATCGTCAGCTCGATTAAAGCTCGTCGTAAGAGTTTTTTGTCCTGCGAGATTGTACCAGACTGGAACGACCTGGTTAAAAACGAGCATAATTTTGCTCGAGAGTTTTTCTGGTTATGGTGTGTTGCCGGGAAACCAACGCAAGGTGTAGTTTATTAAGTAATGTGGTCTTCGACAGCTAAGTTCAAATTTGCTCTACGCACTTCCGGTTAAAAACTGCACTTCCGGTTGATTGCTGAAAACATGCCAAGCACCTAATGCAGAAAGAGGAGCGTTCTTTTTGGAAAATTATTACTTCGTTACGTATAATAACAGTTCTACCTTCGTCTGTTCATATGTCAGGGTAGTAAAATATCTTTAATATGTGGGCTGAGCATTTTGATACTCTTCTTAATTCGGTCAACAATGACAAATATATGCCGGCTAATCTTCGCCATGTCAAGATTGCAAATGGCATTACGGGTGTTCCATTCACAGAATTCATGATATTATTGAACTCTTACCACATGATGAAGCGTGTGGACTCGGCGGTGTTTGTGTCTGTCGAAAGCCTCCAATTTGCTCCACGCTCGCTTAATATACACGTCGCATTATGTGTGTCATCTATGCTTGTCCACGGAACAGTCCCCAGTTACCTAGCTAAATTAATGTTCTACTAGTATTATGAAAAACAAAAATGGAGATATCGCGAGTAAAGACAATTATGCTTAAAAGATGTGAAAAGTGTCTGAACACATCGGACAATCAATTTGGCTTCAAGAAGAAACACTTCAATGATCTCCGTATTCTTAAAGAGATTATTCGATGGTACAAAATATATGGTAGTTGTGTGTTTGTATGTTTTCTGGACGCTTCCATAATGTTTCGATATATTCATCGCTGGTCAATTGCTATCGCACACAAAGTTATTCAAAGATCTTCATAAAACAAGTAACCTGTAGAATGCTGTGTGGGTAATATTTTTATATTGATTTTTGTTGCATTTGCAGCAAATAGTTACGAAACAATGAGAAATCTATAGGATTGAATATACCTCTCGGCTGGCTTCACATGCATAGTTCAAGCCTGCCTAACCGGTGCTTATACAAGGATTTAATTACAGCACCTAGACGGTCAGAGTAATCGCAAAATTGACATTACAATAGAAAATCATGAAAGACTGGCACTCCCATGCAATTAATAGCAAGTGAAATTCCTGGGATTGAAACATGTATTTTGAAGTCACTGATGTAGGCAATGAATGAAAACTTCAAGTTGGCATGAAGATGAGGTAGTTTATTTAATCAGTGCTGAACTAGAGGCTGAAATTATAATTAAGTGCGTTGTCATATAATTTGTTTATTTCAATTTCTTCTGAAGTCAAATAGAATGCACTGGTGAAACCGTGAGTGAAAGGATGTCTTGGGGGTATAGTCTACATTATGTATGAAGTGGTAGGGTCGGGCGTCACACAATTTGTTCATTTCCAACTCTTATGAAGTCACATAGAATTTCACTTAATTTATTTTCGCTGAAACGTTTTCCAGCATTACATGTGAATTCGATTTTCCCTGTGCTGTGTCTCTATAGAGTATGAGGTAAATGGCATTTTCACTGGAATTTATCAGGGGAAAAATGTTTTCAGTGAAAATGAAGTATACCACATTATTACATATGTACTGCAGTTTATTTTGATTCGTCTATGAAATCGGTATTTCCACACCCCATATGCAAATAAAGTAGTCTTTTCAAGAGTAGCGTTTTCGAAACATAGCAGAAATAAACAATATTTAGAAGTGCGATATTTTACTTTTGGGGTACATGAATATACTTGCCGAGTGAAATGAAATTTGAACAACAGTAATGGCAGTCACTTATTTTGACTAAAACTAATTTGCATATCACCCATGCAAAAATGTTTTCGGTATTTTCAAGGTCAATATGCTAATGAACATGGTATTGGCGATCCGCTCCAATAGGATTGCCCCTCAAATCATTTTTTGTGTGTGATTTCCAGTGTTTTCACGTATTAGTTCTTCTGTGATTTTTTTGGCTTGGCCGATTTCGCTAAAACATGGAAGGTGGGTCACACCTTCACCCTAGTTATTAGGAAAAATCTGCAAAAAAAATGTTGGTCCATCATTGCCATAGCAACAGTAAAAAAATGATTTTTAGATAGCTTCGAGCTAAATGTATCTCCTACAAATTTAGGATACAACACCTCAGACATAGCTCATTGTACTCGACTTGAGTGTGGGCACAATGATACTATTTGAATTTTTGATATCTTTTTTCATCAATGAGAAAGTTGACCCCAAATTTAGAGTAACTGTTCACCAGGTATGGCTTTTTAACTAACTCTTCTGTGATTTCTTTTGTGTGGCTTGGCTGATTTTGTTCATACTTGACAAGTATGTCGTACCATCACTAATTGGAAAAACAATCCTGACCCACCACTACCATGGCAACAGCTAAAATCTGTTTTTTTGAATACTTTCGTCCCAAATTTATTACTTCCTACCAGTCTTGTAGTAAGTGTTCAAATGATCAAAATAACCAATGAATCATCTCAATTCTACAGCTGTGAATGCTCTGACATGTACAATTCGTTTTACTTTGCATTTACTCTGCATTTTCGACATGTTAAAAACAAAATAAACGTATTTTGCGGTATATAAATGTGAAGGAGTGAAACATTCTTTTCGTACATGAAAATGGAGTCCATGTAAACAAAGTATCGGGTTGGAGGTACCACTTTTCAAAATGGGCTTGTCGCACTCTTTAAATTGATGTCACACTCACAAAACCTAGATTGTTGTCTATTAAAATATATATTTTTTCAAATTATGAGTGACAGATATGCCAGAAAGTTGTAAGTCGATACGAAAATTGCCGTTTAACTTTTGTTTTTATTGCCGTTTCGCCAATTTTCACCTCTCATTCTATAGCTGTCATCCCCTCCTTGATTTGAGTGGCGTACGGTCCATTCCAACGCGGGGAAAACGCAGCAAACTTCTCTGGATTTAGAACACCGGGTTAAATTTGGAGGTCACGCTCGCGTTCACGACGCTTGCCAGGATTTTCAAATGTTTCAATTTTTATTCTACCGTGTTGTCAAAACGGCTACTCGCAATGGGTTGCAATTTTCAGAAAATTACCATAAGATATATAGCTAGAATTCATGGTATTTTTTTTTTTGCTTTTAGTTTTGCTCACGTATTTTGTAGTTTTTGAAAGGGTAGCTGCCCACACCCACTTCTTCCGAGGCGGAGTTAATTACCCATGAGCACTTGGTGCAATCCAAGGGATTGAGCGGTCCCCCTTTAACCAAGTGACTGAAATCCCTAATATTAGCTGTACACCACATGGAATATTACGATTTGGTGTATGTTGAATGAGCTTCATCATAGACCATCAACATCAAAGTACCAGGAGGTTTCTGCTGGCGAAGTTGCGGCGTTACCCAGTTCCAAATAGAGATACCAACGCCAAATGAGCGACATTTTTACCGGAAATCAAGATTCATTCAATCCACGGCTAGCAAGCAACATCACAAGCGAAGTTGTAGCGTGCAGCTCATCAACGACCGCTGTCCACGAAAGTCATTCCGTCAGTAGAGTACCGCAGTTGTGACGGCATGTTTGCCAATGCACAATTCTGTGGAGGAACTTTTAACTCAATTTAAACTACGTATGACTGATTCGAAACATTCTATCGAGATCGGACGGTGCCCTATCGTGCCATCCCTTCACCATTGTATTCAAACGAACCGTGTGGTATGCTGTTACATTCTCCTTCAAACCCGGGATTCAATCATTGGGGTCGTTTTAATAAAAAAAAACACATCGCAAATCATGCAAATATAGCATTTTTAAACAAGTATACTAAAAAAGAAATGCTCAGCGATGCAAAAGAAGGATAAATATTACTTTTCAGAATACACATCTCTGTTTATACAATCCTTCACATATTCTACTCCCAATTATTCCTGCGTAAAATGGAATAGCCTCTTTCCATGTTGACATTCTGCGTAAAATCACGTGATAGGCTGTTACATACTCTTTCGCCGGTGTCTGGAAAATGTGTTTAATTAGCTCTCATTCAAGCGACAATGTATATTTCCCAGTGGGAGTGAACCTAGTTCGAATCTGCCATTAAAAAATAGGGGTGTTTTCAGCAAAAAACGAATAACCCTTGAGTGCACACAATACACTGAATTTTAGAACAAATCTTGCATTAGTTACAGCAGCAGAATATCACAGAAATATCAGACGAAACATGGAAACACTATATATTGTATTTTGGCTTGAAACCTCTCTATTGCAATTCCAGGAATTACCCCCATATGTGCAACCATTTTCCACCTTGGTATCACCCAAACCTGAAAACAAGCGTTTGGTAAAAACGGTAGAAATGTTGTTAATCACCTCAGCTATACTGATGACGCGTGTGTGTTTGCGCCCTCTATCAATGGTCTACGTAACTAGTTTACACCTGTGAGAATTATGCCAAGGAACATGACATATTATACAACACCAACAAAGTCAAATTTATGTATTTTCCTTGTCGCCACTCATCTAGCGATTGCCCTCCAGTGTAGTTAAATCAGGAAATGGACCTCGTACAACAGTTCACATACCTAGGACTTTTGACTTGAAATACAAGAAACTGACAATTCAGAACTTGAAGCCAATGTTAAATGATAACACCAATGATAACCAAGCACGACTCAGACAAGAAACGAACTCACCCGGCATAATAATGTGTATTTATCATATATCTTGTATTGCCCGGCCTCGTAACGCTATGGGAATCCCAATGCGCAAGCCGTGCAATAATTTTCCATATCACCGGGCCTCGTTTACCATATTTGGTAAATGCGTCTATTTCCTGGAACTACTTTCTGTTTATAAACAACGCACGTAATTTGAGATTATTGTCTGCGCTTCGATAATGGCTGACGATATTATTCGGTGGATGGGAAATATACCGAACGACCAGTTGGACTCATTATTACCCTGACGAATGCCGGAATTCCACCACAACAAATCATAAAGATAAGTGGTCACAAAAACGTGTCAAGTTTACTGTACTACGATACTGTTTTGTCTTCATGGAAGATCATCGGCGCATTTCGGATCATTTGAGTCGAGCTACACCCGAATCTAGGCCAATCTAAAACTGTAAACCAAACTGCTTCTTGTCAAGCAGTTGTTTCTCGTTCACCGACTACAGTTTTAACAACTGTGAAATCAACGTGGGTTTACCTGCGGCTATAACATATCTCTAAGAAAACGTCCGTGTGTTATGTGTAACTTGGACAGTCAGTAAATGACCAACTTAGCTGGACTGTAGTGTTCATTCTTAACTCAGACAACTAATAAATTGTTATAAATTTACGTTCACTTGCTGACTTATTAAAACGTAATAGGTTTTCTTTTGGGGCCAGCCGAGCGAAAAATAGCATAATTAAAGACTTGTTTTCATATAAGGTATATAATAAAACCTTTATAGGCTGGATACGATTTTTGCTGCCCTGGGTCGTACGGCTTACGCGCTTCTGCCGCACGACCTCGGGCCACGATGCCGTATCCAGTCTATAAAGTATACTGTCGTATTTATGAGTTATGAAATAATATACATTCGTTGTATCTTGCAATGTATTGCACGCGATATTCATGTACGGGCCCGTCATTCTATATTCGCCGGCTTCTCAGTAATAAATCTATTGGTTTGATATCTTTTGTATACACGACTTTAGAATTGTCAACAATATTCTATATCAAACGATCGCCTGGTTAATTTTTAACTATGTATGATATTTTAATATCTCCCTTGCGGTCAAGTTGAAGTCATTGCATGCATCTACCTGTTGCTGACAACATCGCTGACTTGATCAAAACTTTAAGATGCCTCGCTACTGGAGTCACGGGTTATGCGGTTGTTTCGGAGACCTTGGTCTATGCTGTCTTACATATTTCCTACCCTGTGTCACAGCCGGTCGTAATGCAGAAGCTGTGGGGAAATCGTGCCTACTCCACGGACTCTCCGTCATGGTTCCGATCCTGCATATGATATGTGCCGGCAGCGTTCGGGGTAACATACGAGACGAGCGGGACATAGTCGGCGGCTGCGTTGGAGATATGTTACTGCACTGTTTCTGTAGTTGCTGCGCTTTAATACAGGAAGCGCAAGAATTGAAAATTCCTGCACCACAGGTAGCCGTAGTGGAAAGAAAATAAAAAAGAACCAAAATGAGGACAAGAAGTGGAAGATACGGCACGGAGACAATATGTATCTACTAGTATATTCTACGGCTGAAAAGACGACATGACATTATTGCCAACGAATTGGTATAAAGTATCTATAATCGACATACCTGCATTTTGTGGCGAAATATATACACGTAGATGTGTTAAGATTGTGGCTGATTACAAGTCGGGTCGCCGAGAACTTGATATTCCTCGGTGTTATTGATTTGATCTTGTAGAACTGTTAGTTATAGGCACAACTTGTATTTAACTGTTACATAATACTCTCAAGAAATTATTGACAATGTGAAATTATAAACACTTCTCTTCAAATTTTGGATATAAGACTATTGGGCTTTGTCTAGTATCTAATTTTAGTTCAAGTACAAGTCAATATCTGGTGCATCAGAAGGCCACAGAGACATCGCTAAATATTGATTTGACACTGAATAAACATTGTAGAAATGTATTAACTTTTTGTGAGACTATATATATATATATATATATATATATATATATATATATATATATTTATAGTAGTAAAGATATCAGAGATTGTGCATGAATTGATTCTCAACTTAGTGTTTGAATTGTATTTGTTAAAGTTGCATTTTCATTTTAAATTGTATGATCTGCCGAAAACGTTTCACTCACCCCTGTATAAATCATAAGAGATTTTGGTTTTGTACAGTAGGTGGAAAATTTTATCCAACAGAATTCTGAAATGGAACTTAAAATATATGCAAATATCCTTGAGTGACATTGAAAAGTATGTTTGATTTGATGATAACATACCGTGACCTTGTTGTCAAATATAAGCGAGTTTGAAATATTACCCACTGATTTTATAATTTTTCGTGATGTTCGAATAATTCGTGAACAATGTCTGCACGTAATACAACGTAACATAAATGGAATGCTATGAAACCTGATATATTGTCATATCTGATTCGAAAGTGAGTGGCTTGAAAGCGAAGAATATATTAGTTTTAATAATGTTTAGACAAATATTGGCCGTACTGATTATACTGAAGTAATTATAAAAAAATATGTTTTCATTATGAGTTATGTACATTATATGTTTTCTGCGACTGATTTCCCGGGCTTCGCTGTTCCAAAATTCGGCCAGATATGTTAAATATTGACAATGAACTTGATGTGGTTTTACGGGTTTGTTTGTGGTGGTATTTATGATAGAGGTGCTAAAAGTACTGTCAATCTTGAGCCAATGCTAATCTGAAGATTGTACGGGAGCATCCTGTCTGTTGACAGTTGTTTTTTCGACGTATAACGTTCTGACTTGTATATACGTATCGACTCAACTGTCACCAGTCTTAGATACACCTAAAAGTATATGAAAGTATTTCCTGTGGCTATATGATCAATCACAAAGGTGATACATCCCACAATGCAACTTTACGAGGTAGTTAGAGAGTACAGGGGAGACAGAGTGCATGGTATGGTAGAGTGAACGACATGAACGCGATTCCCAGATGGTACCTTCTAAGCCAAGCTTATAACCCAATTCAACCCAGACAGCGTCACTTATTTTTCCCTGACGATGAACCACATCCATCCTTCCAACCAACCCAAACCCCAATCTGATTAAAATCTGATGTAGTGTACGGGCTTTAATTATTTTGGCTATAAACTTATTTTAATTTTATTTTTTATTATATTTGTTATTAATGCCCTTTTATTTTATTATTTTACTTTGATTTTGATTTTGTGATTTTTTTTAATTCCGCCCTACCTACATCTGATCCGACGCCTATGTAAGTCCCGTTCAAATCTCGCGTAAGTAACAGCCAATCACAGACCCCCTTTTATACAGGCTGTCGGTTGCTTATTTTTCAGTGTATACAGGCAATCTTTCTGTACATTATATTTTGCCCACTTGAATGAACCATTAATAGAAAATTGCTAGTATATTTTTATTTGCAAAAGAAATTCCACAGCATTTTACAATTGTTGTCATTACATTGAATATTTTTTTCACTTCCAACAAATGTGTACACTTCCAGATACATCTTCGCCAGCCAAGGTTCGTTCATTCAGTCATCGCTTCAATTTTACATCACTGAGCATAATTATCTAGAATGGAAGCAAAAAAATAAGTAAATCGTAATGATTAGAACACTGTAAACAGCTATAGAAAACAATGCAAACTGATTTTAAATTGTATAACGGCCCACGGCATCGACGCAGACAAGTGGAGCAAAATAATATTTCCTGATCAATTGCGATGTGTTCCAAATAAAAAAATATTTTATTCCAGTCCAAATCAGCTCAATTACTTTAATAAAGAGTTATTGTATAATGTACAAAACATTGATACAATTTGATGAATATTTACAGCTACGGCTTCAATACCGTGGACGATTTTGGCCCGATCGTCAACAAAACATCACCCGTCTCCAGGGCAGGCGACTGGAAAAAGACACCGGTGTTCGGTCGAACCGGTGGAAACAAAATCTTCACTCCCAGAATAACTATGCAAAATAACGATCTAAAGTCGAACCATTCGAGCCACAATATTAACATAAAAATGACTTTCGTTGCATTTTACAATGATAAACTTACCGAAAAGCCGTGTCATTCTCGGTCGCTAACGTCGGTATAATCCACCATTTTATTTGAGTCTGTTTGCTACCTGACTCTGCCCGGTGACGTCATCATGTGCGCTATAGAAGGAGGTCTGTGATTCGTTGACTAAAATCGTAGATAGTGGGTCTCGTTGAAATCTCGTTACATAGGCATCGGCTCAGATGTAGGTAGGGCGGAATTTTAAAAAAAATCAAAGTAAAATAATAAAATAAAAGGGCATTAATAACAAAAGTAATGAAAAATAAAATTAAAATAACTTCATAGCTAAAATAATTAAAGCCCGTACACTACATCAGATTTTAATCAGATTGCCCAAACCCCAGAGCAAGCCCCGCGAACCCGATAACATGGTGGAGAATCCAAAGGTGATATTTGAACTGCTCAACAATATTTACACAAGTCACTGTATGTCGTTTCCATCATTTATAATATAACACACACCCAGAGTTGTACGTTCCGAGGCCTAATTATACATCAATGCAGAGTGGTGAGCCGTACTGAACCGATCTGTCGTTCACTCAGTCTCCGACCTTCTACCCTGCACTCTGTCTTCACTGTACTCTCTAACTCTGACTCTACCTCGCAAAGTTGCATTGTGGGATGTATCGTGTTACCTTGAGATCACTACGCACTCTTGCGTAATCATGCGAAATGGAGTGCGCCCGCAGCGACTGATTAAATCCAATTCGGACTGCAATCACTCTGTGATTGCTCATATCCTCGGGGCGGACATCCGGGTATTTTCTACCGCCTGGCAACCCTCGCGGTGAAAACAAAGACCAAAAACTCGCAGAAAACGGTACTTTGCGATGGTTGTTGAGAGTCCCCTGAACAGTGTAATAAGATTAGCCCTACGTGTGTAACATATATGAATTTGGAAGTTTAGGATTACTTCAAAGTTGAGTTTGTGTTGTTTTCTCGAGTTTTCACCGGCTCCACCGGCGTTCCACAGCAGCGCGCACAAAGCCCATAGAAATACGTGGTACAGTGGTGCGCGTCTTAGCAACGTAGAACGTCCGTGACGTAGCTCCGCCCCCTAGGATGGCCAAAGGGAATACTTTCATATAAAAAAAAATGTTTTGTTGCCCTCAGCGACCGACCGAAAAATATTAAAAACTCACCATTTTAAGCAGCCTGAGTAAAAAAAGTGTTCCCTCTAAAAATTAACGATTCTGGACCGTTGGGGTCTCGGGTCTTTTTAAATACAAAAGACTGAAAGAAACACTTTGATTTTTGTGTTTAATATCTAGCATGCGTTTGTATGATTCCAATATACCGCGGCAATTTAGATACATTTAGTTTTCACGCCGAGTTTTAAAAAAAATCCGACCGACCGACCCAATTTTCCGCCTCGAGGGCAACATAAGTTTGTTTGTTTTTTGACCTAACATGGCAGCTAACATGATTTGATTCATCCATTCAAAGAGAAAATCATGTGTTGGGGATTTCTTCTAAGAACTGTCTAAGAACTCATTTATTAGTTTAAATACTGTTTAGAAAACAAATTGATCGTGCTGATGATTGTGAAATAATTCTAAAAATATGTTTTTATGTTGATTTACGTATATCACACGTTTCCTGCAACTGGACTACGTCACGGTACGACTTACTGACAAAAATCGCTACTATTCTAAAAAAAATCATCAAACCACTAAGTATCTAGCAAAGTAAAGAACAGAATAAACAAATACTTGGGAAAATTTACATTTTCAGAATGCACGAAACACCTCATGATAGATGTGGGGCCGGGGCACGTACCGAGTACGACGCGGAGCCATGCCTTTTCATACGAATTGGTCATCCATTGTATCCTAGCAACATCAATCAAACAAACTGTGCTGCATAGCAGCCACGTTATACGCCCATGTCACACTTTGAATGAGTGATATGCCATCATGTGTTTTGTTTGTAAATTACTGCCCAGCAACTTGCGTATATTCGCATTCATCGATCATCTAAAACATGTTTAGTTTTATTATGGTTTTATCTACGACATAACAACTACACATAGATACTGGTAATTTTTATATTGCAAAATGAGGCTTGTATTTTAGTAATTTCATGGGTTGTGTTCATTCTAGACTGCACTTGATATATGTATAGTCGGAGAGGGGTATAACTATATGCCTCACACACTGAATGTAGGCTCTCGTTGTTAGCATACATATTCGAAAAATCAGATAAACGTCAATTACAAAAATGTTGTTATTTTGAAGCAAACCAAATAGTTTGAACCATTTTCCAAAAAATCGGAGTTTCTACTCGCCAATCTTTAAAACAACTAAAAATCCATACATTTTTCGAGAAGCAAAAAATGGATTCTTTTAGGTCCACATTTAAACTTTGTCGGCGATAAAATATCATGATGATTTATATGAATAAATAAATAATTGGGAATTGGTTCAAAATAACATTTTGGAATTTTGAACTTTAGTCGAAAGCTGGTGATTGTGTCTATATTGTTTGTTTTTTTTTGTTTATTTGTTGCTATGACATTAACTATCAAATTGTTATTTACGTGCTGGTGGTGGATCTCGGGGGGGGGTAACGTTACTGTGTTGGCAATTGAGTTCTACAGACTAACTTGATAACAATATTGACAACTCAAATACTAGTAATCCGACAAACAAAATATACGCCTACGCCATGGTCAGGTGACATCTGATGCCTCACGATGTCGCGTTCATTTCATCACGACTCCCCGGATGCTCTTGGAAATAAACGCCATACTCAGGCTCGCTACGCCGTAGTACTTCTCTGATCTGGAATGGAACTAATGTAACAATATACTCGTAATTTCATTGGGCCGAAATTATGTTTATTGTCTTTTTCTCACGTGACGACTGGTCACGTGACATTCAATTGACTGAAGTCCCTCCACGACATGTCCGCTCGATCATATGACCAATAGTCAGAGTCAGAGCTTGCAGACCTTTTTACCTTGAAACTCGCGCGGAGAATAAAATACACCTTCTGTAAAGTCAAAAATGACGTACATCAGAGGCGGTGGCACGAAATTTTGCTCACTATCCCTTGCACCCCATAGGATTTTTTTTTCGAGAGGACCAGCCCTGCCCCTCTCCAAGGTTCCGTCGTCACTGTACATGGAACGACAATGTGAAAGGCGTCGCTTACGCCAAAGCAAATTTCGACTCCAGAGGGCGCAACTGATAGCAACGAGTGATCTCTCATCGTAACTATTAAACACCTACAATAGCTGTTGCTGATTAGATTTGAGTCTATGTCAAGTGTTCAAAGTTCGTTTGCCACGCTCCAAATATTGACAAATCCGCTCCGGGACTTCTTTCACCCAAGCAGCTTACAAGCATTGAACAATTTTGAATTTAAAATTGATTCTAAATTTTGTAATTAAAATGTCCGCCATCATTATTTTTTTAACATAACTGGATTGCCCAGCGAACGTCGAAACTACAACTATGTCATATTGATGCAATCAGTGATAGAGGGCGTGCATTTTTGTTATTTTTTCTGCTTCCCTCAAACAAACGAACTCAGACAAAATACATCGACAAGGTCTGTATTTGGGAAATATGGTTAGAATATTCCGGATAAATGCCAAATTAAACTTTTTTTTTCAAAATTGAACCTACATAAATGTTTTCATATTTTGATCACGTCTTGTAGTAAATGGGAAATTATGTCAATTCGGTCGACAGCTCACACAGAAATTATAGAAATATGAGCGAAATGGTGATTCAACATCTTGGAGGGAATAATCATTACACGTATATAGAGTAGATATGGTTTATTCGTTCGGTATGTTTTTGGAGATAGCGCGTTGCTATATGATTGATGTTGATAGTGAGCTCTTTATCACATTTACCGTATACCGCATGATTGCATCATGACATTTCCCCACTGAAACGTAACCACATTGTCGATGAGATTTGCTAGGAAATCCAACATTAAATAATGTCATGTGATAACACACATTAAGCAGTACATTGGATTTGCAATTGCTTGTGATGTCGAGCTTGTTGAACATAATCAATGAGTTTTCGGAATGACACTGGTGACTGCAGTTATTGCATTGCTCATGCGTAACCGACGGGTTCAACTGTACTCAGTAGGCGTGGGTGGTTCAGCTTAAGATAACATATCGTAATGTAAAGTATGATGCTGACGACGAGTTGTCATGGACACATCACGTGAGCCCAGTATAGATTGACCCCCTTAATTGCTATTTTAAATAAAACGCATACATCTGGCGTATCTGATTTAATTAAATATATACTTGTATACAAATTACATATGTTAAAAATTACATGTGTGCTAACACGTTACTGCGATGTAGGTTGATAGAGTTGAAGGCCGTTAAAGTTTGTTCATTAACAATTATCGCTGGTGGCACACCTGCGTCCTTCACAATGGTTGATAACGGGACGTCAGTCATCCGGGTGTGGTACTGGTACAACCAGTACCCATAATATATGCACACTTGATTAAATGATGAAAGATTGTGTTGACATTTGGAAACTCTGGATGCCAGTAGATTTTAAAGCGAGAAATATATATTCATAAAAAAAAACCCACACATTTGAAAAAAAAAGAGTAGATAAATGCAGCAACATCACCATGAAGAAAAATCGAAGTACAAAAATAAATGTCAGAGTACATTTTACTTACGTCACGCATCCGCCGCGTTGGAGATTTTAAAACATGTTTCAAGGGGAAGTAGACTCTATTCTACGTAAAGATCATTAAGTTGGTTGATCCCGGAAGGAAGAAGCTTACCATTATCCTCCCTTCCACGGAATCTCACCAATCAACTTAAATCTGCCGCGATCGTCATGCCGCGCCATAATTTTGAACTTGGGTCTCATGCGACATACTAGTATACAACGCCTGTAAAATACGTTGTTTGTTTACACAAAATTGTAACGCTGCGCTAGGAATTGGGCGATTTTTGTGTACTTTGACGTAACTATAAACACTGAACGGAAGACATCAACAGGTGTGATCGTCCCATCGCAGAGCCTCCCTGATGCGAAGTGCACACATTTATTCATAATATTGCCACGCCCGCTAATCAGGCCCAATAATAACCCTACCGATGTTGACAATTAAACATTTATTTCTTATTTTGCATAATCACACATGCTATATCACGTGCCGTACATTCAGCTGCATGGTAATATTGTCGCCACACATTGATCAGGTCACAGGTCACGCTTTCAAACTAGAATCAACAGCCCGAGAGTGCGTTGAATTATTAAAATGTATGATATTAAAGTGTGAAGTGTATACTGCTGAATGGCAGTTCTTTTTCAAGAGAACGTGATTATGTGAGGCGTATTGAACGGATTAAGTCATTATAAATCACATGGGATAGTTTAAGACCAAAACAAAACTTATGCTGCCCTCAAGTCGGAAAATTGAAAAATTGGGTCGGTCGGTCGGATTTTTTTTTTTATACTCGTGAAAACTAAGGGTATCGTAAATAGCCGAGGTATATGGAAATCAATCAAACGCATGCAAGATATTAACTCAAAAATCAAAGTTTTTCTTTCAGTCTTTTGTATTCATTAAATACAGGTCAACCCGAGGTTCAAAGTCGCCACTTATCCCCCGAGGATCCTTGGGATCAAACAACTGGCCGGGTTCATTAATTTTTAGAGAAAACACTTTTTTACTGCTTAAAATGGTGAGTTTTTAATATTTGGGCCTATTAAAAAAACAAAAAAAAAAACAAACCACGACACGATATTTCATATTTGTCGGTCGCTGAGGGCAATAAAACATTTTTTTTTTTGGTTTAATAATGCAGCCTACTCGATTCAAATTTGACGCAAAAAACACTACTTCGTTGACAACACTAGAAGGAAACATTGTGAATTCAGTCTGCTGAATATCTCTTGTTGCGAACAACGCCCATTTTAAAATAGAGATAACGATTACATTTGAACAAAATCTGATGTCACTGTATATTGCCAGAATGATCGAGCCATGACATGACCAGATGGAAGTGAAAGATAATAGGAGAGGAGAGGACGCTTTCGGCATGTGCCTGGGCCGTGACTTGTAACTTGGACGCTAATATTGTTCTCCCACATTCCACGATCGCTATATTTACTTGGTAAACATTCTCGTAATGCGATTACGTGAATAATTAACATTTAGGTCAGCTCAGGAGCAGTCGCATTTTTACCTAGACACCAAAGTCACACAACACAACCGAATCGTAGATCCTTACAAAATTCGCAGTGTTCATGTTATATAAATATCCTAATAACCTAATAACAAGTAATCATGATCCTACCAGTGTCCTAGCATCATGTTTCAAGTCAGTTTGTCATAAATAGACTGGAAACAAAATGGCGAAGCTATTGCGTAAAAATCACGCTTATTTCAACATCGCACATCAGCGCACTGAGCTTATCTGGTGTGTTTTTTTCGTTTTCAAACTTAAAAACATTTTAACTACATGAACGGAGCAGTCTACCGCCCTGCCCCGTGGTTATCACTTCAAAGTAAATAATTTACGTAAACGTCATTCAAAAAAGCTCGTTAACCAGCTTGTGTACAGTGTCTAAACGATGTGATTTCCATGGTGAATAAAACAAACATGAAACAATACATATAAAAACCGTACTATCTCTGGCTAGTACCCAGTATCAGCAGTTGGCGCGTTGACTTTATTCGACGAACTGTGTGTATTGACGAACTCTTGCTATTTTCCGACATTTGCTTCAAGTCCACTAATTCAACTAAGGTGTTTCTTCCTTCTACGGAACAACAAAATCCAGGATCATGCCAGTAGTAGTGGATAACGACACACCACAGTGGAAGAACGGTTTGTTTGGATGCTTCGGCGATGTCGGCTTGTGTATTTTCACATTTTTCCTGCCGTGCTGGACCGCAGGGCGCAACGCAGAGGGTGTCGGTAAATCGTGCTTGATCCACTCGCTTCTCTGTCTGGTTCCAGTTCTAGGGTGGGTTTGTCAGTCCGGCGTGAGACGAGAAATTCGGGAACAGCGGACGATTGCCGGTACTTGCTGCAACGACTATTTAGTTCACATCTTCTGTGGATGCTGCGCCTTAATACAAGAAAACCAAGAACTGCAGACTCCTGATGATGTGGCGGTAGTGGTCGCCCAACCGGGGAAAAATGTCGACAGGGATTAGAGGTGCTGCAGTGTATGGTACATTTTATATCGATGCAAATATCGCGACAACTTTCCTCGCAATGAATGTTGCTCGGTACTTGTCGATTTCAGACAAAGCGTGCTATAAAAATTTTGTTCGTGCCAGTGCAACTACGAAACTGGGTGACATCTGGTTGAACTAACGAACAAAGCATCTACAATATTTATCGTATATCATTGTGAATTTATTACCCAATGTCTGATTCTTTTTATACTTCTCAATCTATTTTTGTAATAATTCATGTTTTCGAGGGTGTAATTATAGCAACATGATTCGCGGCGAGATGCTACATGATTCGCCATTGACTGTCACGTGATCCGAGAGTATTCTTTCCACCATAGGCTGTTTGTCTGTATTGTACCCCGAACACGTGGCAGTTCATTCAAGCTGTAGTATAATTATAATATACACGTATATCACTTTAATGTACTTTAATGACAACATGTCATTCACCGAGTGTAAAAAGAACTTGCAATTACTTAATTATATTCCAATATGGGCCAAGAATATTTTTTTCCAAGATTTCATATGTATTACCGTTTTCATAGACGTTTAGGCACTCGTATTTAATAACTTCTCATTTTAGCTGCGGAACTGTCATGCGCTGAGCGCAGAGTACACAGAAATTAGCCACGCATGATCCACCAACGCGCGCTTCACCCGATATCAACATTCATTCAGATTTGAAAGATTGTACGATAAGTTGTAGGTGACGAACGCCTAAACAGACAAACAATTTTGTCTATTGCTTTCATCGTATACGTAATTTTGACGTCTCAGAAGCGTCCGTCGCAAGAAAACGTGAATTGATGTATTGCTTGTACTTATTCACAGTGGTTACGGCAACGTGACCACAGTATTACCTCGTCCACTTTTGCGAAACCACGCCCAAATTGTAACTCGATGTTCAATTACCAACTAACAGAAGTCCGAGTTACGGGCAATATATATTGTTGTTTTTGTTGAACGTCCACATTTAGTAACTCGAACTTTAATTAACAGTTAATCAAACTTCGAGTTACGGGTGACATGGATTGTTTGTTTTGTTCAAAGTCCAAATTTAGTAACTCTAACTTTATTTAACAGTTAACCGAACTTCGAATTACGGGCAACACACAACGTTAAACCAAACAAAAAAATATATGTTGCCCGCGCGTAATTAACTGTTAATTAAGGTTCTGTAATTAAATGAGGACGTTAAATAACAATTTATGTTGTCTGTAACTCAAGGTCTTGTTAATTGTAATTAATTGTTATAGTTTGGGCTGTTTTTTGCAAAAGTAGGCGTAATAATATAATATGGGTATAATAGGTATCTGGAAGTAGAAAGAGTCGTCTAAAATATTGCAAAGCCTTTTAGATGGCAACAAACCTATGTAGATAAAATAGTTAACTACATAAGTTTGTGCTCAATCTTGATAAAATTGTTAAAATGTCACGGGCAATACGTGTCAAAGCTATTCTCTCTTAGTTTGGTTTTAGTGAAGTGTGGTTTTTGGAGGTCCTGGTGATTATGAAGCTTTTCGCGGTTTTCTTAGTCAATTTATTGTTATTTTTTAGACAGTTGTTTTGTACGAAAGACAACCTATGCACATATTATAATTTTAAAATGTTATTTTAAAGGGAAAATTACGTATCAGTAATGTTAAATTGAGAAGAATATATTTATTTTTTAGTTGTTCAAGTCATTCACTGGCCATTGACACTGAATATAATATGTGTTATGATGAAAGTAGAGGACGTATGTCGCTGTGACATGTCTACTACAGAGGCGGCGGCACGAATTTTGGCGAGATTTGCTCACCAACCCTGCGCTGAAGGCGCAACCTTACTAGGGGGTCCGGCGGCATGCTCTTCTTAACAATTTTGAAATATAGACCCTTTGAAACGCTATTTTCTGCATTTTGAGGGGCACAAAAGGTTTCAGCTTGATTTTGAAGGGGCGACGCCCCAACATTTTCTTTCGAGAGGCGACCGCCCCTCTGCCCCCGTGCCGCCGTCACTGTACTGTATGGAATTCTCAAAAAGCTTATAAATTTCTGTTATCTTGGTCATGTACAAACCCATCTCTTGAGAGGTATTATTTCCTAATGTCATGTGATTCAAATGTAACTGTAAGTAACATTTTTAATTTGGGGTTAATTTTAACCCTTAGAGCAATAAACATCAAAGTAATAATGGCACAGAAAAAAGTATGAGTAGATTAAATGTGTTATCGCACCAAACCCTAAGAACGCAATTTCAATATTCAAATCAAAACAATACGCCTGAATAAAATTGACCCGGAAATCTGGGAAATGACAAATTTCTTGATTGTAAAATGATAATTATAACTATTCCTTGGAGTGTATGTCCTAACTCTGCCCAAATTAATAACTAACATTGCATCCGAGGGCATCCATCTGCAGTTGCAAGAAATGTTGATCAGCTGAACGAATTAACAGTTACAGATAAATTGTGTCACACATTATGAATGTACAATAATAAGAGACGAACAATAAACCGATAAAAATGAATCTAGTTATGATTTTTATGACTGTCATTGACTTTTTCTGGTACATTGTCAAAATTAAGAATGAGAGTGATCGAACTGGACACAGATTTGGATCAGCACAGCCTATTTCTCAGTCATTCCTCTAAGGACCCCCCCCCCCTATCATTAATGGCGGGTTCCTCAGTTGAAAACTAATTTCCGTTCCGTGTAAACCCCATCGAAACCAATCTGTATACTGACAATGCTGCCGTGACGCCAAGTGCATTCAGTCTTCATACTGAAGCTTCTGACAACTGTATTCCAGTCCAACTGTCAAAAGTGATAGCAATCGAAAGTTTCACAGTCGCCGCAAATTTGGAGAGTCAAAGGGGATTGAAATACCTTCTGTTAGTCCTTCATTGGTTTTTAATTTGTTGTATAAGCCTTTCCCAGGTCCACGAAGCTTGCATAAAGTCGTTTTTCCAAGTTTTCTTACCCTTCTGTTTTGATGTTTTGTTATTTTTATCTCCACGTGGTTCATTATGATAGATTCATTATTGTAGTCGAGATAAATAGGCAGGCTGTGTGGTGTGTGATGGAATGCGAGTCCATAGTACTGTAAACGTTCTTGATTAAATCATAGAATTTATGTATTTTAAGGTCTATGCTTAAATGATAGTAAATTTAAATACAAATGGGGTCACGTGTCTGTATTGTGTTGTGGTGATTACATGTGAACGAGACGCCTTCACCGCCAGGGACAGTACAGATCCACATTGTCTCGTTGTAGGTATGGACCGAAAACTAAGCATGACAGACAGCAAGGAATTTAGAAGAAAATAAAATAAAATAATTGTTTACACCTCAGGTATGTATTTTGTGCGGGAATACCATCACTAGGATATATGCACCGATCGGCGTACAGAAAAGAATAATTTTGTTTCCAACCTTTATGTCTACCGTACACCAATCCTTCTAAAAGTGGTATTTTGTGCGTTTTTTTGTGATATTTAAGCAACATTTCGAAAAAGGATATATTAATATGAAGCAATTATTTAACGTGCCACGATCATGTGAGTCAATAATAACCATACAATACAATTTATAAACTAAATTTAACCACACTGTGGGTGTAAATTCCAGTCGAACGGAATTGGTATTCAGAAGAGAAAGAGGAAGTTAACAGCAATAGTTAGCACGAGAGATAAGTTAATCAGAATAATAGAATATGACATCACCGTAAATTGCTCGCATGATCGCGCGTGACATCTCCAGCCAGAGTACCGGATATGACGTATGCATGATCTTTCCAGTGGTTGTCGTTTCTAAAAAAGTAAATAAATTATATAACAAATTTGTCATGTATCTTTCTTTGTTTTTTTTTTTCAGGTTTTGTAAGTGCTTTGTTTTGTGTTCTTTGCTTTCTTTATGAAGATTCAAACAAGGATGCGTTTCAGTATTAGATTATCATTTTTATATTCACTGCCTGACAACCAAAATCGTTGAAAACAATGGACGAAAACTCTCAACAAACTTCACTTTAGGCTAGTTGTTGAAACTCTCCTGAATAATGTAACAAGATTATCCCTACATGTGCAACATATTTAAATTTGGTTGTCTAGGTTTGATTCAAAGTGAAGTTTGAGCTGTTCTCTCGACTTTAGTTGTTTTCACCGGCGCTTTGATCAGCGTTCTACTGCAGCTAACGCAAAACCCTGGCCGAGGCGTGGCAATTGTATTCTTCAATATTATAATTCCCCGAAAAACGAGTTGTTTTGCATAATTTCGCATCGAACCAGGATTTAAGAAATAATTATAAAATTTCTACTGCTGGGCCAGTCCAGCAGAGCCAACAAAACAGCGGTGCGTTTTTTACCAACCTAGAACTTCTGTGACGTAGCTCCGCCCCGAGAATTACCTAAACGTCATTCACAAGAACTCGTTAACCTGTGTACAGTGTTACATCTATTTAGTGAATCCCATGGCGATACACAAACACAAAACAGTACATTTTATAACCGTACCGTGCTATGCTCGCCCTGGCATCATCAGTTGGCACATTCAGGTTACCCCACAAGCTGTGTGTATTAACGAACTCTGACCATCAAACACACTGATTTAAGTCATCTGATTTATCTACGGTGCTTCTTCTATCTATTACGGAAAAACACACATCATGTCAGCAGCGAGAATAGTAGAGAATACGGCAGACTGGGAGAACGGTTTGTTTGGATGTTTCGGGGACTGTGGTTTATGCCTCGTCACGTCGTTTCTGCCTTGCTGCACCGCGGGGAAAAACGCACAGGCTGTTGGTAAATCGTGCTTGGTCCACTCGCTTCTCGGTCTGATTCCAGTCGTTGGATGTGTTTGTCAGTCCGGCGTGAGAAGAGACATTAGGGAACAACGGTCAATCGACGGCTCTTGCTGCGGTGACTATTTGGTTCATCTTCTATGTGGGTGCTGTGCCTTAATACAAGAAGGCCGAGAGTTGAAGACTCCGAGTCCAAACGCGGTAGGAGTAGTGGTCGACCAACCAAGGGGAAATGAAATTAGACCGAATTAAATAAATCGCAGTTCATCACTATCGACGCAAACACCATGACTGATTTCCCTGCAATGCGGCTGCTAGACAAATCGACAACTGTAACCATGACAATGAAAATACCGATGTGAAGTCTGTGGTTGAACCAGTACTGCGTTTGCAAAAACAATGCTTTATCATTTTATATAGTAATATTTGATACCAGATTGCTCCTCGATTAACTTTCATAACAATTCATGTTTTCTAGATTGTAACTATGGCAACGTTGTTCGCCGCCGACTGTACCGCGGGCGCAATCCAAATATTGAAACGAACTCATGCACTCATATATGTATAAAGATATACCATAAAGATTTTCCGTTATCGACATTATAAAATACTGAAAACAACTGAAATTGAAATTCCGAAATATATCAAGAATAATTCACAACCAAATGTATTGTATATACACATCGATGGTGATTGTCCTGGTTACCGAGATTATACAGTAATATTACAGAAGAAGAAAAAAGTTTTATTTGTCTGCATTTATATCTGAAAAAAGCTGAGTGAAATTAAAAACTGTGTTGTAGTGAATTCAACAACTCATTTATGAACAAGAACATGTTTCTCAAACCACGTCACTGTAACACGTCATAACACGAACTTAAGTTCATTTTTTATACAGTTTTATCAATTGTTTTTATGATTACATGCAATTAATACTCTCAGTGCAACAAAGCATTCTCTTAATTTTTATAAATATTTGTAAAGTTCACAAATCAAACTGAAACGAAAGGTTTCCATTGGACGATTGAATAGCATTGAAACGTTTTCAAATTGTGCGCTGTGTTCGTTGATTGGCTGGTTGGATTTTTGTAAATATTTATAAATATGAAGGAATGCCTTTTTTGCACTCGCTGAGACTAGTAACTCTGCAATCTTGTAGTTAACTTGAAGAAGTGTATAAATATGAATTTTTAAATCCATGTACGTAAATCTAGGGCGTATGAGAATTACAGTTTTTTACAGTATTTTATCGAACGAACCCTTACGAGATGCAATTATTATTTGAACAAACACAAAAATAATCAAAGTTTCCTAGATTACATCTCTAAATTTGTAACATAATATTTTATAATATTTTCCGTGAAATGAAAACATTAGTTTTACTTATTCGTTCGTTAAAAAAAATCATGTGCGCTGCTTTGGAACGCACAATAACAGTGCTTGCAAATGTCTATTTCATTGGTGTTTTAAAAAGCCTTGCTTATTTACACAAAATTCGACATCTCTCTGCGTAACGACTGTAGCGATTTCGGTTTGTTACTAGTATTCAGACTTCACTTTAACGTAGTTTATTTGATACACCGCATTTGTGGGTATATTTGTCGGTCAACAACGCTGTATTTTAATTAAATTCCGTCCACTTCTCGATTTGATTAACCATTGACAAGTTGTGTCATTTGTCATTATGTTGTAATTGTTAATTGAAAGAATATTCGCACAACTATTGAATCGATGTTACTATGTAGCAATCAAACTAGAATGATATGTCACGTGATATCCCCTTTAGATTGTTCCACAGTACCCTAGTAGTGTCAACGCATATAATAAATATTATTCGGTCGTGAATTTTTTGAGTTCGTCTATTTTATGTGTTGCAGGAAAAATCATTATCATTAATTTTTGAAAAAAACATTCTCGCCCATTCTTTTTGGCTTAGAGCGCGTGCTCGCGCCTTTTTCAAATATAACGATTGCCTAGTGGGGACGTGCCCCTGAAATGGGTCTCGTTTTTTGGATTTTAAGTATAAGTATCGGTCTTAATTCTGGTCAAGATAGACATTA
The DNA here is from genome assembly GCF_978046115.1 of Saccoglossus kowalevskii. Lineage (NCBI taxonomy): Eukaryota > Metazoa > Hemichordata > Enteropneusta > Harrimaniidae > Saccoglossus > Saccoglossus kowalevskii. The sequence continues at coordinate 5,387,179 of NC_140654.1, forward strand.
ATATCGGTAATATTTTTCCAATTGGTACACTTATGAGTCCGTATATGAGCGAATATCACCACCTCAGATTCCGGCCTCAGCCTGAGATCCATGAGGTATGTACGGGTACTTCAAAAGCGTATATGCGGGGGAAAGTTTTGCAGGCACGCAGAAACCATAACATTGACGTCTGCGTGTTGATCTGCATGTAGGTTCTGCGGGCACGCAGATGCCGTTTTTATCGTTTTGCTTATTGCTTAAGTTCTTTCTGTCGTCACCTCCATATATTCAGCACTGAAAACAAGTTTTATTGCATTTATTGCATTAAAACAAACGAATCGGTAGCATACGCAGACTCCGGGCTGTAAAACCAAATCAAATTTGAAGATCATGTGACATGTCAACTATAAGTTATGTGGCATTTATATGTCTGTAGTTTTGAAGAAAAAATAATGCGTTTTACCTATCTAGTATGAAATACTGATTGATCTGAGCTGTGCGCGTGTTGGTGGGAGATCCAGTCAAGTCTAAATTGGACAAAAATCGAAGTGCTGTTTTAGAAAAGTTGCAAGCCATCTGACCGAACAATTTTCAGAATAGCTATGCGAGGCATAAACTTTTGGTGAAAAATTTCAAATTTCCCTAAAATCCCAACCCTTGAAACAAATTTTCAAGAAAAACACACCCCTTAAAGTGATTTAAACCATAAACCCACGGTTACTTTTTTAGGAACTGTGATAGAGCCAACAATATTGTGCTGGCATGATCAATATTAGCTCTGTGCACAACGCCACCATGTGAAAGTGAGTAAAATTCCATACAGTCGAGAGAGGGCGCAGTAGTTATGTCATGACCAAGCTGGCCGACCTAGCTGCAGTTCCGGTATGATTTCTGCCTTCTATTGTTACGAATTTCATCAGCTTTCTGGGATGATGTTTTTAATGAAGGCTTCCTGCTGGTGACACTGGCGTCATGGCTGAAAGTGATGATGACACCGACAAACTAGAAGGTATGTATGTTCTCCTGTCGGGACCTCAAGTGGCCTTTACGTTTCTAGATCAACACAGAAATAATATTTATAAATATGTTCGAAAATGTTGCTCACACGCACAAATATCGCAAGGTCAGAAAACTTTCAGAACATTCAAACAGTGCATGCGCATGCGCAATATATTTAATGACGTAATAACTAATACTGATGGTTATAAAAGAAAGTAAAGACCGCATGCGTTTTGACCCAAGGTGTTCATAAATCCTGGGGGCGGCAATTTGGAGTGTTTTTATTAATTATAAGCAATATATAACCTCAAATGGATATTTAAGCTGTGTAAAAAATTATTTTATTTTTATGCTAGAGGAAATAAATTCATTTTAAACCTCTGGTTTCTATGTGTTGTGCAACCCGGTACTATATACTACCAGTACAGCTGACCTCTTAACTTAAGGCATAGCAATTGAAACATTGACACATGGGTCAAGGTTATTTTCATGGCATTTCTTGCACAACAACAACTAACAATTTATTAACTCATAACAACCTACTGAAGGAGGTTAAAGGTTACAACAACAACAAAATCAAAGAAAGCTTAGAAAGAACTCCCATGTGCTGAGAGTATTGGAGACACATTAAATATAATTTGAAATTACTTAGCCGAAAACTAATTATGCAAATCAGAAAATTACCATGAACAGATTTGATTGTAAAACTAATGAGGTCTGCGCAATGTAACAAAAACTCTATGTACCAAGTTTAATTGAAATGTGATTAGAACCAAAAAATTATGAATTATTATGCTAATTAGGGAAATAATATGAACAGAGTTTTACCCCAAACTAATTAGGTTTGTACATTGTCCTAGAGCATCTTTGTACTAAGTTTCATTAAAATGGAAATTAGTAGTTTAGATATCAGTGTGAAAGCTTAAAATTGGTTAATTATGCAAATTGGGTAATTAATATGTACAGATTTTAACCCACAATTATCCAGGTCTGTCTATTGTCCTACAGCATCCATGTATAAACAATCATTGATATGTGATGATTAGTACCTGAGATATCAGTGTGAAAGTTGGAAATTGGTTAATTATGCAAATTAGGTGATTAATATGCACAGATATTTACCAAAAACTAATTGGGTCTCTGCATAATTCTAGATTCATTGAAATGTGATGATTAGTACTTTAGATATCAGTAGAAAAGCTGAAAATTAATTATGCAAATTAGGTAATTAATATGCACAATTATTTACCCTGAAACTAATCAGGTCTCTGCATAGTCCTAAAGGATCTATGTACCAAGTTTCATTGAAATGCGATGATTAGTACTTGAGATACCCGTGGAAAAGCTGAAAATTAACTAATTATGCAAATTGGGTGATTAATATGCACAAATATTTATCCGAAACAATCAATCTCTGCATAGTCCTTGAGTATGTAAGTACCAAGTTTCATTGAAATGTAATTCTCACTACTTATATCAAAAGCTGAAAATTAATTAATTATGCAAATTAGGTAATTATATGTACTGATATTACCATAAAAACTATCAGGTCTGTGCAGTGTCATATGACATCTATGTACCAAGTTTCATTGAAATGTGATGATTAGTACTTGAGATATCAGTGGAAAAACCGAAAATTGACTAATCATTATGCAAATTAGGTAATTAGTATCCACGGATTATTACAAAAACTAATCGAAACCTAGCATTAGTCCAGAGCATCTATGTACCAAGTTTCATCAAAATCCAATGAGTGGTTGTTTAGATATCAGTGGAACAGCCATGGAACCACTAAAAAATAGCTAATTATCATGCAAATTAGGTAATTAATATGCACGGATTTTTACCAAAAACTAATCAAATCTGCGCATGTGTTCAGTGCATCTATGTACCAAGTTTCATCAAAATCCAATGAGTGGTTCTTTAGATATCAGTGGAACAGTCATAGAACAGCTAAAAATTAGCTAATTATCATGCAAATTAGGTAATTAACGAGCATGGATTTTTACCAAAACCTAATCAAATCTGCGCATTGGCCCAGAGCATCTATGCACCAAGTTTCATCAAAAACGGATGTATGGTTCTTGAGATAGCAGTGGAACAGTCGGACACACACACACACATACACACACACACACACACACACACACACACACACACACGCACACACACACATACAGACACACTAACTGCAAAGACTCCCATTTTGTGCTTCGCACATGGGAGTCAATTACAGATAAAAGTTAATCTAATTACAATGGCTAATAGTTTAAAGACAACCAAAAAACAGACTAAGCGAGTCAATGAGTAAACTTTTTTAAAGCGCGGTGTTCGTCGCGCAGCGCATGTTTGAATTTCGTGTAAATAAACAATGTATTTTACACCCCTGTATTCGTCACTATGAATCCCATATCGAACAGGACGTGTCACAACGACCACCGCCCTGTATTTGTGTAAAGGTCTTAATTCCTGCAAACATCTAATATGAATAAATAAAAACAGTTCGAATGGACCCTTAAAGCGAGAGGGTTGTCACCTGCGCACGTGCGGGAATTGAGTCCCAAGCGATGATAACAACACACGTTGAAAATGTAAAGGCTCATGGGTGGATGCTTGTTTGTAAACAATTACATGCTATGGACACCTGACGCATGGGCATGTGACGACTCCCGTGCTTTAAAGCACTGCATTTGTCATGTAGCATGCTTTAATTTTAGGCAAACATACAATGCATTTTACGTGTATTTTCCAGATCTGTAGTTAAAAAATATTCTCGCAAAAACATACAGTTCATTGGGTAAAATAAAACAAAAACTTAAGCCTGAATTTGTTTTATTTGGCGTGGTCAGATAAAATAGATCTTTGAATTGCATTTGTATTTATTTGTAACTTTTTGCAATGGATTATGGAATCATTGTTTGAACACCATGCCACTAATTCTTAAACCTCTATACACATCGGCCATTTAGTATTTAAAAATATTTCAACTGTAAGATTTATAAAATTGCAGTTATGAGAATCACAATAATGATTATATCAGAGTATTTATTACCATCTAGTGTATTACCAAACAATGTTTTTATAACTTTAAATCCTAGCAATCTAACCTACTCTGGTCTGATCCCAGGGAAGGCATAGTGGACTTTTAATCGCATTTGGTTCCTCCCATAGAGGTTGATTATAGCAGTGATGCCCGACTGGTGACAAACTCTGATGCAAAAGATGAAGAAATCCAAGTCATCATATCTGATAACAAATGCATATCCAAGACGACTTGCAAATGGTTGATTGGTCTATTTATTGTGATCGGTATTGCCGTCTCATGGGTTGGAGCAACTCAGTTTACACAAAGCACTTACACAGATGAGTTTGACGGTCCCTTCTTCAACGTTTGGTTCTCAACAACGTGGATGCTTGTCTGCTATCTGGGATATTTCCCGCCAGCGTTTTTTTTGGGGAGAAATAAATGGCATGCGAGACTGATTTACAGGTGTGGTATCTATAGATTAGAAAAACGTTTTAGCTTTTCTTTGTACTAATTTAATATTCATCACTATGGGTCCCATGCAACAGACAGTACGACTTTCACAAAGTCCATTATTATTTTGCATTCACACTGTGCATTGAGTTGCGCATAATTGCTTCTCCATTACAATTGCATATTTGAATCACATATTTTCATGGCAACCTAAATAACTTACTCACTCTAATGGACTGCTTGTCCATAATTTAAAATTATTCCATTTGTCCAAAAGCTCGGACTACCATATTTTTAATTTGCTATGTCAATTTCAATGTACATGTGCCCAAATGTATTTGTGATTTTATTCAATGGATAATGTTTTTTTCTGCACAAATTACATTTTTTATGTTACATTTTGTGATACAATATATATTTATCAATATACATCAAACAAACTAATTTTATAAAATTTCAATTTAAAAAATTCAATTCATATGTGAAAGTATTTTTCTGGGAGTGTTAATTACCTAGTAATAGATGGATGGATAAAAAAAAGACAAATTAAAGTAAAAATCAAAAAGAGTATATCCAAACTTGTTTCTATGGAAACAACAACTTTGCAATTTCCCTGTAGCGATAAACCCTAATTTTGTGGTCATTTCAGATTGGAAAACAAGAAATGCCTACAATTTTGGCTCACAATTCACAAAATTGTTCAGGTACCCCAGGTTTTTTCTTTGGAATTTAAAACAGTCAATCACAAGAAATATTTTTACAATTTTTCAAGAAAGTCTGTTGGCTTTGACTACCCTTCAGTTATATGAGTTAAAATGCTATTATGTCTATTCTATCTTTTAGTGAAGACGAGGCTGTCTTTGGTGAAGCGGGTCTAACATTGTGGAATTACTTTCGACTGATCGCCCCATTCGGTATATGCTGGGCCGTCACTAATTACATGTACACGTACGCTTTGGGATTCATAGCAGCTGCTGACGTAACTGCTCTGTTTTCGTCCAATACTGCATTTATCTATATACTGTCCATACTGTGGCTGAATGAGCTTATTACTCCGGTCAAGGTAAGTAAACAGTCGAATCGTTCCATGTTTGACTGCTTCTCTAAAACTGTACCGTATTTAACACATTGCTTACTGTAACCTCGGTTGACAGCTGATATGAACGGTATACTGTAAAACATGTCTTTTTCGCAAGCATGTCTTTTTAGCGAATTTAGCAAGAGAAATGATTTGCTAATTCAAGATGTCACTAATGACATTATTAAAAATTCAAAATGGCCAAGGCTTGGGGATTTGTATACAGTAATCCGGAACGTAAAAATCTGGGGTGCTTTCTAATTACACTTGACAGTTTTTCTTTGTTTTATGGAGGTGATAACTGCGCATTTGTTTTGGCACGCGACATACAAGTATTGTGAAAACAGGAAATCAACAATGACAAGAGAGATTCGCTAAATCAACATTTCGCTATTACGTCATTTTACCACAATTCGCTAAAATTGCATGTGGCTTTTTCAACATGTTTTACCAACTGCATGGATCAGTAAATTATTTATATTATTGGCAACACCATCACAGTAATGCAACACCTTGTATGTATTATGCATATAGGTCATCACACTTGTCAAGAAGTCGTTATGACATTCTATCGTCAATAAAAACATTTCTGGACACACTAGAATTAGAGTGGAGCCTTGTTATGGGGACGCTCTTGTTCAAGTCTCAATTACATGATCAGCTGACAACTTAGAAAAGAAAATTTGAGCTGCTTTCCATTAGCTGTGTCTTTCTTGGGATTGAGCCAAAGAAACAAGGACAGCAATGAAAGGAAGGATATGCTATTAATATATACGATAAGACCAAGAGAACAATTGTAGCATCCTGGAATTTGAAATTAGTTTTTAACAGTGAACAACATCTCAGTGCAAGTATATACTTTAAAATACTTTAGTTTAGCTGGAATTAATTTTCACTGAAAAAACTTGAATGTTTTGGTGTTTTGTATGGAATTTATTTTCACTGATTTTGAACGTAAAATATAGGACAAAAATTTGTGGGTGTTTTGCTGGATTTCATTTTCACTGAATCATTCCTTCAGTGAAAATAGTGAAAATTAATTCAAAGCGAAAATAAAGTATTTTACAGTACTCTGCTTACAAATACTGGTTTTATGGTTAAATTTTGATGAAACCTAAAAAATATAACAGTCAAAAATCTCTAAGCTTGTTGAAATAAACAAAATCGGGAAAAACATTAATTTTACACAATTATTAGTTTTCTGTTATCATATTTGGTTTTCCCTCTTATTTTCTACTAGGTTTTAGCAACAATATTTTCTATAGCAGGTGTGGTGTTAATGGCTGCTGGTGATGGTTTTCTGAGATCCACAGCAGTGGGGGTGGCATTGTCAGTTGGAGCGGCCATTGGAGCTGCTTTGTACAAGGTACATACATGTACTTGTTTTTTAAATTTGTTTTTAAATTATAAATATAAATATAAATGTATTTGTTATTGTATGATCTTATACATGTTTTTCGATTGATTTATATTTATTTGTGCCTTTTTACAGGTACTTTTTAAAAGATTCATCGGTGATGCAACAAGCGGGCAGGTCTCACTGTTTTTAACTTGTACAGGAGCTTTCAATTTGCTCTTTCTGTGGCCTGTTATGTTGACATTATATCTAACAGGGATAGAAAGCTGGGATTGGAATGAGATGCCATGGAAATTTCTATGTGGGTCAGCTGCCCTGTCAGTGGGTGAGTATGACCAGCCCTTCCTTATGAAAAAATTGAATATTCCATTTGTTGAATGAAGTGTGTGGAAGAAAAGGAGCTGTGGTACAGTTTAAACTGTTTTATGTTTTATTTAAACAGCATCTAGACAGCTGTAAGGTAACAGCAGTCACCAAAATAAACTGATCAGAAAAACTGTAATCTTGTGATAGTTTTCCTTGGAACATTGTTTGATGTTTGAAATATTGTTGGTGGGGTTTGTTATGAATTTGCATTCAACTGTTGGAAATTTCCATATCAAAAGTTCCCCAGTAACCACCCACTATTTGAGTTTGTTTTTTTAATTTACTTAGTAATAAGTACTTACTTACTTGGGCCCTTTGCCCCAGTTGGAGCATAGTCCGATGATCATCCTCCACTGTACTCGTCTCTGGGTCTTCCTTCTCAGGTCGTGCCAGCTGTTACTGATGCTCCTCATCTTTTCCTCAGTGTCCCTTCTCCAGCTGTTCTTAGGCCTTCCTCTCTTTCGCTTGCCCCATGGGTTTCAGATTAGGGCCTGCTGTGTGATGCTCGTTGGTGGCTTTCTGAGAGTGTGTCCTATCTAGGACCATTTTCTCTGGAGGATCTGGCTTTCCACTGGTTCTTGTCTTCTTCAAGTGTGGAATTCTTATAAGAAACAAATAATCACCATTTATAATATTTCACACCATTTCTTTACTTGAAATATGATTGAAAACTGTTCCAACCAATCACTGGATGGATTGTGGTCAACCACAGAGAAATTAACACCATTCACGAAATTAACCCAGCATGGAACACCATCTGCAACATAATTCAGAAATATTGGATAAAAGTGCTAGACCATATTTGTAATTTGAATATGAATGAGACTAAACAAACGTTTCATGATATTCAGCCATATTTGAATTTATATTCCAACAGATTACGTTGATGAAATTAATTTTTACTAGGCAGCATCCTTCATGAAAATGTTTGTTGAGTGCCGGATGTTGTGATTGAAAGGCTTTAAGTCATAACAAACATGGCTAAGAATCTTCCAATGGATATTGCAATGCTCCATGGGAAATTGATTGGAAGATAACAGTTTTCATGATCAGTTTATTTTGGCGACCGTTGTTTATTTGATTTCTTTGAACATACTTAGGCCTGTTTTTACCGCCATGCTTAGGCAAAGCTATTTTCATACTTTTAGCATAATTGTAGGCCTTCTGACCTGTCATATGCTGTAATGTGAAATTATTTACCCAATGTATTAGATAAATTGAAATAAACAACCCAAATGTTCAAAAATATGGCATATATCCCCTTAAGTAAATATGACCCTACGCAAATTACCGGTACTATTCGTATTTTCTCTATTAAAAGCCAATCTCCAATAAAAGCATGTGTATACAAATAATTGCTTTTACTGAATAATTCAAATATGACTTATTTCATTTATTTTTTTAATACACAGTTTTCAATTTCCTGATTAATTTTGGTATTGCTTTCACATATCCTTTGTTCATTGCAATTGGTACAGTTATAGGAATACCCCTCAATGCAGGTAAGAGGAAATAATCAACAAACAGACAGACATGCATGCATGACATCATATTTATTCATATAAAAGTATTCTTTGTATTCTATCAATATTTTCTCAACTGATACCATATAAGACATGGTTTTCTGATGATAAAGGCACAGTACTTGAGGCCGGTAAGGGGGGAGCACTGGGCTGATTGAGGGATACACATGTTTGTTCTGAATCTTGTGGAGAAGGGGGTGTTTTTAATGAAGATTGCATGTTCTAGAGAACCAAAGAAGAGCAGTGCTTCTCAACTTTTTTAAGAGACTGACTTTTAATGGAAAATTTAAAAATAGAAGACCTTGTTGGTTTGGACACACTAAATGCACAAACGCATCGACACTGATTGAGAAGACAGTGTATCTTCCTGGACTAAAGTATCGTTCATTCAGAAAAGTCTGCATTTTGTTACAAAAAGGAGTAGTTTTTATTTAGATATATATGAATGTATTAACATCAATGGCACTATGGAGTAGGCTTATACCACAGTTCGCTGGCTGACTTGAGATAATAAAATAAAGGAGATTTGTTTTTACTGATATTTACCATATGGCAGCCATACAAAATAAAGAGACAAGTTGAGAAACAGGTTTTTCAGATTCCTACAAATTGAGAAAAGAGTACCAAACATTCATGGGTAAATTCACCCTTTCCCCGCCCGACTTTCTGGAAATAATAATCTGAAAATTTGAGTTTTCAGTTTTTACGATAAACACTACTATTTTGTAAATTTGTGATTAAAAGAGGGAACAACTGGTAGTGAAAAGGTTAAGCCAACCACCAACAAAATTTGACTAAATTGTTCATTTTTCCGCACAAGAACAATGAATACAGTTTAATAGACCATTTTCCGTACACTGCGAGAATCACACGTTATGCGTGAAATCGAACGTAAAAACAGGACAAACAAAGGTCATAGCGTCGTAGTCAAACATCGCGTGGGATTCGACAAACGCGAAAGTATTTCGGGGACATTTCCATGCTTAATAATGTGCTGTCCACATTTGATGATAGGCAATTTCGATTAAGTAAGGGTATTCGGAAGCAATATTCCTCTGTCGAAGATTGGCCGGTCAATGTAAGCTGCGAAATAAAGAAATTCTAGTTCAAATCAAATCGTTCGATTTTTGCAGCAGACGTTCGACGCGCGTCTTTCATGCATCTCGCGAGATCTCGCAATTGTTCGGAAAATCACCTATTGTATTAGTGGTTGACTTAATAGTAGTGTAACATTTAGCTGTGAAAGTTTGGTTATTTTTTCCAATCCCATTAAATGTTCTATGACCTTTGACCATCTCCACCAAGATTTTTACCATTGGAAAAAAGTTTCAAATTTCTTTTCAACATTCATAGAGCTAAATAAACCTTCATAACTTTGTTTTAAAATTTTGATCAATACCTGTAGGCATTGAATATTCAGTTTAGTCAAAAATTAAAAAAAAAATAGTAAAAAGTACATAAAAATGAGCAAAGTTGTGGTTGGGGAAAACATTTTAATTTTATTTCAGTAAAATTTAGACCTTATCTTCCTATGTAAATAATTGATCAAAATATAAACTAAATTTTTTTCTTCACAGTTGTGGATTATATTTGGCGTGACAATGCATTTGGGACACTGCAAATCATTGGAAGTGTGTTTATCGTCGGAGGATTTCTGTTAATGCTGATTCCAAACAAGTGGCAAGATAAAGTGACCTGGCCTCGGTTTGTAAGATGTGGCTGCTGTACGCGATGTCATCACAGTGCTTTGTAAGAGGCTATCAGTCAAATCTGAATTACAAATATGATATATTTTTGTATTAATGGTTTTTCAAAGCTCAGAAATGGTACGCACAGAAAAGTACCAAACTTATAAGTATTTCAAGTAATGTAATCTCGGGGGCCGAGCTATGTTACAGAATGTTCCAGGTTGCTAAGGCACAGACCACTGTACCATGTATTTCTATGGGCGAGCTGTTGTGGAAAGCCGGTCGCAGAGCCAATGAAAAAACTTAAAGTCGAGGAAACAACACAAGCTCAACTTTGAAGTAATCCTGCGCAACCGAATGTATACATGTTGCGCATGTAGGGGTAATTCTGTTACACTACTTAGTAGAGTCTCAACAACTATACCAAAGTACAGTTTCTGGGAGTTTTTGGTCTTTGTTTTCACTGTAATGGTTGCCAGGTGGTGAAAATAATGCCCGGATGTCCGCCTGAGGATACTATTGGCACATATATATTGGCAGAAAGAAATAACAGTTTTGAATAACTTTTAGCAAACTTATTTTTATGCCAAAATTTTGTTCAATATTGTTGGCTGAAATTGTTCAGCAACGAGCTGGAGAATTTCAATTTTTCTACCAAATTAATATGTGTGGTTCCATATATTAATAAGTATTACAATGCTACTAAACAATGAAGGCACTCCTTATAAATGCCTTTTTCGGTTTATCTAAAATTAGTTACACGGGGTAGTTTATAATAACCAATGTAAGTAATATGTATCAGATTCTATGTAATAGAAAGTTGATTTATAACATTCCCAATGGATTCTTATAATAATTTCACAGTGTAAAGGTACAGGTAGTATAAAGTTGACAATACATGTAATATAATCCCGGTGACTTTGACTACCAATTTATTCTGATAGATAGCATTTTTCATGAACTGTACAAAACTACCATTATATTGCTTACAGGGCTCAGTGAGAGGCTTTCTGCAGATTATGCAAAGTGAGAATGTAGTTTTAAATAATGTAAACTTACCGGTATATTTGCTAGCATATCTGATAAGATTTTACGCAAATTGCAAATTCATATTATTAGTATATCTACATATGGTGACTGACTACGGTGCATTTTACTTCAATGCTGTAGGAATTATGAAAATAAATCAGTTTGCATCTATCTGTAAATTTCCCTCTACATTGATACAACAGAATATAAAGTATATAATCTGTATTAATTCTTATATAAACTTTTTATATTTTATGAAACATTTAGAATTTGTCCAATACCATTTTAGTCATGTCAAGTTTTAAAATAAAACTTTCTTTTTTTTATCATGAATAAATTTGCATATTTCACTATTATGTATTAGAAGCCTCAGCTCTTGTCTTTTTCACCACCAGTGCCCTCTATTTATCATCAGAAATTAACAAAATAGTCTCGTTATTAGTCTGCACTTTTCTTCAAAAAATTGGGACATACTGAAATTTTGTCTTTTGTCTTCAAAATTAGGGTTCATTTCCAGAAATATTAAAGAATATAAGAAAAAAACGAAAAAACATTTGGGCGAGAAAATCTGGTGGTATTACAGCATCGACACATTGTTCTCAATTGTTCAAAAAGAATGGATGCCGCTTCTATAAGACATGTGGCTTCTATAAGAGATGCAGCTTCTATAAGAGATGTGGCTTCTATAAGTGATGTGGCTTCTATAAGAGATGTGGCTTCTACAAGAGATGTGGCTTCTATAAGAGATGTGGCTTCTATTAGAGATGTGGCTCCTATAAGGGATGTGGCTTCTATAAAGAGATGTGACTTCTATAAGAGATGTGGCTTCAATAAGAGATGTGGCTTCTATAAGAGATGTGGCTTCAATAAGAGATGTGGCTTCTATAAGAGATGTGGCTTCTATAAGTGATGTGGCTTCTATAAGAGATGTGGCTTCAATAAGAAATGTGGCTTCTATAAGAGATGTGGCTTCTATAAGAGATGTGGCTTCAATAAGAGATGTGGCTTCTATAAGAGATGTGGCTTCTATAAGAGATGTGGCTTCTATTAGAGATGTGGCTTCTATAAGAGATGTGGCTTCTATAAGAGGTGTGGCTTCTATAAGAGATGTGGCTTCTATAAGAGATGTGGCTTCTATAAGAGATGTGGCTTCTATAAGAGATGTGGCTTCTATAAGAGGTGTGGCTTCTATAAGAGGTGTGGCTTCTATAAGAGATGTGGCTTCTATAAGAGATGTGGCTTCTATAAGAGATGTGGCTTCTATAAGAGATGTGGCTTCTATAAGAGATGTGGCTTCTATAAGAGATGCTATAAGAGATGTGGCTTCTATAAGAGATGTGGCTTCTATAAGAGATGTGGCTTCTATAAGAGATGTGGCTTCTATTAGAGATGTGGCTCCTATAAGGGATGTGGCTCCTATAAGGGATGTGGCTTCTATAAGAGATCTGGCTTATATAAGAGATGTGGCTTCTATTAGAGATGTGGCTTCTATTAGAGGTGTGGCTTATATTAGAGGTGTGGCTTCTATAAGAGATGTGGCTTCTATAAGTGATGTGGCTTCTATAAGAGATGTGGCTTCTATTAGAGATGTGGCTTCTATTAGAGGTGTGGCTTCTATAAGAGATGTGGCTTCTATAAGTGATGTGGCTTCTATAAGAGATGTGGCTTCTATAAGAGATGTGGCTTCTATAAGTGATGTGGCTTCTATAAGAGATGTGGCTTCTATTAGAGATGTGGCTTCTATTAGAGGTGTGGCTTCTATAAGAGATGTGGCTTCTATAAGTGATGTGGCTTCTATAAGAGATGTGGCTTCTATTAGAGGTGTGGCTTCTATTAGAGGTGTGGCTTCTATAAGAGATGTGGCTTCTATAAGTGATGTGGCTTCTATAAGAGATGTGGCTTCTATAAGAGATGTGGCTTCTATTAGAGGTGTGGCTTATATAAGAGATGTGACTTCTATAAGAGATGTGGCTTCTATAAGAGATGTGGCTTCTATAAGAGATGTGGCTTCTATAAGTGATGTGGCTTCTATAAGAGATGTGGCTTCTATTAGAGATGTGGCTTCTATTAGAGGTGTGGCTTCTATAAGAGATGTGGCTTCTATAAGTGATGTGGCTTCTATAAGAGATGTGGCTTCTATTAGAGATGTGGCTTCTATTAGAGGTGTGGCTTCTATAAGAGATGTGGCTTCTATAAGTGATGTGGCTTCTATAAGAGATGTGGCTTCTATTAGAGATGTGGCTTCTATTAGAGGTGTGGCTTCTATAAGGGATGTGGCTCCTATAAGAGATGTGGCTCCTATAAGAGATGTGGCTTCTATAAGAGATGTGGCTTCTATAAGAGATGTGGCTTCTATAAGTGATGTGGCTTCTATAAGAGATGTGGCTTCTATTAGAGATGTGGCTTCTATTAGAGGTGTGGCTTCTATAAGAGATGTGGCTTCTATAAGTGATGTGGCGTCTATAAGAGATGTGGCTTCTATTAGAGATGTGGCTTCTATTAGAGGTGTGCTTCTATAAGAGATGTGGCTTCTATAAGTGATGTGGCTTCTATAAGAGATGTGGCTTCTATTAGAGATGTGGCTTCTATTAGAGGTGTGGCTTCTATAAGGGATGTGGCTCCTATAAGGGATGTGGCTTCTATAAGAGATGTGGCTTCTATAAGAGATCTGGCTTCAATAAGAGGTGTGGCTTCTATTAGAGATGTGGCTTCTATAATAGATGTGGCTTCTATTAGAAATGAGGCTTCTATAAGAGATGTGGCTTCTATAAGAGATGTGGCTTCTATTAGAGATGTGGCTTCTATTAGAGGTGTGGCTTCTATAAGAGATGTGGCTTCTATAAGAGATGTGGCTCCTATAAGAGATGAGGCTCCTATAAGAGATGTGGCTTCTATTAGACGTGTGGCTTATATAAGAGATGTGGCTTCTATAAGAGATGTGGCTTCTATAAGAGATGTGGCTTCTATTAGAGATGTGGCTTCTATAAGAGATGTGGCTTCTATAAGAGATGTGGCTTCTATAAGAGATGTGGCTTCTATTAGAGATGTGGCTTCTATTAGAGGTGTGGCTTCTATAAGAGATGTGGCTTCTATAAGAGATGTGGCTTCTATAAGTGATGTGGCTTCTATAAGAGGTGTGGCTTCTATAAGAGATGTGGCTTCTATAAGAGATGTGGCTTCTATTAGAGATGAGGCTTGTATAAGAGATGTGGCTTCTATAAGAGATGTGGCTTCTATAAGAGATGTGGCTTCTATTAGAGGTGTGGCTTCTATAAGAGATGTGGCTTCTATAAGAAATGTGGCTCCTATAAGAGATGGGGCTCCTATAAGAGATGTGGCTTCTATTAGACGTGTGGCTTCTATAAGAGATGTGGCTTCTATAAGAGATGTGGCTTCTATAAGAGATGTGGCTTCTATTAGAGATGTGGCTTCTATAAGAGATGTGGCTTCTATAAGAGATGTGGCTTCTATTAGAGATGTGGCTTCTATTAGAGGTGTGGCTTCTATAAGAGATGTGGCTTCTATAAGAGATGTGGCTTCTATAAGAGATGTGGCTTCTATAAGTGATGTGGCTTCTATAAGAGGTGTGGCTTCTATAAGATATGTGGCTTCTATAAGAGATGTGGCTTCTATTAGAGATGAGGCTTGTATAAGAGATGTGGCTTCTATTAGAGATGTGGCTTCTATAAGAGATGTGGCTTCTATAAGAGGTGTGGCTTCTATAAGAGATGTGGCTTCTATAAGAGATGTGGCTTCTATAAAAGATGTGGCTTCTATTAGAGATGAGGCTTGTATAAGAGATGTGGCTTCTATAAGAGATGTGGCTTCTATAAGAGATGTGGCTTCTATTAGAGATGTGGCTTCTATAAGAGATGTGGCTTCTATTAGAGATGTGGCTTCTATAAGAGATGTGGTTTCTATAAGAGATGTGGCTTCTATAAGAGATGTGGCTTCTATTAGAGATGTGGCTCCTATAAGGGATGTGGCTTCTATAAGAGATGTGGCTTCTATAAGAGGTGTGGCTTCTATAAGAGATGTGGCTTCTATAAGAGATGTGGCTTCTATTAGAGATGTGGCTTCTATAAGAGATGTGGCTTCTATTAGAGATGTGGCTTCTATAAGAGATGTGGCTCCTATAAGGGATGTGGCTTCTATAAGAGATGTGGCTTCTATAAGAGATGTGGCTTCTATTAGAGATGTGGCTTCTATAAGAGATGTGGCTTCTATTAGAGATGTGGCTTCTATAAGAGATGTGGCTCCTATAAGGGATGTGGCTTCTATAAGAGATGTGGCTTCTATAAGAGGTGTGGCTTCTATAAGAGATGTGGCTTCTATAAGAGATGTGGCTTCTATAAGAGATGTGGCTTCTATAAGAGATGTGGCTCCTATAAGGGATGTGGCTTCTATTAAAGATGTGGCTTCTATAAGAGATGTGGCTTCTATTCGAGATGCGGCTTCTATAAGAAATGTGGCTCCTATAAGGGATGTGGCTGATTGTATACTAAGTTTATAATGATTATTTTTACATCGGTCTTGACTTTCTTGAAAAAGTAATTTAGGATGTGAGCAGATTTTATGGCGGGGGGGGATTTTTTAAACTTTTAATTTCGTACCCCCCATCTTAAAAATAAAAATAATATGGCATAAAAATTGGCATCTACCCCCAACCAAACACCTATTATTTTCATGACCCCGCCCTCAAATACCCAGTTTTTCAATTTGTTTACATTCCATAAAGAACTTACATGTATCATATCTGTGATCATGCATTTACAATGATATGTGGTCATATGAAACAGGCAAAGATGTTAGTGGTTGATGCATACAGCTCTGATATGGAAGAAAAAGTTGTTAAATCCAAATATGGACACAAACGAAATACTGTTATTAGTACTAATAAAATTGCCAAACAGAAGCTGTTGCCCAGGAAACATCTCAATGTTTCGATATCGTACTTGCGAAGCATCAATGCATTTGAGGACCCTGATAATGCTGATAATTTGATTGCAATTTTACAAGCCCCTCAGAAAAAACAAAACATGCATTCAAGTTAACTTCGAATTCTGAGACTGACGAGTCTGAATGATATTGGTACAAACATCGTCTCCTGTAATACCATGATAGTTTAATAGAGTGGGTATTGCATTAGGGGGAATTGCGTGGCTTGATTAAGTACGTTGTTCTTTGGGGACAAGAAAAACATTGTTATAGCAAAGTATATTGAATACAATAAGTGGTACTAGGAAGACATGCATACAGGGTGCTAGTTTGTTTGCTTTTTTTTTTTAAAAAAAAGAAGCTATTATTCAATTTTTTATATGCCCACATTTCCTCTGTTGCTACCTTTACTACATATTTACAATCAAACTTTTTTTGGAGTTTTTTTCACCAAACAAATTTACAATCAAATCACACTGGTTTTTTTTTTGTCAAACTACATGTATGCAACTGTACTTATACTGTTCTATGTTTTATTTATTATACTAGTATATTTACAAGTATGTTTTGTTTTTTTTTAAGTGCAAAAGAGAAGAAATTATGGCAAATATTGTTATACGTTGTCGTGTTTTACAATTTCATGACCCCCCCCCCGACAGCAGTCACTAAAAAAATCATGCCCCCCGCCGTAAATTCTGCTCGCACCTTTAGATTTGAGGGCAGAGTAAAAAAGGTAGGAGTCACACAACATATAAATCAATTTTTACATTTCATGTACTTTTATTATTTACTTTATTAATCTGAAAACCTAAAAGGAAATGTTAAATCTTTCTTTACGGCATTATTCTATAGGAACCAGACCCTTGAAAATGCCAAAAGGTACCCCTTACTACGATGGCCCATTTTAAAACATGATTTACAGACCCCAGTGGGTGCCTTGCATACCCGTTGGAAGGTTTCCACTAGAGCGGTCCGGTTTAGCGGACACGAACGCCGAAATTTTAAAACTGGGTTATTTCCCATGATGCTCCACCTCAGGTAATATGGCCGCGCTTATTCAGCACGCTGCGAGGCGACTCTCTCGAAATGTTGCAACATTTAGGTACGTTATATTTGCGTTAGGTAACCCAAACATACGTTTTGTGGAGCAACAATTCAGTGATTGATTTTAGGTAATATGACAAGAAAATTCAGCAACAATTTCTGACAAGTTTATTGATCTGTCTTGCGACAGATGCGGTCCGCCGACGTTCCTCCTGGCCGTCAACATCTATGCCCGACTTTCTGTTTTGTATACATTCGCCGGCTAGCCTCCTCGTTGCCAAACTGTAATGCTGTGCTCACTGAATATTTTACTCAGCAATATGTTATTTTTGGGATAGCTTTCAGGACGGACACAATCTGTGATGCCCGGATGACCTTTCGTCAATATAATTTACTTTATCAGTGCGGGCAGAATAAATGATAGTAACGAAAGGTCACCCGGTTCAGTGCGACTCTCTATTGTTGTTGCCACATCATTATTTGGCATGGCATATTTTTTATATCACATAATTTGACAGAAATGCGTTGGAAAAAATGATTTCATCAAGCTTTTATTCCCCAACCTTTGCAACTTTTATTATTGAGCTGGTATTAGTAGAAGCAGTTTCTGGGCTTGAACTTCGGAGTTGACAGACAGATCACCCATTTTCAAGGCCAAAGTTTATAAAACGGGTGGACCATTAAAAACTCTGGTATGGGCAATGGAAGAAAAACTGTACAAAATATTTGTTCTCCTTCACTTAGTTTTATTTGTTTTTTATTCCACGATGAATTTGCTATAATTTTTTCACTATGTTTAATATTTTGTTTCTCAGATTTATTTTAATCACTGCAAGAATTTTTTACAGGATTTTTTCCTGTACAATTTTGTTCAATCCTGTAATCCCCCCCCCCCAAGAGTTTCTAATGGTCTATCCCCTAGCATATGGGAATGGTATTATTAGTGATTAGTGGGATCAACCAATACTGGTATTTCTGCTGGGGTGACATTCTATAATGCAAAAATAGGTTCTGCACCATATACTATAAGAAAATGTAATTTTGACCCAAGCAACTCTAGCCACCTAGCCTAGGTTACTATGTAGAAGAAAGGTTAGGAAACTATTGTTAGATATGCTAATTACCCATTGACTTTACTTTGATGTGTGTCCAACCACTATGATGTCATCACTTATATTGCTATCCTAGTGCGCTTTCCATGTAACGGAAGAGATAGAGCTCATTAAGCTGAAAGATCAATGTAGAAACATCACTGACTTATGTGCGAATGTTGTGTAATATTTATATGTGAATCAAAATTGACCATGGCATTTTGTACCCAAAAAACTCTGTCTGCGTTTGACCGAGAATCCGAAGTGGGAACTAGTTGCTCATATAATAAACTGTTATTTTTTTTATTTTAAAGTAATCATTTTTTTTTATCCAGCACCCTGTAACAGATCAGTTGAGATATGTGACCAAGTTCACATTATGCCTATTTACTTTTATTTCACTCGCAGCACATTACTTTAATTTGCGACTTTTATTATGTCTTAATACTATGGTGAGCCTATATTCATTTCACATTTTTACCTAAGTGGAATTCAATCTAAGATTAATATTTGCACTCACTCAAATATTTCAACATATTTTGGACAGCCTCTAGCAAATTTATACCTGTTAAAATATAAAAAATAGTGAAATAAAATCCCAGTGAAAATAAATGGTTTCACATTACTAGTATCGGGTACAATAATTCCTTACTTGGCTAGATGATTTGGGGTTAGTGGCCTATCACAAGCATTTTTGTAAGAAGTCGGCGCATATATAGCTGTAATACAACTTTTATTTTCTTACAGGCATGCTTGTGCTTGCATGTACAGTACTGGGGAAATGGGAAGTGGTGCTGGAAAGGTCAGTATATCCTTTAAAGTTAAATTCCTGAAATCTTATGTTTCAGTTTAGTGTTGTTTTTTATACAGTTGTGGTACATACATAATATATAATAACAATAATTTTATTCAACACGAAAATCTACTATAGAGAGTAATTTTATGGTTGTAAAACAAAAAAACAGAAATAATACTTTACGCAACTATTACCACAAATAGCATGTTAAATACAAGTAATTATAGAATGGGGAAAAACATAAGCTAATGTTATTGTTTAGGATACAGTTCACTCCACCAAAATGACGAATAAAACATTGAATAAATGTAACTAAGAATGGAAGAAAAAACAAAACAAAACAAACAATAAAAATTATAATAGAACTACTAAGCTACTAAATATGCCATTGCATTAAAACCACCTGCAGACTAATTTGATGGAGTTGCTATGTTCCATCTCTTAATAAGTTCATACTTGTGTGTATGAATTGTGCAGTTTCTATTCCTGCAAAGCTTGTCATAATTAATCAAAATTTTTCTTTTTCATTCATTTTCAAAAAGTAATTTTCAAATATATGATTATGGAGATTACGTACCCTAGATTATTATCTACCTTAAATTTACACTATCATTGTAAATTCACGTGTACAGTTCTTAGAAGCTCACAAACCGGTTTTTGTGAGTCGCTAAAAGCAATTTTACTTTAAACTAAAATTATTTGTCAAGCAATTTTACTTTAAACTAAAATTATTTGTCAAACTTGAACATAAATCAAGGTTTTTTGTCATACTTGTTACAACCGAGATCTTTGCACTTGTCTGAATTCTGTAGTGTGATTTATATAAAAACAACCAGAGAACAGCCTGAAGTACATTCACCATAAATAAAATACACATATGCAGTTCTGATGACTGTATCCCGTTTAAGTTTAAACCACCATTCATGTAATGGACCTACAACAAAGGCGATCATATTGGTTCCAATCAGCGTACATGCAACATCTGACGAGAGATTCAGTAAACTTGTATATTTTTCTGTTAAAGATCAAAAACTTTTATTAGAAATTTACAACTGAATATCATAGTACTGTTTGTTTGTTAAATTTATAATGATAATGTGAACATTGACTGACTTTATCAGATTTTGGTTAATTGTACAGTCCAATAAATTATATTAACGATGAATTTTACTTCTGCTAAGAATAGTATGCCTGGCTGGCTGAACTGATTTGACAGATTTGCACCTGGGACCAATAAACAAAGTGACTGATAATTAGTCCACTTGAGGGCGCTATAACACTTTCCTCAAATGTACACGATTATGTGAACATTGATCAAGATTCCCTTGAAAACCTAGTTAGATTAGAGGGCAGAGAAGAAAAGGTGAATGTCTGTGAATAAACTCTAAATAGACGGTAAATAAACCACCCGTTGTTATCTGTTTATAAGCAGGCTTTCTGTATTTACTTGTACACAGACATGCAGTTTGCACCCAGAATGTGAATAGCCACACCTCCAAAATTCTATAATTCTGCCCATTAGGCTCTGCCACAGTGTCAGGGACTGTGGCTCTACGTAACACTGATGGTTTTTGTATTCTAGGGAGGTGGTGGTGGCGGTTCAATAAGAGAGGCAGGTGGTGCATTTGGTCAGATGGAAGCTGCAAGAGAGGAACAATATTTCAGGAGATTGGTATGTAAATCAAACATGGTTAAACTAATGGAACCTTGCTTTTCAAATTATGGTCGTATCATGAATATTTTAACTTTATGTAATTGCAATTTACCCATTTTGTAGTGGACCTACATTCAGGGCTTGAACTTCATAGAAACATCATAGTCCAAAGAGTTTGTCTTGGTGTTATTCAAAAAATACAAATTTACCTCATATTATTCCTATATACCGGTACAAGGCGATTGTATAAAAAAAAAAAAATTGTCCTCTCCACTCTGAAGTTCAATCCCTGAGGAAGAATGTGAACAACAGACAAATCTTAGCGGCTATTTTGTTGTATAAAAACTGCTGGTGTCAAATACAGTTTTTGAGATGCAAGATAAGATATTTTAGACAAAAAAATCTATCCTTTCTGAAAACCTAGGAGGAATTTTGAGCTCTAATCTTTTTTGTGTAGCTACCATTTGATAATATCTTTGGATTAACGTATCACATGCTTATTAGTCAGTCATGGTTCAAACTTCAATACAAAAAATATTTCTTTGGTTTGCTATGAATTACATGTAAAGTTTGTTTTATTATGAACAAATGTTTAGAGGGCTCAATCTGTATTCCCCGTGATGTTTATCACACGTTGCTCTATATTGTTTTAGCTTTACCCTATGATCATTTGGCAGTGTTTGTTCACAAACATTGGTTCTGTTAGCTCTTGGCACCTTCTTACAATGGGTTAAGCTAATCTCAAACATTCGGTAATATTTGGAGCATGTTTGGTAGCAGGATAGACCAACTGCGCATGCACAAGATTGAAAATGACGTTTAGTTGGAATGTTGTTGTTTCCGGAGATCTTAGCGAATTTTAATGAAAAATTGGCAGATATAAGATCGATTGAAGAATAACTGATGAACTATCATGATTTTTTTGTATTTGTAATGGCGATATAACGTTATCAATGATTGCCTGTTACAATAACAATTGCATTATTCAATGGTACCATCGTCAGTGCCTGGGTTTGACGCCCGAAACTGTTTGAAATTTTCGATCACCGGACATCAGTGAACACCACCAGAAAAGATAGTATCAAAAGAAGGGCATGCCTAGACACTTTTCCTGTGATAATATATTTTAGGAGTTATTAGGAATTTTTTTAGTAGACGCTCGAAATCTTGTTCTTGTTACATTTGCTAATAATGAAAACATGTGAAATCTGTTAAATCAAACGTTCATCTGTTAAATTTCCGGTTGTGAAATGCGTATTTTGACTTTTCACACTTAAACCAACCGAGTGTGCATGTGTGATGGCCATAGTTTCATAATGCGCATATATTTGATGGTCACGTTAAAAATCGGCGAGGTTATATCATATTCCACTAACTCGTTACTTGTATAAATAATCGCAAACTATCATGGACATCAAAGATGAGCTAGACAGGATTAACTTGGGTTAAAACAAAAGGAAATAAGCCAGTTAAGAGGCTTAAGTGGCCACTTGAGAGGCGTTGAGGTACCTTCCATGCACTGAACAATGTTTATAAAAATGAGATTAGCACTTTTTAAAAAGTAAAACAAACGGAAATATTTACTGTCGTGACGATATTAAAAAGATGAAAAATAGCCATTTACATTTGCTGTTGTATTCGTAATGTTGTTTTTCTTGTAGCCATAAAACATCATAAGTGATTACGTTTCAAAAGAAATATTGGCTAGTACAGTTTTACAGGAAATAAAAAGGACTTTTTACAATTTACAAGGAAAAAAAAGACGTGTTTACAGTGAAAATTGAATGTTTACAGAGAAAATAAAGGTTATTTTACATTTTCAAATTCTCCGCCATTGCTGCGCCGTGTGTAGAGACGCATGCGCATATTGCCCTCGTAATGCTCATCATTCGGTTAGAAGGCCTTGACATTCAATTTTGCAGTGAATTGTGTCATCTAGTCGTTTTACAGTTTTGAAAATGTAATTTCCCTGGATTATTCTTTACGACTCTTTTTATTTGGATGTAAATTTGTGTACGTAACGAGAAATTTTTTTACAGTGTACGAAAAAAATATTTGATTGATTACGTTGTACGTCTAGCCTGTGATTGCAGAATTTATTTTTTCAATTTGCGTTGTACGAACAAAAAAATATTACAATTACGTTGAGCGAAAATAACCCTTGCCCCCCCCCCTCTCTCTAACTTGGCTGTGATACAGCAAAAAGATTGTGGTAACAGTAACCATGACAAATATGTAGTACCAAATCTAATGATATTTTATATTATTGTAGCAAGAAAAGCAGCTTAAATCATTAAAAAGTGCACACGATGAGGAGATCTTCTTCCATGAGCAAGCTATAAAGCGCCATCAAGATGCCATTGCCCGGCACAAGAGAAAACAAGCGAGCATTCAAGAAGATGAAAGTGATCTTAAATCATAATTTTAATTCCTGAATTATGAAACATTTACTATGAATTTGGAGCAATTTTTGCAGTGTGTTTGAACTGATTCTGTTCATATTTTGAATAAATAAATTTAACGATTTATTTGTCTGACTATAACACTAGAGAGCTGTTTTGTTATGTGCAATATAGTTAATGGTGGTGTTACACACAGTCAGTGAAGTTGGAATGCGGTGTATTTTACATGCGTTGTACACGTCACAAGTAGCAGCAGTGTTTAACATTGTGGTTTTGTATTTAAAATTATGCCGAATCACAAGCAACATTGTTTGACTTTATATCATTAGTAGTCAACAATTAATTATCATTACACTGAGGGGTACTATTTTTTGCACTGCTTGTTTTCACGAATACGTCACCAAATTTGCGATGTAAAAGATAATAAATGCTAGGAGTGCATCTGTTCATATATGACAGACACGATGGCCCCAGGCAGAGTTGAGGTCAAATATGTGAATGAGTGTATTATCTGACTTGCAATATGTCAACGACACCTGCATTTTGTACTGGCCAAATACATTCAATTGATTGTGTTGGTAAAAATGTGTACACATCTTTCAGGTTTTCCATTGTTAACATAAAATTTACAGGTGGATAACATTACACTGTATAATCCACTTATGAATATTTATGATTATATTTTAGACTGACAATTGATATCAAAAATCCTATCAGGGACTTTGCATCTAATACCATAACTTCAAATTTTGGAAATTTCTATAAATATATTGAATTTACTGACAGATCCTTGAAATTGACAAGTGTTGATTTTGTATCAGGGAGGCATTATTTAATTGATGCCTCATACTGGAGCATTATCTAAATAATGCCTCATACTGGTGCAATCGGTCAGATAATGCCCTGAGAGGAGAGGAAGTTGTAAGAGTGTTGTAAATATAGTATACTGAATGCATGTCATAGATGTGTGGCTTCTCAACTGAAAACGAAGACAAACATTGAGTACCACACTTCCAACTCACATAAAAGTTATCCAGGGTTAAATCTGTTCATAACTACATAGGTGGTCCAGTAGATGCAGCTTTTGATGTCCAATTTCTGGAAATTTTCTGTTACACCCATTTAAACATGCTTTGAAAAGTTTTAACACCCATTGTTTGTTATTGGTTGTTGAAGGCAGTAAATGACGAGAGATGGATTATTATTTCTGGTGGCCAAATTGGAATTTTCTACTATATTTTTGTTCTTTTATTTATCTGAAGGTGGAGATGAGTTGTGGCCTCAAGAGATAATATTCTTTTGTGACTTACAGAAGGAAAAAATACAGACCTTTCACCCATCTGAGTATAATTTCAAAAAGCATTCCTAAAACTAGCAAACATTGCAATGTGTTCCTCCTAAAAAACACGAAAAAAAAAGATTTTTCAAGCTGAGGGTACGAGGGCGCTGTCTATAAATGACTTGTATGAACACCGTAAGGTAAGTTTACGCTCTACACTACCAGGTAGATTAATATCCAAATTCATCATATTAGTCACATGATTCGTTCTGTAAGGTTAGTATGGTGTCGGTGTCAGTAAATGACAGCTCATCAACCTGTTATTTTAAGGTTTTTCACGTAATTTTGGGAGGGACTGGAAATTTTGTGGACGAAAAGGTAAAAACGGAAAAAGCATTGAACAAGTGAATGTAAAAACTGTTATCAAGTTATGCGAGTAAAGTTTGAACCAAAAGACCGAATTCCGAGCTCCCAGTTTTCGTGATTTATTGAAATTGGTAACCTCTAATATATTTACTCGTTTTTTACTGTCATATCTGGCAATAACCACGAGAATACTGGCTGCACTGCTCACGGATTGTGTAAGGAATGGAATGCCTTAGCTGGACTGGGAAGGCATTTTAAAATAAACAATTGTGTGCTTGGCCTGACAAGGTCTCGTTGCGTCCTCCGCGGTGCTCCAAACCCAACACACAGTGGGGTCTTTTACCGTTCGACCGGTGAGGCCGCCGCTCAAGCCTAAATGTCAGGCTAGGCTGTACTTTATTATTTTTGTTGACATGATTAATAGCTTATGTACATATCACAAAAATCATCACGAGATTATTTTGTTATAATCTTTCTACTTAAATTATCATAACAAAGGACCAACAAGACTGTTTTATAAATTACTGGCCGAATATAGAAGTTTGCGCCACAAATGCACAAATATCTGAGCTGTAATATGTTTATTACATGCGCCCCAGATGATATACGTGAATTTTACTCTTAAAAAATCACATACATTTCACGATTAACAAATCCAATCGAACGTATCTTGCAAATTGACCGAATAAACTAATGACGCGTAAAGTAGTGCACTAGTAAACTTAAAGATGATTTGAGGAAGCACTAAATCTTCTGTTGAAAACTTTTTTTGGCGATTTCAATCAACGTCGACGAACTTTGACCCAAAATACTATTACGTAATAACTATTGTAGGACACACGTGCAACGTGACCCATTGGACCTACGCAACTTTCTATTTACATGGATGTCGTCTACGCACTGAAGCGCCAGGGTCGTACATTGTACGGTTTTGGTGGATAAACGTAGAATATACCCCCAAACCAAACGGCCCTTTTCAGGGCCACCACATCCTCCAAAAAGAGAACTACCGTATTAGGTGTGCATGTATGTGTATGTGTCTATGAACGTATACGTATATTTAATTTTCATTTGCCAGTATAAGTAAATTTACCCGTTTTCCATTACAAACAAGGCACTATAGTCGACTGAGGCTAGCTATCGAATTTACTACTCCACCCAGTCGGTAACATATTCCATACAATGATAATCAGAAGACCAGTACAGTGTGTCATGAATAAAGTGATTTACAATCGAAGCACACTCGCACAACTAGAACGCCGAGACGAACTCATTTACAATCACCCGTTTTTTCACATCGACTGATACACCCGCGATCGTTTTACGCCAGATACAAAATGCCTAACGGCAACTAACAATGAAGACAGTGCATCTGGTCTGATGATTAAATGATTCCGAGTTAGATTTGGCCTCATCCGGAGACAAGCACTGTATTCCATGCTGCAGCCACAAACACCTTCCATATATGTAGATCAGATAACTTTTTAGGGGGCAAGGGGGGGGGGACTGGTACGGGTTACATGAAATATGAAATAAAAACGGCATTTTACGTTTTTACAGGAAATAAAATGGAAATTCCATTTACAGTAAAAAAAATAGGTTTTTACACTTTACAGATAAAGCAAATTCCTAATTACATTTTTATAATATTTTTGTTAATTTGAGTTTAAGAATCAATTGGAAATTGCGTACGAATTACGACATTTAATTTGGAAAATGCTTTATAGTACGCTTACAAAAAATAATATCTTTGTACAAATTACGGACGAATAAAATAGCTGATTACATTTTACACCTTGCCCATGTCTACGGATTTACGTTTTTTGATTTATTTAAATTATATTATTACGAAAATAAAAACAATTGATTACAGCTTACGAAAATATCCCTTGCCGACCCTCTTTTTACATTTTAGGTTTATTTTTCGCATTACCGAAATATTTTTACAATTTTAAAGAATCAGATATGTCGTACGGTATACAGTAACTCCCATCATCGAGTGCGACACAGGAATGTTGTTGTCAGCATTGTTCAGACAGTTCTCGACCTGAAATCGTCGAATATGTCGCTGTTATCTCTCTTGAATTCGTTATACTGCGCTAACATCTTGAAAGCTTCACTGACGTTGAGCTTCTTGGCTCGAAGAAATTTTAGTCAAAATCTGTTGGATTTTCGGAACTCCGGGCGATCATCAAATTCTGCACACTATTTTTCCCCTGAGCGTGAAATTCCATATCGTGAGTTAGTGAGCTCACTTCAACATACTAGAGAGAAAATCGACCCGTTTATCTTGTGTAATGAACGAGTGACGTCATCAATACACGCGTGTTTCGATACTGGTTACACGCAACTGCTAGTGTACGCCTATTGTATGAGTAGGAGGTCTGCTTCGAGCTAGGAACAAACCATTTTTTGTGGGCTTTGCTAAATGGAAATTGTAAAATAAATCTGCACGAGATCACGAGAAAATCGTCCGAAAAGTAGTATGCACTTAACATAATATTACACTACATCACAACAAATTGTCACATACGCGTTCTGAAATATGAATTGACGGGCGACGCTAGCAAAGCAAAGAAATTACGCTTAAAACACACAATAATTTACGTAATATTTTGTACCAACCTACTCCCGGCATAAATAACAGTCCTCCCTTTACCAGTTGCTATTATCGTACCGTATATATTTTAAACAGTTCTAAAGTCCTATGTTATTAATTGATATAGAATTGTATTGTTAAAGTTAGTGATAAAATACTTTGTTTGTGCATAGACATTATTCTATTGTGTTTGGTTTGTTTTGTTTTGTGTTTATATCCAACATCTTGTTTGCACCTAATCGCCGGCGTGTTGTAATCCATACTCACTACTAATGAATTGACTTTCAGTGAGAAATTAATAATGTGATTCCAATAATCCCCAAATGAAAATGACGATTTGTCATTTCCCGAATTCCCCGAAAAATGCATGCTTTGATTTTATGAACTTTAGCTCTAGCAGAAATTGATATTTCCATTAACAATCATTCCTCGCTAACGACAAACCTCGTTACTTAGACAACGTTTAATTTTCTCTAATTTCTTTTATGAACTACTTCATGGGTATAATTCTCTACACTCAGTTTTCAGATCCAATACATTGTCATATAAGTCGCGCCCCCTAGCGACGAAGCGCTTTCTTTGAAATCAAACTAACATATCTATAGATAGATTCAAAGCGGTAACCGTGTTTTCTGGGGTTATGTAGTCGTTCGTCATTATCAAAAACAATATTGTTATCGACGGATCAAAACAACGTCGAAGTGAACGGCAGCTTTCTCACCAATTACGTTACAGAATTGCTTTATCGTTTGAGGACGCGATTTATAGGTGTATTGCAGAATTCGTGAATCGAGTTTCAGATATAGAGTCAGTAAACGATCAGATGACATTTTCATACATATTTTCGGTTTAAAAGATCAATGTTACGTGTTACATTATATGTATACGTGACACTTTCATACATATTTTCGGTTTAAAAGATCAATGTTACGTGTTACATTATATGTATACGTGACATTTTCATACATATTTTCGGTTTAAATGATCAATGTTACGTGTTACATTATATGTATACGTGACATTTTCATACATATTTTCGGTTTAAAAGATCAATGTTACGTGTTACATTATATGTAGACGTGACATTTTCATACATATTTTCGGTTTAAAAGATCAATGTTACGTGTTACATTATATGTAGACGTGACATTTTCATACATATTTTCGGTTTAAAAGATCAATGTTACGTGTTACATTATATGTATACGTGACATTTTCATACATATTTTCGGTTTAAAAGATCAATGTTACGTGTTACATTATATGTATACGTGACATTTTCATACATATTTTCTGTTTAAAAGATCAATGTTACATGTTTCATTATATGCATACGTGACATTTTCATACATATTTTCGGTTTAAAAGATCAATGTTACATGTTACATTATATGTAGACGTGACATTTTCATACATATTTTCGGTTTAAAAGATCAATGTTATGTTGCATTATATGTATACGTGACATGTTCATACATATTTTCGGTTTAAATGATCAATGTTACGTGTTACATTATATGTATACGTGACATTTTCATACATATTTTCGGTTTAAAAGATCAATGTTACATGTTACATTATATGTAGACGTGACATTTTCATACATTTTTTCGGTTTTAAAGATCAATGTTACATGTTTCATTATATGTATACGTGACATGTTCATACATATTTTCGGTTTAAATGATCAATGTTACATGTTACATTATATGTAGACGTGACATTTTCATACATATTTTCGGTTTAAAAGATCAATGTTACATGTTACATTGTATGTATACGTGACATTTTCATACATATTTTCGGTTTAAAAGATCAATGTTACGTGTTACATTATATGTATACGTGACATTTTCATACATATTTTCGGTTTAAAAGATCAATGTTACATGTTACATTATATGTAGACGTGACATTTTCATACATTTTTTCGGTTTTAAAGATCAATGTTACGTGTTTCATTATATGTATACGTGACATTTTCATACATTTTTTCGGTTTTAAAGATCAATGTTACATGTTACATTATATGTAGACGTGACATTTTCATACATTTTTTCGGTTTTAAAGATCAATGTTACATGTTTCATTGTATTTATACGTCGCGTGTAGAATACATTTGTTTATATCAAATTCGGGTGCAATCTGCATAGCGACATATTGGGCAGTACTATCAGGGGTAAATTCTTCTCCACAGGGTTCTCCACACTTGTCAGGGGGGAATCCCGTCTCGTCTCTCTATCTCGTCCCCTTGAGGTACGGGATCGGGAAAGTCACTTTAACTTTACAGTCAAATAAGACACACACA
This sequence comes from Saccoglossus kowalevskii, assembly GCF_978046115.1. NCBI lineage: Eukaryota > Metazoa > Hemichordata > Enteropneusta > Harrimaniidae > Saccoglossus > Saccoglossus kowalevskii. The sequence continues at coordinate 5,417,153 of NC_140654.1, forward strand.
CAACGAAATACGTTTCAACTCTCGTCTTAGTCGGTCAATCGAGCACTCTACCAGACACAGCGCCCTGGGGAAAAGTCCCCAAGACTCTCACAAGGCTGAACCAAGACTCGCCCAAGACTGGACTGCCTCAAGGCTCGCCCCTGGACTGGACTCGACTCTCCAGGACTGCACTCTCTCTCTACTGCGTCTAGCGTATTCGCGTAGAGTATTCGCCAAGACCAACTCAAACTCTCTTTATTTATTTTCAAAACTCTAACCAATTACAAAGCAGTAAAAGACTCTAGGGCGTAACCTTCAATCATAAAGCCAATCACACTAAGTACTGAATACGTCATATCTTTTGATTAATCGTTCACTACATTAATAACTACGTATGTCAGAATAGCGACGGTATCTTGTAATTAGTTCCAAATCACTGAGCCGAGTTCCGTCCAAAACTTCAAATAGGCCTACACGATGACAGACATAACACAGCAATTCGCTAATAATCAACTAATTAAGTCGGTCAACAGATACGCGAAAACAAATTCATGACAGTACAACCAAACAAATAATTACACATCCAATTTTTTGAAAGACCCAACGAGTCCGCCACTTGGATCAATCATAGATGTTGAATCTCCTCCGAGTGCTTCGCTCATCTTGGGAAGACCGTATCCGGCATTCTTGTCGATGTAACTTTGCTCCCAACTGAATAGTTTTTCGCTGTTTTCCCTGCTAATAGTTGACAATTCTGGTAAAACGCCGCCATAGTCACAAGGTAGACAGGCCGACGGAACATACTCGTGAAGAGAACCAAGTTCATCGCTATGTAGATGCGTCTGGGAAGAGAAAATGTGATGCTGCGGGTTATTAATAATTTTGCTCCAAGATAATATGCAACTCCGACTAAATCACTTGCTTCTTCTCGCCACATCAAAGACATTCTAAAGGCTCGATAGGTTTGAAGGCTCGACGAGTTTACCTATTATCTGTTTTATTAAAACGCAAAGGTTTACGGCTCTATGCATTATGTGCACTATGTACGACTTGCAATTTGCACATACAAAAAAAGTCAGGAAAGACAACAGTGACATTCAATATCCGGAACTGTCGCCTGGCACAAAAACATAATTAAAAATGTAAAGCCAAAAATTACACAGACCAATAACATGTTGAGTTTGGCCATAGACCCTAAAAATCATGATTTTTTTAGGGTTTATGGTTTGGCACATCAGTCTCAGTCTTAATTAAATCCAATGTAGGTATGTATTGGCTCCGTTTCTAATTTTGTTTTGCACATTTTAACGGATACAGTTGACCTCAACTAATCTGTTCAATAGATGATGCTCCCGAACTTGTGAAAGAAATCCCAATTATGTTTCACTTCAATGTGTGAGTGTTATTATACTGGTACATGTCTGTCTCAAAATACATGTATGTGTAGTTAACTGTAAACTGGAACACAAATAGACCTTGTATATTAGTCACGCCCTCTGGCGTCGAAAAGCTTACGTGACGTCTAAATGACGTAGATGGTTGGTTGTACAGTCATTCATCATTTAGAATCAAATCTTTAATGGCGGTTGACTACAGAGAATATCGACTCTGTAACCAGGGGATACCACTTACCCTTTTCCTCATTTTGGCACTCATGAATGCTTGATATATTTTGTATCCAGTCTCAAATAATGGCGGAGTATTTACATAATGCATAGCCTTGAATCGCAGCGGTAGTATACTCTGTTAAAAGCACGTGTAGTAAATAAAGGTGTGTCAAAAAATCGTGTACACTTGGGTATGGGATGAAAATATGGCAGACCAGTTGGTAAAAAGCACAATAAGACGAAAACAAGCATTTTGTTACGAATAGTGTGTTAAATCAGACAAATACAAAAATTTTAGAAAATCTCAAAAAAAAACAAAAAATTACGATCGAAATGTGCAACGAAACAGCGTCTTCACGGTAACAGTGAGATAATCGCTTGCTTGCTTAGCGACGCCAAATCACTATGCGCAAACCTCAAGGGAATTTGAAGACTGAACAAAATGGCATAAGTTATAATGTGACGGTACATTACTAAGCCAAATTTCAATGAAAACTTGTGCATTTGTGTTACCTGTAGTATAGTCATCATCATTTTCGCGTTGCTAGGCATTATATACGCACTGTGTTTTGTTGCTAGGTCAGCAAAGTCCAGAATTGTAACAACTCCATTAATCTGTATACGCTCGTCCTCTAACAAATACTCAGACGAAATCACTGCCGCTTTAACTGTGTCCACGTAACTACATCGATCAGGGTCCCATTTACCTACAAAAACAACTTGGCTATTAATTTGTTTATATACACAGTCACGCCCTCTAGTGATAGAATCTTCTTTTGCGTAAATAGACCACTTTCCCCGACGCGGGGAAGTAGCGTGATTGGGGTGCGAAAATGTTCATGCTATATCATGTCTGAAAATACAAAAAAATCAGTTTGCTGATAGTCGATAGAAGGGAATTTTATTCTTGTGACGTCGATTGGTACATGTGCATGCATGTTTACGTTACACCTTAAAACGATATGCGCGCGCATGCTAAACGCTGTATCTTCAACTTCCGAAAAAGTAGTTTATTGGTGAATAATAATAATAATAATAATAAGCTGATCACAGCGTTGATATTGCCCGTCATTAGACATATGTTGTTTTGGGTGAGATTTACTATATTTTCAATGACGAACAACTTAACAACAATACACATGATGTATAAACCACTTTCCCGGAAGTCGAAGATACGGTGTTTCGCATGCGCGCGCATACTGTTTTGGACATAACGTAAACTTGCACTCGTGATCTTGTGCTTTTGGGTGTACCAATCAACGTAACAAAAATAATTGGTCTATTGAAGATCATTGCTTTCGTCAACAGATACACTTTGTCGCTAGAGAGCGCACCTGATGGAAAAGATATATTATCAAATGTACGAATTAAGGGTAACGTGCTTGTCATTATTTTATGACCACGGTCACGTGCATGTCATTTTAAACTATGTATGATAAACCCATAACTATGGTTTGGCTGGTGTTTTACGAAAACCAAACTGCTTTTGAGACATCATTTTAATAGTATTGCTGAAACTGATTATTGATTAATATTAGCCGTATCCCCGCCATCATTTTTTGAATGTGTGTTATTTTATAAATAGTTGAGCTATTGGTTCATTTTGAGGACTTTTTTAACATCTGTGGCGATTCTATTAACTATTTGATCTAAAAAAATAAATAAATCACTTTGTTAAATTAACTTATTGGTTCTATGTGTAAAATGGTCCCGTTTTTCAAGTTCATGCGAGTGTATAACACGAGATATATAACGGTTTAGCGTATGTGTTGTATGTATAATTGATCTCTGGAAACATTATTGAAACGGAATTTAATGTCTCATGTGATAGTGACGTCATGTTCAATCTAGGTCACGATTCTCCATTTCCCAAATTACAGTATTTGCTATCGGTATAATATCACAAATTAACTGGCTCATTCCTCGGTACCATGGCTTTTTAATCAACATTACCAAATTTGTAGTAGTTTACCTTTTTATAAGAGGTGTATTCTAAACTTTCGCTCATAAATTTAATAATGATAAATATACATTTTATAAAGATTATGGTATGGTATTTAATACTTGTGTTATTGTTGTTGTTTTTTGTTGTTGTTTTTTTGTTGTGAGTGCCGTAATTGGGGAAACCTGTTGGCGTCTCTTGAATGAATAAATAAATTTAGTGATTAGACGTCACGCCCTTTCGCACAGGCTCGTTTCAGTGCTCACAATATTCCATGCAGGTGAACGTACAATAATCAGTGGAAGGTGTTCGTGGGTGCAACTTGAAATATACATCTCAATATTATCCATCTGTTATTTGTGTGCAATATGTTACAAAAGAATGCAACACAAATTTTGTAAGTAATAACAACATTTTGGAAAAATAAATCTTATATTTAAAAGTTGTACGAGATAATATATCTCATGTTGACCACATTCTGGAATAAACCCTGATGGAAAATAAACTTACCGAGTGCGTTTATGCCAACAATCGCACCATTCGTGTCTTTTACAGGCGTTACGCAGCTTAGGTGTTGGTCGTACACATGCTTCAGTGACGATGGTCTTAAGTCACTGAACACTTCTGGGTAGTCAATCTGTATTTCATAATACCGAACTAAATTCTTAAATGCTTTATCAAGATTGAACTTCCTGGCTCGGAGGAATCTCAATAAAAATTTGTCATCGTCGCGGAATTTGATATCTTCTCTTGTTTTTGTCTTCTCGCGAAGAGCTTTTATAAATTCGTGTCTCGTTTCCGACTTCTCGTTCAACTCTCGACGAGCCTTTTCTTGTAGTTCGTTACTCAGGTTGCATACATACGATTTGCTGCGTGTGAATCCGGACATTTTTAATGCTCTGATGTTGAGTGCTTTACGCGTGCGACCTTTGAAACACAATGTATACATTAAAGGTGATACCTGACATGATAGTTACCTCCATGATCATAGTACAAATGTACCAAGAACTAACAAACAAGTGAGCAAGTCAATCGCCACTCAGACCTTCGATCAGTGCACAACTATCGAAAATGCTCATCCACCGACTTTCCACCAAAAAACACAAAATGTTGTAGACGTACGGGCACCCAAGATTCTTCAAATACACTCAAACAATAACATTTTGCCACGCTCGATATTTCGAAGGTGCGATAGTCCGGAAGTTCAATAGTTCGAGGGTTCAATGGCCTGGAGGTTCTAGTTGTGAATCATTAATACCGGGGTTGCTATAGCGACGTCGGCGGTAACCTTTCTATAGATATATCGGTCAAATACATATTTTTCATTGCCTACATTATATCACAATGAAATAACCTAATGATAATTTCTTCAAATAAATTTAAAATATCATAATAATAACGTTTGTAAACGTTGGAGCAAATGACCACCGTTTTTAAAATGAGGTGATTGGCGTGGGGCATCTCTCGTTTTTATACAGTTTCGTTAGTGCAAAGTCCGGAACTATCTTTTTTGTGTTAGTTATCACATTACTAATTTGGGATAATGACATACGTATGTCAATTTCTTCACGTGAATACGTCCGAACGCATGTTCTTAATCTATCAGTGTTATTCCAATGATTCAAAGTTGTTACGTCGTGAACTCTTATTATAAAGTTTTTAAAGTACATGTGAAATGCTTGCTACTTTTTCGTCTAAAAACATTTATTGGTACATCAATGTTATTCGTTTTTATGTTTCTAAGCATAACATATTTTTTAAGTGAAAAAATTGGCAACTTTATTGTTGTGTATTTAAATCGAGGCTCCTCATTAGCTTCTCATTTGCATACAGAAATACCCCCTGATGACATATGTACGGGAACTTGTAAGTTCGCAGCTTGCATTGCCCATTTCTTATACAATGTTCTCGTCTTTCACTAAATTGCCACTCATGTACTTGTTCGTCAAGAAAGAATGGATCTAAATGAACACATAATATCAAGTTTATGTGTCCTTTCTGGCGTAGCTAGTCACCGTGATTGTCACCGTCATAATCATGACATCGTAGTAAAATTTACTTGGTCGTAACACATCGACATCCCAAGTCCGGATTTTTATTCCATAAATTAGTACGCAGATCAACTACATGAACATATTATAGTAAATACGACAGAAATGTTTATAAAATTATGAAAATTGTAGTGTTGTATTATGTTGATGTGACAGCTGTTGTAACGGTACACCTTCAGTATTTCTGTGGGTATGCAATTTTAAATTCATTTTTAAGTTAAAATAAAGTGAAATTTCAAATGTAAATCTATCCAAAAATAAAGGTAAATCAATTTTTAAAAGTAAAAGGAAGTTTTCGAGTGATCTGAAATTACAAATGTATAAATTGCATTGCGATTTGTAATTTTCAACTTATTTGTGCTTTTCAGTTTGATATCGATTTTAATTGTGAAATCAATAAAATCATTTTAAAATGCGAATAAAAATGTTAGTTATGAATGCGATACATACAAAAAATACAGGAAGACTTGAAACCACATTGCGGCCCATCGGCTGCGATTAAACAAATAAATTATGTTTGGAGCCATCACTGTATTAACCGTTATAGAGATACATTGGCGACATTTTCACTAAATTGTAGACTTGTTCTACCAGAGGGCTTCACGCATATTAACAGTAAATCGTCGTGATTTGGCGTGGTCGGCCGGCCAAAAACTGAGAATGTGTTTGTTTAAACTCAGTGTTCGTGAAATTTGTTGGAAGAAGGAATTCATACGGAATTATATCACAATGAGGTACTTTCCCGAGTAGGGATAGATGTCATCTGTAAATTTGGATTTAAAAGTGGCGAAATTGATCAAAATTCCCCCAAATTCGTGACTGTACACACAATTTCCACAGAAATATATATATGGGATTTATTTATTTATTTTAACAAAAATATGATTGTTATTCCAACATTAAATTTCATTTTAAGACAACTTATACACTGTCTTAATACTTACATCATACTCTGGAGTGTATTCATTGTTCGTTTTGTATTTTTTCTTCTTCCCCGACTGATGCCAGTGTTCTTATACTGCGTGGGGAAACGTAATTGAATGATCACTACAAGATGGTAGTGATTGTAGTTGTGCGAGCGAATCGTGGTGCTACATTACGGAATCCACAATTGAACATGAATTCAGTCACTTGATAACTGAAACCCAGACAAATCAAGCACTTCTATTTAGTGTATTGTATTTCCAACCACCAAATGACTGTAGATAAAACAGCAGTGTCATTGTGATGGATGTTAAAGTTCTGAATGACGAGTGCCCTCTAACGACAATATTGCGTTTCGTATACAGAGGTCAAAGTTGAACGAGATTGCCTGCGTACGCATTGCGCAAGCTGCGGACACATGGTCGACGTAGATATCGCTGATCCGGACAGTTCTTGACTTGTGGAGCAAACTAACAATGGAGTATATGGTGGGAGAATCGGGCACTACACAGGGGAGAATGTAAGTCTTCAAAATATAGTTGTATTCCAATATTTAACGCGTTTTGTTCTCAACAGATTGAGATTATGTTTGAGAATGACACTATGAAAATTTTAACATAGTGGGACTCGAGAAAAAGTCATTTTCTGAAGATGCCTCGCACCTAGGCCTACATTGTATTACTGCTGATTTTAAAGAAAGTAAACTGCTTCACATGTACTAGCAAATTGCAAATACGATTTGATGTGCACCGGAAGTCGGGATACCCTCATCGAGGACGCCCCCAACCTTGAATGGGTTGTGACAGTTCTGGTGGCATTGCTCTGATCCACAGTCCTGAGGTGTTTGCATTTAAAATTATTTTCTTGATTTCACAATTAAAATCGATATCAAACTGAAAAGCACAAATAATTTGAAAATTACAAATCTAAATGCAATTTATACCATTTGTAATTTCACCTGACTTTGAAAATGGATTTACATCCGGTGTTGAGGGACTGTGCTCTGATTGGTATAAATAAATATTAACAGGGAATTATAAACTTTTCTTGTCGGGATGAACCTTGTCCTGACGAGCAGCAGTAAAACCCTAAATAGCGAGTGACAAGATGGGAGACAATTTTTCCCCGCAGTGGGACACTCAAGTACAAGATGGGTGTTCAATTTTTATCAGATTCAAAAAGATACCTGGTACCATGGACGTACTAACTAACACAGGATGACCCACTGACCAATTTCCAATTTCAAAATGATTATTTTGAAGTAATAAATAAACACTGATGTTTAATTATTCTTAAGATCGTAATTGTGTAGCCGGGTGATCCCTAAATCTGTTTACACAGTGCGTTTGGCAGTTCTCGGAGTTGTTCAGCACATTCGAGTCATCACGTGGTCATGTGACATTTTCCCTAAGCAAAGGTGGCGTCGCACATAGTGGAGCTCATTAGCGCTGAAAGTGGAAACAGATTAACAAAAAAGTTGACAGGGTGTTTTAAACCAGCTATCTTGTGCTATCACTAATGTCAATCACAGTAATAAACAGGAATAATAACAATTCGGATCTTATATTAAACTTGTTTGTCGCAAATCAAGGTAAAGTTGAAATATCATACAATAAAAAATTAAAGCAAAAATTTCAAAAACCACCAAGAAAGTACTGTAACTTCCCGATCGTCAACTAACTTTTGTCGACCTGATTTATTTCTGGTGTTTGTCACGTGGGAGGAACTGCGCATGCTTGTCGATCGCTGTTTTTGAATGCGCATTGAAATTGGTAAATGATATGAAATGTAACATTTTTCATGCGATGTACACACCCCTTTTAATGACGACAAGACTCATCCAATTACTTTGATCTTGTTTTATTTGAATGTTTATTGGTAAGACAAAGGTTTGAAGAGGATTTTAACACATTACAACACCAAAAGTAAACTTTCTCGAGTGCTTTTTTAATCCTCTTAACTCAGTGGTTCATCCTGTGGTAGTACGTCCATGCTGGTACCCATGTTTGAGAATCTGGTTCTGAAAATGTCTTTTATACCCACATAACACCTCAGTGGCAGAGGGGTGAACACTGTCGCTACTCTGTGTCAGAGAAACATGCTTTTCAATTTAAATTTTTGCAAACGCATTTGCATACTCAAGTCATTCCATCACAGATGAGATAATGTATACAGATTTGATTACAGACACAGATATTTTTTCGACAGTTTTGATCTGAAGGGAAAAAAAACCTTGAATAAGAGGTTTAACAAAATATACAAGCAATAGCAATTTATTTCCTAATTCTGTTTGAATTATTTCAGCCTTTGTTGCCAGTGTGGTATTGCCATAGAATCTAATCCTGCTAATATGTGCGTGTCTTGTATTCGTACACAAGTTGACATCACTGAGGGAATTCCCAAACAAGGAGTCATATATTTTTGTAAAAACTGTGAAAGGTAAGTAATATCTAAGATACTAGAGAATAAAGAGACGGGCAAATTAACATTTGGGATTTAAATGTGATTTGTAAATGTAAAATTTGTATTAGAAGCTGTGGCTTTCTATTAAGGTAGAGATGCAGTTTACCTGACAGGTATTTCAATTAGTTAATTAGAAACCAAGATGACCTCCCTTGTCCAGACGGCGTTTTGAAGATAAACACATTGTCAATCATTTGTGAAAACTTCAAAACAAAAGGTCAAAGCGTATAGGAGCTTTTTTTTTTTAAAGTTCTGGAATGTGCACTCAAAAGAAGTTGAGAAATTGCTAATTTGCATAACAATTCACTCAGTAAGAAGTTTGCTAATGCTCATAATTAAAATAGGCTGTAACAGTTCCAAATTTAAATGTATTATCGTTTTGTTAAAAGTTAAATATAGTGCATAATATGGAGATCCCGTCATTTCTTTTTTTCACCATGTTTCTTTTTTATTATTTATGTACAGCCTTGCTAAATCTTGCTAGACATTCAAAAAAGAGAATGTTTGCACCTGTTATCTATATTTTAAAATCGTTTTTTTGAGTATGTTCTACTATTCACAATTCTACAAAATTTCAACAGTCTATAGCCAAGACTGTTTGGATAATAAAAAGCAAAAAAAAAAAATTCACTCCCAAGTGCCAACGAACCTGCATCTCTACCTTAAAATGGTAAAGTGCAATACAGGGGATGCGGCTTCTATTAGAGCATCTACACATATGAGATTAAGTAAAGCCTTGCTTCTCAATTGTTCAAAAAGAATGTGTGTGACTTCTATTAGGGTTGCAGAGCCTAATACAGATTTTATGGTAGATAATTTTGAGCTTCTGTTTTATTCGTACACATGTTGTGCTGTCATGAAATTAAAGGATAAACTGTTTTTTTTCACTATTTCCAAATTTTTGCAAGAATGGGAAAGTCATGAACTTTTAGAAGTGAAAGCTGCACTAGTGTTATTTACATGTAGACAGAGTGATATTTATTAAATCTAATTATTTTTGGCAATCAAAATTTACTTGCTTACTGTTCTGATGTTTAGATAGTTGTGCCATAATATTTTTTGTATACAGATTCAGTCACTGAACTGAGGTTGACCAGAATAATTCAAAGTTTCATTTCTATTTTCTGTATTCACTAACCCATGTAAGCACCATTTAGATTTTGTATGGCTCATGAAAAATCTTATCATGAAACTGAATTTAAAAAGACGCGTCTAAAATAAGTGATTACAACAGTGAAAATTGTGTTTAGTGATTCAATACCACAACCCTGCAGGCCAACTTCAAGGCTCCACTATTTTAGGATTTGTTACTAAACCTGATTTTATCATAATAAATGGCGGAGGTGTTCTGCCTAAAAGTTGGAATACAACTTTAAAAAAATTGAAATTAATGGGGTCGTGGACATGTGATAATTTTTCACATTACATTTCCAGGTATTTACAGCCTCCAGAATCCTGGGTAGTTTGTACATTGGAATCCAGAGAGTTACTTTCTTTGTGTTTGAAAAAATTGAAAGGTTTAAATAAGGTATGTGTTCCTCGGACCAAAGATCTCAGCCACCCAATCACGAGTCAAACAATGACAATTATATTTTTCGAGAAATTATGTACAATTTTCTACTCTTCAAATGTTCTGAATAAAACAAAAATGTTTTTTTTGTCTACCTGTCTTGATCAGGTAAACCTTGTTGATGCTGGTTTTATCTGGACTGAACCGCATTCCAAGAGGCTAAAGGTCAAACTGACTATTCAGAAAGAGGTGCTTGGTGGCACTGTTCTACAACAGGTGTTTGTTGTGGAGTTTATGGTTCATTATCAAATGTGTTCAGACTGTCATCGAGTGGAAGCAAAGGATTTCTGGAAAGCATGTGTACAAGTCAGACAGAAGGTTTGTATGTGGAAATATTATATTACCGTAAAATCTCTATTAGAAGCCGCATCCCTAATAGAAGTCGCACCCATTATTTTTAAATAATTGAGAACCAAAAATTCATCATTTCTCATATGTGTAGATGCTCTAATAGAAGCCGCATCCCCTCTGTTTCATTGTACAATTTTAATAGAAGCTGCGGTTTCTAATGCAAATTTTGCAGTTGTAAATTAAGAATTCTCATTTTCTCAAATTCAGCGCATCTGTTTGATTCAGCAGCAAGCACCCTGAATTTGACGCATTTGACAATTTCTGCAGTTATTACAGTAGTGCTAGATGTTGATAACTTACTACAATAGGTTACACACTTTGTTTTCACATTTACAGAAGTTGTTACAAATAATGCAGACAGCAAGTCTGCAAAATGAAGCGCACCGGAAGAAAGCTCCACCCATAAAAGTGGCGGTACATAAGTTTTGAATTTTTCCTCCAATAAACGATTGAGGCTCCCTTAGTTACTTCAATTTGCGTCACATGTTATTTCAGTGAGAGGGGCGCATAAAGTGGTGGCACTGTAAAGAACGTTAGTTACCCGTAGAGTTATTTTACAGAACCAGCTGACCGACTGATCATGACAGAATTATTGATCAAAGTGCATTATTTCTACTATGGAAATAACCGTATCACGTTGATGTATATACTGAAAGCTGCCTGCAACAAATGTCCTATGAAGACTTCATCCAGTATATCAATAATGAAATTGAATACATAAGTAGAATGGATGTTATTCGATTATTAGTTCTCGACGATGAGAACCAAAAGATTGATGTGCCACCAAAAATAATCGCTTTAAAAAGGTTATCACTAGCAACACACGGGCACACGTCCGAGGAGGGTTGCTGCCGTACATACAGTCTTCAAGTAGTTTTTGTCGAATTTCCCGTTCGTAAATGCGCGGCCGCAATGTTTTATAATATTCATCATAGTCTATAACGTTGTCAGTTAGTTTTTTAGTCGCGGAATGGTCGCTCTTACGCTTTCCTGGCAGGATACTCTCGGTGGTAACAAACCGTTTGACGATATTATAAGCTATCTGCTTTGAAACACCATTTCGATCTCCGATCTCAGCAAATGACAGTCCACGAAAATACAAATCGACAAATCTTCAACTGGTTTGTTGACTCCTTGCTACTCCATCATGGTGCTTGTCGATTTGTAGACACGAAATCAACACAACGACCAACCAAAGGTGACTGAAAGACGGACGCGCCTCAAAGTCTAGGTGTACCTGATTTTGTAGCAAAAATAGTAAAAACATTGTCAGCAATATCTGTCAATCATTCTCCTGATTTGCAGCCGATGTTTATATTTCTAGTTACAACTTCTGTAAATTTGAAAACAAAGTGTGTAACTTATTGTAGTAAGTTATCAACATCTAGCACTACTTCAGCGTCAAATCTCAGTGCCTGGAATTGCTGTAATAACATTTCATTAACATTTCAATTCTATGTATGATGTAATTTACTCGTATTCTAGACAACGCACAAGAAAACGTTCTTTTATCTGGAGCAACTGATCCTGAAACACCGTGCCCATACATCGACTGTCAACATCAAAGCCCACCATGATGGTCTTGATTTCTACTATGAAGGCAAGCAGGATGCCAGAAAACTGGTTGAATTTTTGCAAACTGTGGTTCCTTGTAGGTACGTCACTAGGGAGATTTTCTGTTTCGGATTAGTTGACAGGATTGAGTGATCATCTGTCAAACCATGCCCTGTCGAACATAGACCTTATCTAAGGTTCCCTCATAGTTTTTACCTTACCCGTACCATCAAAGATGGAAGGGAAAGGTATATTAAGGGAAAAATTTTGTCCGGCGTTGTCGTCGTCGTTGTCGTCGTCGTTAATAATTGTTATTGTGTGCATGATAACTTTACTAATTCTATTCCAAACTTCATCACACTTGGTCACCTTGTTCATCAGTATAAAGTGTTCCCTGAGTTTGAACAACAGATGTCCTGTATGAAAATATGCAAAAATTGAGAAAAAGTGATAAAATATTTTGACTGTTTCTACTTGACTGATCACTGGTGATACACATCAAAGTGGAAATATGCATTGTTGTATGTGTTCAATGAAGCAAATGATTTATCTTGTAATAATATCCTTGGTAATGTATCTCAGAATCCCTTACTGGGTTTCAAAACCAACTCATGGAGAGATTGCACAGTCTGATACACATTTGCAAACCTACCAATAAATCTTTACAGAAAACAAGATGTCAGAAAATCAATATAAGCACTCCTATGAACTGGGTGCCAAACTTTGATCAAGATCTGAAGCTAATAGAAAATCTGTTTAGTTCAAAGTTATCAAATCAAAAACAATACATAAAAAATACATAAAAAGCAAAACATTTCATCCACATTTTAAAAAGAAAATTGTTCTAAAATATATGTATTCTGTATTTGACAAACAGTTCATTCGACAAATGAAAACTCACAGGAGTATGTTTCAGCTATTAGAACAGAATGATAGTTTTTATAATACTAGTTTAAAAACTCACTTCAAACAAAGATTGCAGTGTTTGAAGATGTAGGTTCTCAGGAAGCAACAGTACTGTTGACTTCTCCCTCCACTGGACACCAACTAACTATTTAAGTTGATTTGCATACAAAGCAGAGCTTGCAACATGATAGCTATTCATAAAGGGTGTTTTTTTTTTTTACTTTTCATATAATACAGTAGTCACACAATGAGGCAGTTCATATTTGTCTCAGTGAATCATTAATTTTTGACAGACACCTGTACAAAATACTTGGACAAAAGCCAGCTAAGATTTTCTGTTATCTTGCATGTTTTATGAATCTATTCACGTCTAAATGCAGCACTTTTTTTTTGCAATGAGGCATTTGTTTTTATACTAAAATATCTGAATTACTTTGAATAAAGCTGGAAATTATGTCCCTTAAAATAAACAAATAAGGCACAAATGTTTTTGTAAGATATTTACATCTTTAAAGGACATTCGGTAGACTGATTCCCCACTGTTAGTTCAACCCCAAAACTTGTTTGTATTCAAAATTAATTATGACAATGTATATTTATATTGAAACAAACTATGTTAAAGGGAATTATATTATATAACAAAGGGCAAGGTCACCAGAGTTCAACTATGTTATTTGGTAGTGGATGCAACTCAGCCAGTATTTTTTAGCCTCCACATTGAGTTAGTGGCACACTCGATCAGTGTACGGTTGATCCATTTTTCGGTTCATTTGAACACTGTTTGTTTAGTGGTTTTGTTCTGTCCATATATATGACCAGAGGTACATTACTTTGGGTTTGCAACTACGGTGACATGATACCAAGATCCCGTTTCAATCTAGCTCTCACATAAGCGTTCCAACTCGGAAAAATGCGAATGCGCATGCCTGAGGTAACTAGGATACTGGGATGTCCAGGTGGATCGAAATAGCTGCCCACGATATGACGGATTACGAGAACTATATTTTCTGTACATTTTCGATGTATTACATTTTTTCACTATGAATGTGGATGAGACTTGAATGGGATCTTGGGATGATGTCACCATACAGTACTATGCGCGTTGCAAACCCCAAGTACCTCTGATATGACTCATAATTATGAACCCTTGCTTTCACTAATGTTTCTTCTAAAAAATAATTTCTTGTTTTTGCTCAACTTACCCTTTTTGTCTCTGGCTTCTTCCAAATTATTGTATAAAGGGGGGAAAAAGCGCAATCACCACAACATTTTTAAAACTTCTCAGGGCTATAAACATATTTAAGTTTACTGGAAGGATACAAGTTTTTATAGTTGTCCATATAATTCTGTACCCTCTGTAGCAATCACCCATTGAGGGCGCACTTCATATATCACAGACTACACTATTATTGTACTTCCAAGGCAACAGCAGAAGCTGACTAGAAGATATGGCTAGTCAGATTAGCAATCTAGCAAATAATACTGCTCTATTTGTGCTCTTTGAACTACATGTGATTCTTTTATATGTAACAGTATTTGTTCGTTTCTAGATACCAGACATCGCAACGTTTGATTTCACACGATACTCACAATAATACTTATAACTATAAAACGACCTACTCCGTGGAAATTGTTCCAATATGTAAGGTGAGTCTCTGTTGTCAATATGAAGGGATAGTAATAGAAAGAAGGAATATAAACCCCGCTTCTGGTGGACCTGTGGTTAATTTTGATTAAAACGGGCTTTTACATTTTAATCAAAAAAGTTGATCAAAGTTATTACAGGAAGTAAATTTAGTTATTAAAGTTGGCATTTGAACTTGGAGACGTACTTTCAAAAATAATTTTTTTGTAGAATGCCTGTAAGTCATTTAACTTTTTCACCACCAGATTTTCTCGACCAAATTTTTTTCACATATTCTTCAATATTTCTTGAAATGAAGCCTATTTTTGGTGCCAGCAAACAAAATTTGAGTAAATTTGGCTTTTTTGTCCCAATTTTCTGAAGGAAAGTGCAAACGGGACTATTTTGTCAATTTGTGATGAAGGGTACTGGTGGTGAAAAGGGTAATAATGTAAATGTAAAGATTGCAAAAAAAAGTACCGGTAGATGAAGTAAACTAGGCCAGAATTGTCTTGCTTACGGTGTTAGGAAAGTCTTGAAAGCTCATTTGTGTGGAAACTGTGGAAAAATGCTGTTTTCAATTGTTGGAGTAGACGAAAAGGCACAATAATCAAACTATAATTTGTCACTACTACCCGCTTTAACAATTATCTTTGACCCAAAATTTGTTAAAAAATGTCTGCTTTATTACGCCCCATAGTATTGATGGCATCAAGTGTTAAGAGAAATGATTCACGGTTCTCAGTGATTTAACACTTTTGTTCATTGTTACTTTATAGGATAATATTGTATGTTTGCCACCAAAGTTGGCGCAGTCATTGGGAAACATTGGTCAGATATGTTTATGTCAACGTGTATCTAATCTAATACATATAATAGACCCAACAAGTTTACAAAGTGAGTATTGAAATTGTAAATAATTTTCATCATCGAATTTTAAGATTAGGCCATGAAAAAATTTTTTTTCTGCGTATCATAAGGAATATTGAAAAGTTATGATGTGATGTGGTTTTAATTTTTTTTTAATACCCCAACTAGACGTTCAATTCAATATTTAATGGGCGGTGGTCGTCGCGCCATGCATGCAGAAAATATGGGACTCGTAAGAACAAAGGTGGCGACTTTGACTATTGCGCATACCAACGAATAAAAACTGAGACGTTGCTAAACTTTAACTATGTCATTTCTTTGGTGATTGGAAGGTATCGAACGAGTCATCAAGAGTAATTAGTGCAAATTACGCCCAGGTCAAACTCGTACTCAAGATTTCCGTCAGAAAAGCACATTAGATTGTGGGAAAATAAATGTTTATCATCGCAAATGTCACACATACACAGCGCGACGACCACCACCCTTTAACATTTATTAAATAATGCTTTCGAATATGTGCATTAAACGTTGTATCCACAAAACATCGTCTGAAACAGAAAACCAACATTTCTCAAATCTATCATAGATGGCACACTTCACTAGCATGCAATATTGCGAAAAACTAATGTATGAGGCACAGGTTTCAATGCAATGAAGAAAAGAAATTTTTTTTTTTTGCTTAAGAGGATACAATTGTTACATGTGATGAAGAACTCTTTCTGTGTGACCTCTCTATGCGATTTTCAATGACTTTTGACTGAATGCTTTGTAAGGTTAGAAGGTGTAAACAGAAATTAGCACGATTATCGCTGTCAAACACAAGCAGTATACGCTCTGCAAATACACAGGGATTCTAGTGAAGCAATATCAGTAATAACTTACAGACTATCGTGTCACCATGTCATATCACAGATTCAAAAATTATGTGTGCTTAATAGCGTTACAGCCAGCTGTTTTTATCTTTCGTCTACAGTTGCCGATGTGACAGCCCCAGTCTACTGGAGAACTCCTTTTAACAGTCTTTGTGAGCTGAAGAATTTAACAGAGTATATTGTATTACAAATTGAACCAATCGCAATGAAGGATATGAGACATCAGAAAGGTCAAGGTGCAAAGTCGTATAAAGTATGTCAGGTTGTCATAGCAACCACTCTATTACATTTCACACTAATAGTATGACGAATATAAATTTGAAAAACGTTTATTTTGCTCATTATTAAAGTTCATGCCCTCTTTGATGATGCATGCAGTCTGTCTGTAAGCAAAAATATTTATATAAATTCTTAATCAGATGCACGCATGCTCTTGCATCTGAAAAAAATAATCCAGATCAAGTGATATTTTTGTGATGAACAAGCAACAATTTGTTTCCACCAAAGTTTTTTGTTTTGAGTTACTAGAGGCTGTTTTCGTAACAGAAAATTCTGTTGCTAGAGGGCGCTCTCCTTCAAGTTGCTAGAGGGTGTTCTTCATCACCAATCAATTTTTGACTCCCATGTGTGAAGCACATAATGGGAGTCTTTGCAGTTAGTGTGTCTGTGTGTGTGTGTGTGTATGTGTGTCCGACTGTTCCACTGCTATTTCAAGAACCATACATCGGTTTTTGATGAAACTTGGTGCATAGATGCTCTGGGCCAATGTGCAGATTTGATTAGGTTTTGGTAAAAATCCATGCTCGTTAATTATTTAATTTGCATGATAATTACATGTAGCTAATTTTTAGCTGTTCTATGAATGATCCACTGATATCTAAAGAGCCACTCATTGGATTTTGATGAAACTTGGTACATAGATGCTCTGAACATATGCGCAAATTTGATTAGTTTTTGGTGAAAATCCGTGCATATTAATTATCTAATTTGCATGATAATTAGCTTGTTTTTAGTGGTTTCATGACTGTTCCACTGATATCTAAACAACCACTCATTGGATTTTGATGAAACTTGGTACATGGATGTTCTGATCTAATGCTAGGTTTTGATTAGTTTTTGGTAATAATCCGTGGATACTAATTACCTAATTTGCATAATGATTAGTAAATTTTCGGTTTTTCCACTGATATCTCAAGTAATAATCATCACATTTCAATGAAACTTGGTACATAGATGTCATATGACACTGCACAGACCTGATAGTTTTTATGGTAATATCAGTACATATAATTACCTAATTTGCATAATTAACTAATTTTCAGTTTTTGATATAAGTAGTGAGCATTACATTTCAATGAAACTTGGTACTTACATACTCAAGGACTATGCAGAGATTGATTGTTTGGGATAAATATTTGTGCATATTAATCACCTAATTTGCATAATTAATGTTCAGCTTTTCTAAGGGTATCTCAAGTACTAATTATCACATTTCAATTAAACTTGTTACATTGTTTTGTTACATTGCGCAGACCTCATTAGTTTTACACTCAAATCTGTTCATATTAATTTTCTGATTTACATAATTAGTTTCAGCTAAGTAATTTCAAATTATATTTAATGTGTCGCCAATACTCTCAGCACATGGGAGTTCTTTCTAAGCTTTCTTTGATTACTTTGAGCTGTTAGATTGCGTCCTAATGCATTCTTCATCTCTTTCAGCACATTTTGGCTGATGTCTGGGTGGCCAGGTCACAAGACTTGGGAATAAATGATGCTCAGTTTCACACTCGTACACATCTTGGACATTTATTAAATCCTGGTGACACAGTTTTAGGTTTTGATTTCCTGAATGCCAATGTCAATGATCAAAATTTTGACAAAGTAAAAGCTGAGCGCCTACCTGATGTGGTAAGTTTAATTTAATTTACATAAATTCCCTTACATGGTCATAGACACAATCACTTCCAGAATTCAGGATTTCATTCAAGATGACTTGTTTGCAGCTGTTCTAAGGCCAAAAAAGGCCAAAATCACACATTTTCACCATTCCGAACCAGACCTCACTTGTACCTGGACAAATTTTGTTCAAACTCACATTATGCACTTTGATGCACTTTTGTTTCAAGTAATGCAGTGCTGGATCCACTTATCTGACATGCCTGGACTGATAAAGATCAAATTTCACACAAGCATGTACAGCAGACATCATTGTACTTCACCATAATATCCAAAATGGCTGACTGGTGGTCATCTTGTTCAAACATATGCAGTTCCACAGAGCCATATCTCACACATGTCTGAACCAATCAAGTTCAAACATTCACACATCTGGTCATATATATGATACTAATGTTGACAGTCACTTAAAACTGGACAGGAATTATATCATTGACAATGACTTGTCAACTTTGCCATGAAAGTTTATTGGACTTTCATGCTCTGAAGCACAGTGAAACTCATTGTGAAACCATTTATAGCTATGTTACTTTACTTCGTGTTAACATAAGGACATATTTGTTTACATTGTTGAGCAATATTACGAGTGTGAAGACAGCGTTCGCCGATTCGCGTACGATTCATGTTCGATTGACGTACAAATTGAAATATAATTTACACAAAAGTTCATATATAGAATATTTTGTGTAGGAAAAATAGGGATCAATCTATTTTTTGTTGTTGAGAAAATCATGGTTATAAATAGTCCTACAGTCTCGCTCACATCAGAAGTCACGTGGGCTCAAGCAAGTCTAAAATAGCCATAGAAACAGACGAGAAATCTTGTGTAAAAAATTATATAGTCTCAAATTATCACCACTCTATTTAAAAAACAAATAAAATCTTTGAAACAACGACGTTGATGATGTTTTTATTAATAATCATTGTCCTTTGACCATTCACACATTCGCAGAACTGTCATGTGCACTATGAAAGTATTTATAACCTTGATTTCCACGGAAAATACTAAATTTATCTCTATTTTTCCCGCACAAAAATATTGTTAAATTAGCTGTAATTGCTATATATCAACATTTGAGTGAATTATGGGTATTTCAATCGTACGTGAATCAAACCAAACGCTGTCTTCACACTCATAGCAACAGTGTGGTCTGAAATGAATATGACTTTGGCAAGAATCTATCACCAGTAACTTTCAATGTTTAGTTGCACAATACATGAATGCCCTACAGTCATGAATAGGTCAGAGGAACTGTTGATGCTATTTGGGGGGGACAAAAAAACAATTCAGGTGGCTTTTTCCCTCCAAACAAGACCTCAAATAAAGTCTAAAACAAATATTAACAGTGCAAGTGCACATTGGTTTTTACAAATCACTGGTTGTTACCCAATCTATTGGTTTTTTTTGTGTTTTAAGATATTAGTTAAAAAATCGTACGATAAACAGAAGAGAAAGCTACGAAGAAATTGGAAACTACGACAAATGTCGAAACATTCTGATGCTTTGGATGACGACAAGATGGAAAGGTGAGATCTGTGTCAATTTTTTTCCAACGAAGTATTCAACATTTTACAGTTTTTGTGTATTTTTTTTATAACGTATTTGATACAAATTGTGGCAAACTTGGCAAAAGTTGATTTTTTTCTTGATTGCATCTTAGACAATCTATTTGTCTTTCGTAAATGACACGTAACTAATCAATCACATATGATTAATTATCCATAAAGAAGTTTAACTCAACAAACAAATGAATTAGGTACTACCGGTACTTAGGTATTACACGTGTTTATAATAATTTCTTTGTTTGGAATATATTTCTTTCGTAAAACAAATGTAATGACTAACAAACTACTTGTTCTTCTTCTTCAGGGATTATTCAGAATTTCTGGAAGATCTTGAAGATGATCCAGAGTACAGACAGCATGTTAATATCTATATGGGTAGGTTGACTTTCCATTTTAGGTTATGTACTGAGTGCAGAGCATGAATATCTATATGGGTAGGTTGACTTTTCATTTTAGGTTATGTACTGAGTGCAGAGCACGAATATCTATATGGGTAGGTTGACTTTCCATTTTAGGTTATGTACTGAGTGCAGAGCATGAATATCTATCCTTATGGATGGATTGTGTGTCGTCTCTTGTTTCACTAATATTTCAAAAAACAATGGATTGAAATTCAATTTCGTGCACAGATATTTGAACTCCAGACCTGATTAGTTTTTGGTACCAATCTATGTTTAAATATTTAAGTAATTTGCATAATCATCATCATGATGTACAGCATGTACCTTGTATTTCTACACACATGCATTAAAACTACATGCATTAATCTGAATATTCATTAGCTTATTTGCATACCAACTTGTTTCATCATGTTCTTTGCAGCAGTTTGCCCAAAATAAATTGTATTCTGTGTGTGTAGTTGAATATGTACATTAACTATTTTAAGCTTATAATATTCTGTATCCCAAACATCAAAGAATATTGAATTCATTCTGAATTTTGAGTATCCATGTACTTTCGGCCTCTTCACTCCAACTTTATTATGTTGATAACAGAACTGTATTAGACATGAACTTACCTGTCTGTGATCAGTGATGTGTCATGACAATGTACGCACCAAAAGTGACAACACAGACATTAGTTACACTTTGTAGTAACAATTCTGGGTTGCTCTGTTAATATTTTTTGTTACTGCACTAGTTTCACTTCACATTATTTGATCAAATTTATGGTCAATATGGCCACCCTAAATGTTAATTTTAAATTAAATTGAATTTCTGTATAAGGTTGCAATTTAATTTAATGTGGTGGAAATTGTATCTTGATTGTATGTAACTTGCGCCTTTATAAAACCCTTACCTACTGCTCAAACTTATCATAGATTAGATAATAATGAATCAATTGTGAATGTATCTCTATACACAGATTCTCAATCAAGTGCATTTTAATGATCACTCTATAATTGTTCACCAAATCTAAAGCTTTTGATAGTAGAATACTGATTATATGACTGTTTTGTTTGTGCCACTGCAGATCGTAATAAGAGTATACCAGTTGAATCAAGTGATGACGATGATGCACCGAAAATCAGTTTACAAGAAATGTTAGAGGATTTGAATATCAGTGAAGATGCCACTGGAGGTGAAGGGGCGGCCATGTTGGAATGAGGCATGATGGGGGGGAAGATATTTCTGGTGGTGGGAAGGACAATCAAATATTAATACTGTGGTGATGAATACAGTATTTTTTTTCTTTTTTTTAAATATTTTTGTGCCAGGCGACAATTTCAGACATTAAATGTTACTGTTGTCTCTCCTGGCTTTTCTATCTGTGGCAAAATGCACTTGCAAAGACCATATTCTAGTTAGGAGTGTGTGACAGTCTTCCTGTCATTTTAATGCGCTGTCCTGGTCCAACACCTAGGTAGGATTTGTACTTCAGTCTACCGATGACCAGAAAAGAGTATTCAATTTAATTGATCCAATGGTGTTCATTGTGAAGTTGTTTTCTTCATCTGACTGTTGAGTATTACTTTCTTAAAGAGTCACATAAATTAGATTCAACTTGTCTTGAACACACAAAAGAACTTTATTTTATTGTTAAAATTATTTTAAAATGAATTCATTTTTTTTGTTAAATGCAAATTATTAGCCATTGATTTCAATCTTAAATTATGAAGATGTGCATGTAATTACTGCAGTGTTTATTAATTCCTTCAGAGGTACATTACTTGGGGTTTGTAACTACGGTGACATGATACCAAGATCCCGTCACAATCTCGCTCTCGCATAAGCGTTCCAACTCAGAAAAAATGCGAATGCGCATGCCCAAGGTAACTAGGATACTGGGATGTCCAGGTGGATCAAAATAGCTGCCCACGATATGACGTATTACGAGAACTATATTTTCTGTACATTTTCGATGTATTACATTTTCACTATGATAGTGACGAGAAAAGTTTATTTTTTTCATTACAAACCTTGAACATTAATATGCGTCATGTCAGAAGGTCGTAGCCTCAGTCTCGCTATCTACGAGAAGAGACTTGGATCTTGACATGATGTCACCTTAGAGTACTAAGCGAGTTGCAAACCCCAAGTAATGTACCTCTGTTCCTTATACATATATATTCTATGAATTTTCCTGAAAACAAACTGAATGACTTAGAATTTTAATTGCTTTGCGGCACCAACATGCTATCTAGGTATGAAAAATGACATACCTCCCGAAATTTTCTATTTTCAGTACCAGTATTGAAAGTGTCTATAAACATTTTTATTTTTAGAAAATATTGTTCTCTACTAATTCATCATTATTCATAGTTACCAAAAAATTACAATTTTTATATTTGAAAGGTCATGTATTTTTTTTCAAATAGTTTCAGTGTACCAGACTATTGATGTTTGCGAATACTAATATAGAAATATTAAACTTGATATTACCGACTCTTCCACAAAGTTTAATTTACCATGAATTTTGCTGTCTGTTAGCTTGACACTTTTAATTCACGTCTTATCACAAGAAAAATGAGGTTGCGGCAAATGACTCGGCTGCAATGACACACGATGCTTTTGTTTAGTCGGTTAAGGTAGCGAGAAGGTTTTGTGACGTTTTTAAATAAAACATTCTCTATCTGTTTCGTTCAGAACAGTAATTTAGGTTATATATATCAAAAGACTGAGTATAGAGGTGCAAGTTCGCACGAACTGGACAGACATTGTTTACATAATTATCACGTGACATAAAAAATGGTGAACCTTGTAAAAATGACTAAGTACGCGATTGCGAGAGCACACTGCGGAATTTCCTGGTGAAATTTAAGTTATGCATTGTCCGTAATCAAGTCCATTGAAATGCGTCTCCGATGATCAAAAGACCTATTATTCCGATTTCTATGCAGGTTTGTTTTTTTGTCCCCAAATTATTTCATACTTGGCACCTTTAACAGACTATTATTCTGTGACAAAGCATTTTCTTTAAAAACCCAGACATATTTCGCACCATCATTATCTTTTGAACGATAACTGCGAGTTTGAATGTCCTAGTCCGAACGCACTTGATTTGGCGGCGGTCCCAATGAGTCGTTCTCGAGAAAAACGCGAAAAACAGTTTTGGTTAATAAAACACTGTAGATTTGCTGCATTATTATAAATATACACTAAAAATGGCCAAACATATTAACCACTGATATCATAGAACTCATAAAGAGTGTCAGATAATGAATAATTTCAAGCTCGAGCGCGAAAAATGAAGAAAACTGCTGGCATTTGAGTCCGTACTCCAGGAACGTTCGGATTTTCCATTGTTATGCAAATCCTCTGACAAACATTACTGTCCCACTGTACACGCTGACAGTTTACAAACAAACTAATCCTTCAAGTGTCTCAGATAAGACATCTAATAAAACGGTTTTTATTGTGAAATAAAATGGCCGATGTTTGAAAAAAAATTGCTGTGTCAAAGTGCGACACTGAGTGGCAGATTTTTCTTTGCCTCGTCTGTCAACGCTTTCTTTCTTTTCTTCGCCATTGCGTTAGAAAAAAAATGTATTAGTAAAATAGAATATTGACTTGGAAAATAAAACGATTTAAAAGAAAGTTGTGTAAAGTTACAGTACTCCTTTCGCACAACCGCCCGCCCGCTTCCGCTTTCCAATCACCTTTTTCTATCGCTTTTGCGACCGCTTGTTGAATTCGACCGGACAATTTCCGCTTTTTTTTCGACCGCGCAAACCCCGAAATATCACCGCCCACCTGCTCGCGCGCGCGCATTTAAAATTTGGACTAACAGAATAATTTCCGAGGTTCACATTGTCTTATAATTGTCTTTCTGTTTTTTATAGATGTTGAACAGCTGACAAAATGTATTTCAACACAAGTACGACAAGGTTGTCTGGGGTTTCTTTCCTGATTGTTGAGTCTTCGCAACGTGTTTTGTATAATTATTGTTGTTTTCCCCCGATGCTGAAGGACCGTAAAGCTAAATGGCAGTTACATGCATGGGCTGAGTGAGAGAAAATATTTCTAAGCCTAAAATAAAACCTAATATTACACCTCTTTGTGTATTTGTTAATTTTACATATGTTTGTCATGACAGTATGTTTGTAAATATCTAGAAAAATCTCGTCTTTCGTTGATAATTTCGATTGTTTGTTTGGAATGTCGATCCCCGTTGGTTTCTCCATACTGAGTTTAGGAAGGGCGTCGATCAACACCGTGACAATCGGCCGAGAGAAGACAAACATTGACCGTAATTCATGGAGATCATGTCCGTAATTTGTGGGCTGAAACCCCAAATAATTAATCAAGTATTATTATTTTAATATATATTTTATTTTACATCGCAAAACTAAACCATGCCCAAAACAGAGCTAGTTGTTCGCGGTGAAACAACCGCATTGAAGACGATGCAACTTCAGCTAGCCATTTCTTACCTTGAAATAAAAATTCGAAGAGCATCGGGGAAAATATTAATAATCATCCTTATCAATCGCTTGCTTTATTTTATTCGAATCCATGAAATTCACGATTTTTTTTTACATTTGTTGACAACTTCCGCGCTAAAAAGGATTGAAAATGTGGGTGTGGTTATTTTGCAAAGTCCTGTTGATAATACGGACAAATATGGTTCTGTGACCCAGTTCGTGCTCCGATCAGGTGACTCTCAGCCAATCAATGATGTTGTAACAAAACATATTTGACGCTAATTGAAGGGTCGTCGTACAATCCAATCACCGGCGTCGATTCACATAGTTGTTTGTGCTGTGACAGGCTTCAAAATTATTAGCTGAAAAACATATATTTTGACAAACTGATGGAATTTGACCTTAGTTCAAAAAGAAAATACTAGGCTAAGATACATTAGAGCTCACGCGAATCAGTTTTCTCTGCAAGTTGTGAAATAAAGTAAACCAGAGTAGCGTCGATGATTTTCAGCCCTGAAGGACTTTGAATTGTTCATCGACTGGCCACCAAATAGTTATGGCTATAACTAAATTTGACACGTTTTTCATTTAAGCCCAATAAATTATTCATACATGTCAAGCTCTGTTCGATTTTTTCAGGGCATGTGGCCGTTTTTAGCCGAAAATATTTTTTGTGGGAACACTTGCGGTACGTATACGGTATAGACCGAGCTCATTAAATGATCGTGACTTAATTTTAAAAATTGAATGTCAAATTTTACCAGACGTGGACCGATGTGGATTCGATATCGTTATTTTTGGAATTAATCACTAACATTTCCTCGTTTCTCTGCTCTGTCAAAAGGAGTTACCTAGGCTTTTTTTCACGTAACTGTCTCATTAAAATAAAAATAAAAATATTACATCTAGAACAAGCACCCAAAACACGTAACAAGAAATCCCAGTTCAGTTGCTTTCACGATACAAGTGTAATACAGCTATTAGATTTGAAGTGTCGTTCAGAATGTAATAATAGTTAATACTAGTTGTATGTTCACACTTTACTATCAAAACCACCATTTCGACCACCCATGTGCCAGTTTTCAGTGTTTGGGCGAGCGGTCAATGTTTTCAATGAGCGAGCGAGCGAAAAAAAAAAACGCGATTAAAATGCGGTCGGTTTCCGGTCGGACAAGACCGCGTGGTCGGAAATTAAGCGATAAGCGGTCGATGTAAAAGCGGAAGGTTGGGCGAAATGAGTACTGTATGACCATGTTTCTCCGACGAAGTCTCGACTGACAATAATGCTGACAATGGACGTTAGATAAACACGCATTGTTTGCAACTGGAAGCTTATCACCCGTTATATCAGAATCGTCAACAACAGAGTATACAGATAAGATGTTATCATTTAATTCCTTCCAAAGATAAACACTATGCAAATATCCACGAAACGGCAGTTGTAGTCTTTTCTGCTAGTGTTTTAAAACACTAATTTGAGCAACGTTATTTCGCAATTTCGATCTTTTGTAAACCTGGGGTGATGTATCAAGGTCTAAAGTAACCGTTTTATCAATTTTTGAAAGATCAAGAAAAAAGTGAAAATTTCCCTTCTCGCTACCTTAAGCATCTGCTTTACAGATCACTACTAATGTTTCATCAGAGGTCAAGTCAACATTGCATTCCTGATGAGACACATCAATCATGGTCAAAGTTATCGTTCCGGAGGTTGGAATGTCTCGCTACGGTATATGGCTATCGCAGTGGGCTTGAAATTTTTATTTCTCCGAAGACAATAATTTTCATGACAGAAATGTAATAGCCGTGATAAAAAAAAGTTGGTAGTCTTCGGCATGACATTGCAAAATTGCTGGCCCCAGATTCGCAAACTGCTACCAAGTATAGCCAAAACACTCCCAGTTACGGGTTGCTACAATATTGGTTTCATTGTCACCGATACTAAAGCCGGCTGAGTGAGAGAGACACTTGCGTCGCGGCTCTCCATATACCGTAAGATTTGCTTGAATTGTTTCTAGGAAGCACAAACCAAACGTATTTCAAAAAGAGAACTACTTTCTGCTGACTAATGTGATTCAGATAAAAAATCTTAAATTACGTAAACGGCGACGAATGCAAAATTACCTATTTTGTGTTATTTTTCAAGAATCACAACAGACTGCAAGGAAGTCAACTCTTAATACAATTAAAAAAAAATACGTTTTTTTTATTTTTTTTTATTACAAGTGTATGCCAGGACATGACCTCAATTTCTTGTATCAAAAGACCTATATGCTATCTGAAAGCTTAAATACAGGCGACTATGCCATCTAACTGATGGCCATTACAATTTTTGACTATTCAAAACTTTTAGAATGACCCATGAATTGCATTGCTGATATTTACGCTTTCAGATGGCATAGACTGGTAGATCATTGTAGTTCTCCCATTGATACTTCAAGAGT
This sequence comes from Saccoglossus kowalevskii, assembly GCF_978046115.1. Lineage (NCBI taxonomy): Eukaryota > Metazoa > Hemichordata > Enteropneusta > Harrimaniidae > Saccoglossus > Saccoglossus kowalevskii. The sequence goes on from NC_140654.1 coordinate 5,444,696, forward strand.
TAGAGCTGAAATTGTTGCACACAGGATGTACGGTACTGGAAATATCGACTCTCCTCATATGTATGGCCAGTGTATTACAATGTTCAGAGAACATTTTAAGTACCAGAAAGATGTTTAAGGTTTTAAATCAGTTTGCATGATTTATTTTAATACTGCAGTGCCATTGGTTGGTACATATCACATGATGAACACACTGCAATGATATTGGTTGACAATGTCACAAGTTGCATTTACTGCAATGCCATTAGCTGATCATCCTCCTCATCTCGACATTTAGAATGTAATATTTCTCGTCTTATTTCCGGAGTGATTTGTTCGTGAGATTGATTTCTCAATAAATCAATCAGCGCCTCTTTTTGCTCGGTCGATATATCTTGTTTATATCTCTGTACAAAGGTCAACAAACACTGGTGCCACAGTACTGGTAACTGCCTCTTATCATGAAGAAACCTACAAACAAAAATACAGATATTTGACATTTGCAAAGAACAAATTCCTGCACATTGTTTCCCTAGAAACAAACTGTTTGGACTACTTCCTACAGACACTACAAATATTTCCCCAGTATCGTATTTGCTTTATTAGAATCGCATCTCCAATAGAATGTTTGATATTTATTAAATAATACCTCTTGATTATGATGTACTAAATATTCATTTCCGCCATACGTCACTTTACTGGTATGCAAAATTGCCAAATAAAAAGCACGCAAGTCACAGGTTTTTAACTGTCATATGTGTCAAGAAGCAAAACCTTATCGTATATTGAGTCATGTGACTTATGACCACAGATACATCGCCATCTTCATGGGCCACAAGTAAATCGAATTCCTGAAGGAAATTGTCCCAACCCCCTAAGTTGTGCCTTTAAATTTTCACTACTCGGAAGACCAAGACATTTTTAATATGTTTTGCCTCAAAAATAATTGTCTTTACAATTCCTAAGTTTGAGCTCCAAAATATGGTACATTCTACCACAGTTTATTTTACAATTACCTTAAGAAATGATGTACTACAGCATCAACAACTCTGAACGGCAACGCGTATTTCTTGTCTAATAAGAGCCTTAGGAAAATGCTATTAGCGCCATTGTAATCCATTTCTGCTATCTTCAGCATAGCAGCACTTGCATGTAACACTGGTATGGAGATTTTACTGAGAATGCTGCCAATAATTACTGCTTCCCTTAATGTACATGTACCACACTGCAAAGTAGAAATACAAATCATGAGCTGAGACTTTTTTAATGTTTATATTTATTATGCAGAAAACTTTTTGAATTGGCGAATCAAGTTGACTGCCGTATTTGTGCTATCAGAAACACACGACAATAGAAGCAAACATTAACCCAAATTACATTTATTTTACGTTAGATGGTTGAAATATTTCTTAGTTTTGACCATGCAACACAGCGATGTAGTTCACTTACTCAAGCACTTTGAATAGAGAAAATATGGTATTTAGGAGAAATTAGAACGGAGTATTCATTTAATAATTAAGAACAAGATGCAGCAACTTAATTATTAAAAACAGACAGATATTTCAGTTTAGAATTGGAAATTACTGAGTTAATACCGGTACTTCAGAAACTGATAAAGGGTTCTCAGGTCAGTCAAAAATCTTTACCAGATAAAGGGTACTCAGTTCAGTCAAAAATCCATTCCAAATAAAGGGTACTCAGTTCAGTCAAAAATCTTTACCAGATAAAGGATACTCAGTTCAGTCAAAAATCCTTTCCAAATAAAGGGTACTCAGTTCAGTCAAAAATCCTTTCCAAATAAAGGGTACTCAGTTCAGTCAAATATCTTTTCCAAATAAAGGGTACTCAGTTCAGTCAAAAATCTTTACCAGATAAAGGGTACTCAGTTCAGTCAAAAATCCTTTCCAAATAAAGGGTACTCAGTTCAGTCAAAAATCTTTACCAGATAAAGGGTACTCAGTTCAGTCAAAAATCTTTACCAGATAAAGAGTACTTGGTTCAGTCAAAAATCCTTTCCAAATAAAGGGTACTCAGTTCAGTCAAAAATCCTTTCCAAATAAAGGGTACTCAGTTCAGTCAAAAATCTTTACCAGATAAAGGGTACTCAGTTCAGTCAAAAATCTTTACCAGATAAAGAGTACTCGGTTCAGTCAAAAATCCTTTCCAAATAAAGGGTACTCAGTTCAGTCAAAAATCTTTTCCAAATAAAGGGTACTCAGTTCAGTCAAAAATCTTTTCCAAATAAAGGGTACTCAGTTCAGTCAAAAATCTTCACCAGATAAAGAGTACTCAGTTCCGTCAAAAATCATCACCAGATAAAGGGTACTGGTATTCAGTAGTCAAAATTGTTAAAAACAATATTTACCTCACAAAGTGGCAGAATAATTCCTTTAAAAAATGCAGCAGGTTTAAAGAGAGATTTCTTCAAAGCCTGTAGAGAGATAGAGTATTACATGTTGAAGTTGTTACCCATTATTAAAGCCATTCCACAGTCTTGTGTCCAACACTATACATGCAATTTGTAGTGTTATAAAATGTCACAAGGCATTACACAATTCGGTGTTTGATTCAGATGAAACACAAATTTTGACAGCACTGTTGAAATATTCACAGTAATTTCAAATGAGATCTTCATCACATATCACACAAGTTACATACCCATCTCATAAACCCTTGAATACAACAAACTTAATGACTAACTGTAAATAACATATATCCTTCGGACGGAGCTACGACACAAGATGTTCTAAGTTACTAAGACGTGCACCACTGTGGAAGACCGGTCAAAGAGCAGATGAAAATAGCTAAATTCGAAAAAACAGCACAAACTCAACTTTCATTACCAGTAATCCTGAACAACCAAATTTATACATCTTGCACACACAGGGGTAATCTTGTTACACTGTTCAGGGGAGTCTCAACAACTATCCCAAAGTACAGTTTTCTAAGAGTTTTCGGCCTTTGTTTTCACCGTGATGGTTGCCAGGCGATGAAAATGCCAGGATGTAAGTTATATTTTCTGATGTCCTGTCTTTTCACATGCTGTTCATATTCTACAGTCATTTATTTATATTTATATTGATACAATTGATGCATATAACACAAGACAATAACAGAATTCACATACCATGTATAGATGAAAATTTAGCCTTTTGTACTCTGTTATATCATCCCGTATCCTAGGCAACAATAAAAGATTCAAAAACCTGGAATAAAAAAATTCAGAAAGAATGATTAAATCCAGATATAAATTTGCAAGAGAAATCTTTACCTATAGGGCTTGTATATTTATTCTTATTCTTATACTAGTTCACTATTACTTTTAGTTTTATTATTACAAAGAACAAAAAATAATTCAGAAGGAAAATGCGAGTCATGGCTTAAATCAAATATTAGTTGTAAATATTAGCATGTTCTTTATTATGTACTCATCAGGCCATGTACAATATATTTTTTACTGACTTTGAAAGCGAAAGTACTACAGTGGCCATTTGCAAAAATAGTAGCAAAAAAAAGTCATGAAGGATTTTCGATTAATTAAAAACAACAACCACTAAATTCAATAAAATACCCTTGGCAGTAGCGAAACTGATTAATGCGACATGATACAGTGTAGGCAGCCAGAATGTAGTATTTCAGTTCTCGCATGATAGTGTTATGATTAGAGCCCCTGAAAGGTCACAAGCCATGATGGAAAGCAAGTTGCAGTTTTTGACATCAAATTTTCTTGGAATTACGTAGAGCCAGCAACGATTTTTTGATTTCATAGACATTTTAATGATTTGTACTTTCATCGAAATCTTTATTTTCAACAATGGAATCAGCATTTCTTCAAAAATTTTTGTTTTCAAATCAGACATTCATCGTGGTGTGATCAATACCATAGGTGACAGACTGCTCTATAAAAGTGCATTTGTGTTTTACTGACCCAAATAAATCAATCAAAACGTAAGAGCATTTCGATTTAATTTACAATGTATTTTCAACATTGGCCGTGAAATGATCAGTGATTTAGATAAATAGACTATAAGTATATGCAAACCTAAATAAATTTAGCTGCTTTCTGACTTCTGTTATGTCTGATATTTTTAAAAACAAGGCATGGATGAGTCTTATAGAACAATAGCTCCAGAAATCAAAGACAATAGAAAAAGTGTTAGAATTGAGCAAAGCCTTGGGTCCCTCAGAGCAGCCACAATCTTTGTATCCTGGGGACAGGTTGTATTGTATTGTATATTTTATTTCACCATAAAGTAAATACAATAAGGTACTTGTTAAATACATAATGCTTTGTCATTATGATGTGGAACATGATAAATAGCTCAAAAAGAGCTAGTAAAACATCATGTCCCTACCCTAATTATAAACTAGTCAAATTATCAGAAATATTAATATTAATATCATAATAACTAATTTAAGGATTCATTTGACCTTCAGAAGAAGTATTTTATTATATTATTTTTATGGACCTATAGTATCAATTTATTACATAGCAGATTCATATTTTCTCATTAAATTAATATACTTTCATGCACCAACAAGAATACCCAATACCCGGAACTATCCGTTCATTTAAATAGTATTACTTTTTTTGAAATTTGTACCTCTGTGCTAACTTAGCATTTAGATTACTGACAAAAATTCTTGTTGCTTGATACATGGCGGCTGCCGTCCATCTTTCTGGTTCAGTTAAATACAATATCTGAAAAGACAAAAGTAAACATTCAAGATTGTTGACGTCCATGTAACGACCACGTGTACATACCGTACTAGCCCGGACTTAGCACCCATGCTCCACTTTTGGGGCCTTTTTTAGTGTCTGATTAAAGTTTGACTAAGTGCTAAACCCCCGAAAAACGTGATAAAACCGATAGGTGTTATTTTGTTTACTATTTGAGTTTTCTGAGAAGAAAGAATGCTGTCAAATGCCATGTTACAAACGTATGCGAATAAACAAGCCACACAGTTAACGCTCCGTGATTTCAAGGCGCTGGAAAAAACAGTATCATGATGGTATTCGTAAAGGTATGTGTGTGTGTATATATTTTTTTTCTTTCTTTGTGTCGATATCTTGACTTAAAATACCACATACGTATAACATTCTACAATAAATTTAATTACAATTACCATTTTACAATGCAATGAAACCATGTTTCGTTGGAAATAAAATGTATATATTTGGTGGTGCTAGAAATGGTCTATTGAAGTTGCTCTTCTTACCTGTTCCCAATTTGCTAGGTTTGGGATAATTTTGAAAGCTTTTGGTAGTTTCCCACTTCTGTATTTTGATAGTACTTCACGAACTCCTCGATATACTTGAATTACTCGTTCATCAAGTTCAGGCATTGCCATGCCATCTGACAAGAAAAAGAACAGATGAGATATGACATCAATGAACATAACAGTCCAGGTGTTCAGATATGGGTGTAAATATAGGTCTAGAGAAGTACATGTTCAGAAACAGGTGTGGAGAAGCAAGTGTTCAGAAACAGGTGTAGAAGCAAGTGTTCAGAAACAGGTGTGGAGAAGCAAGTGTTCAGAAACAGGTGTGGAGAAGCAAGTGTTCAGAAACAGGTGTGGAGAAGCAAGTGTTCAGAAACAGGTGTGGAGAAGCAAGTGTTCAGAAACAGGTGTGGAGAAGCAAGTGTTCAGAAACAGGTGTGGAGAAGCAAGTGTTCAGAAACAGGTGTGGAGAAGCAAGTGTTCAGAAACAGGTGTGGAGAAGCAAGTGTTCAAAAACAGGTGGAGAAGCAAGTGTTCAAAAACAGGTGTAGAAGCAAGTGCTCAGAAACAGGTGTAGAAGCAAGTGTTCAGAAACAGGTGGAGAAGCAAGTGTTCAGAAACAGGTGTAGAAGCAAGTGTTCAGAAACAGGTGTAGAAGCATGTGGTCAGAAACAGATGTGGAGAAGCAAGTGTTCTGGAACAGGTGTAGAAGCTAGTGTTCAGAAACAGGTGTAGAAGCAAGTGTTCAGGAACAGGTGTAGAAGCAAGTGTTCAGAAATGGTGTGGAGAAGCAAGTGTTCAGAAACAGGTGTTCAGAAATGGTGTTGAGAAGCAAGTGTTCAGAAACAGGTGTAGAAGCAAGTGTTCAGAAACAGGTGTAGAAGCATGTGGTCAGAAACAGATGTGGAGAAGCAAGTGTTCAGAAACAGGCGTAGAGAAGCATGTTCAGATTTGCATTTATCTTCTCAAAAAAGTGGCCAATCATTTGCAATAAAAAAATGTGCCAAATTTCTGACAACTTAGCACACATGACATATGAATAGTTTACTTGCAATACAAAAATGAAAACACCAACAGATTTTTTTCAAATGAAACTTGTTCTGCACACAACATAAAAATGTATTTCACATTTCGTAATTTTCTCTCAAATATGTTTGAGCACATGTCCTACTAATAGAGCAAATACAGTATATGGAAAATGAACAGATGGATGGACAGACTGACAGAATAAATAAATCAAGAAACAATGTTTAGAGTGGGTCATTTACCTGACATTTGACTGGCAACTTCTGTCTGTTTTTCTGTTAATTTTTCTGTAATTATATCGGCTAATGTTCGTCTGATTGGTGGGTCCCGACTCATAAACAGTTCAAGTGCCTTTTCATCTTCTTCATTAATTTCCTGTCAGTGTGAAAATAAATATAATGTAGTGACGACAGCAAAGCTCAGGTTTTGAGTCAAGACTATCAAAGATATACAATTTTATTTTGGGTTAAACCTCACAAAATGTTACTGAACTTTTTGCAGTGGAGATACTGTAAACTGTTTTAATTTCGCAAAGAAAACTTTTCAAAAATTTTGTTAGTCATTGAAGATTGCTAAATTTTGTAGCAGTAAAAATTTCTCTGTCTTCACAAATGCCATAAAGTCATGAAATTGCAAAAATGTTATCAGTGAAGATTAAACTGTTTACGGAATTACGTTTGTTCCCAAGTGCAAGAGATCATGACTTATTACAAGAACCCTCAAAAGTATGCAAGGAAACAAGTACAGCACGTGTTGACTAACTGTCTGTGCATCTTTCCCAATCCAGTTGTTTAGTGTAGGTTGCTGATACTGCAAAATTAGGGAAAACTATAACTTGTGACAAATGTATGATAATATTTATTATTATTTGTCATTTTGCCGGTGAACATAAAACCAAATGAATGATAGACATAAACAGGAGCTTTATTAGGCCAAAAAAAAATTGTTTTGTTGCCTTCAGGACCGGCCGAAAAATATGAAATATTGGGTCGTGTTTTTTCCCCATATACTTCGGCTATTTACGATACTCTTAGTTTTCACGAGTTTAAAAAAAAAAAAATCCGACCGACCGGCCGACCCAATTTTTCAATATTCCGACTTGAGGGCAACATAAGTTGTTTTTTTTGGCCTTATCCTCGGGGGCGGGGCTACATCACAAGACGTTCCACGTTGCTACGACGCGCACCACTGTACATGCATTTCTATGGGCTCTGTGCGCGCTGCTGTGGAATGCCGGTCGAGCCGGTGAAAATTCGAAAAAACAACACAAACTCAACTTTGAAGTAATCCCAAACAACCAAACTTATATATGTTACACACGTAGGGCTAATCTTGTTACACTGTTCAGAGGAGTGTCGACAGTTATCCCAAAGTACCGTTTTCTGCAAGTTTTGGGCCTTTGTTTTGCCCGGATGTCCGCCCCGAGGATAGTGATCATCATGCCTCCTTTATATAGTCCAGCAGTGATGTAGCAACAAAAAACGATAGTTTGTTGCATAGCACCAATAGGCAAACAATCTTCATATAATCACAAAATAAACTTTGATTTTGAATTAACATTTAGCAAGAGTGGTCATTAAAAAATACGACTCACAATGTGTTCATAGAATTCTCCTTCGTTATCTGGGAATGCGTCTTCCTCATCTGATATATCTTCTGCCGATGCTCCAAGACTTGTCGTTTGTGAGGTACGTCCTGAACTTTTACTGTATATAAATATTCAGTAAACAACAAAAGAAATATTTGGTTTACATGCAATTTTATTGAAGATGTGCTTCTAAAAGAGCAAATAATTGTATGATGCCTGCCATTTTTAATGAGTCGATGACATTATGGTGATTTTAAACCAAGTGCTTATTGTTCAAAATTTATCACAAAACTTTATTACAATGACTTTAAATCTTTTCGCAAATGTTTTTAAGCAATGTGTTATAATTAACTTTTACTTTTGGTGTACCGTAAAATCTGTTTTAGGCGCTCTAGCTTCTATTACTAAAATGGTAAAATGCAACAGAGGGGATGCGGCTTTCTAGAACATCTATACATGATGAATTTTTGGTTTTCAATTGTTCAAAATAAATGATTGTGGCTTGTTATACAGATTTTACCATATGTACGCATACAAAATTAGATGCATTATATCTATAGCCAGTCATTTATTAATTATTCAAAAAATTACTCACCCAACTCCATGTTCTGCTTCCAGCTCTTCTTGTTGTTGTCTTGCTTGTTCTAAAATCTTCCTTGAGAGTTTATCATCTACAAACTTAGAAATGGCAAAAAAATAAATAGATTTATAATATGAACAGGTTTGACCATTTGGGGGAAAAAAGTACAGTGAATTCAATGAAGGCATGTGTTTTTTATGAAAATTGATAAAACATTCATGAAATATTTTCCCTGAAAAAATCATTTTATGGTAAAAACAAAACACTTTGTGTTTGGTGTCTTTCACGGTCAGTCATATTCACCAACACATTTGTTCTCAACTCTATAGTGATATCAATCAGTTCCCACCACAATTAGATACAGTGTCACATTTTGGTTTATTTTTAACAAATCCAAAGCACTCTAGATATCTCTTTCATGTGTACAATGTTTGCATTTGTAATCTGACAGCAATCTGTTGGTCGTCGCTGTCCACAACAGCAATACGATTTTAGATGCAGAAATTGAGAACCATAAATGTAGACACATGACATCGAAATTAACACTAAATACAGCTATCCTGGAAAGCTTTTGAATCATCGTTCGCCATGATTGATGCAATCAATGTTTATATCTATTAGCTTGAAACGTTCAAGTGAATGTTGTTGACTTCCTGGGTGTGCGTCTTTATGTACAGTGGCATGAACATTGCTATATTCAAAGACCAATGTCAAATTTTGAAGTAAAGGACTATTTATACAAGAGACATTACAATAAGTAAGATATCAAAAAACATGTTCTTGATTCACTAAAAACAAGGTGTTATGTTCCCCGAAACAAATGTAACCGTCCAAACCAAATAACCTGCATGCTTGAAAGTTTGGCTTGGTCTTATCGCCCTTCTGTTTCCGAGCAAAAAAAAACATATGATCTATAAACAACAGATTTACGCCCCTTTTTGCACGATTTTTTTTTGAAAATATCATTATTCAGTCCAGCAGTTAGATAGGTTATTTATCATAGGCGCCTGGGGAACCGAAATTTGGGGATGTGAATCACTCCGACGACAAAAAATCAACGAGAACATCTATGAGGGCGCGGGGCTGTAGGGTATAGGGTATATAACCACAAGCATATAGAATTCTGTTTTTGTTATATAAAGTAAGTAGTTTTGGTGTGTGATGTAGAATATAACAGCAGAGTGAAAACCTGTATTTCATGGTATTTTTTCACTATGGAGATACACACATTTAATATGAATGTTACAATAAATGATCATGTTATAGTGAAACAAATGTCAACAGCATAGCACGAGTGTGAAGACAGCATACGGTTCGTTTCGCGTACGATTCACGCTCAACTGCACATGATTCAAGTTTGATTCTCATTTGATTCACGTTCGATACTCCTATTGAAATACCTATAATTCACACGAATATTGATATATATATGAATTTCAGTCAATTTAAGAATATTTTTTGCGAAAAAATTGTATTTTTCATGAAAATCAAGGTTATAAATACTTTCATAGTGCGCATGATAGTTCTTAGATGTGTCTACGAATGCACGGAATATATAATATTTTTTTTAGTTTTTTAGCACTGAATGGTGATAATTTGAGACTATTTTTTTTTTATATATGATTAATGTTCTTTTAAACATATTCATGCGTTTCTTGTGTGTTTCTATAGCTATTTTATACTTGTTTGAGCCACGTGATTTCTGATGTGAGTGAAACTGTTGCAATTTTCTCCGAACAAAAATTGGTTGACCCCTATCTTTCTACACAAAAAATGGTATATATAAACATTTGTGTAAATTATAGGTATTTCAATCGTATGCAAATCTAACATGAATCATACCACAAATCAAACTGTACACTTTCTTCACACTCGTACAGCATAGAACAAATTATTAGTATGAAGGTAACTAAATGCAGTGATTTTTTTAAACAAGGGAACAGGGCTGCAGCGCCCTCATGCCATGGACATGCACCCCCTTACCCTGGGAAGCAGATTCTCTGGCAACCATACAATTCTTAATGACCAGGGATCACATGTGGCCACAGTCTTCAACTGTGACCTGTCTGATAGTAATTTTGGCCCCAAGGAAGCCATAGAGTGCTCTATTTTAACTTAGAAATATCATAAACTCCACACCTCCATTGAATTGCAGTGCTCCCTCTTGCAGTTTTTTCCTAGAAAATCCCCTGTAAATGTATCATTCACCATTGCAATTTATTTCCACTATTTGCCCCTGGCAAATAATTATTTAAACAACTTGCCCAGCTGCGAGGTGAATGTTCTACTTCTGCCAGAGGAAATTACAATTAGAAATCATGTTCAGTCACAAGAAAAAATAGTGCAGAGTTTGAAATTCACCAAAATCCCAAGGACGACGGACTGCCCTGAAGACCTTCACCAGAAAACATTATTTGACAATTTCAATGAGGGCGTTAGAAGTTAAATAATACTGTTATAAAACTCAGATATTAAATACTGCCCCCCCCCCCATGCCACATGTACAATGAAAATATTTCAAGTGTACCAGTGTATCCGACTTTCATAACCGTCTTTACTCTGCATTACAAGTGCCGTGTTTTGGTCTTGTAATTGTGTAGTCAGAAGTTAAATACATATACCATACAAACATACAATCAGCTTTAACTGCCTGACAAAGCCACCTTTTCTGTAATAATCTGTGATTGACAGACATAGCGGACGTACTGTTATGTAATGAATGTTATTATATTGAATCATGGTCAGTTACGACTTCAAGCCAGGGTGTTTTTTTCTTAAATACTCACGCCTTCTTCTTCGTCTTGACGCTTTCTGACTTTGGTTCGCTGACTGCCATGCACCGACTTGTCCTCTAGTATCTGTTCTGAAAGTGGGACATTTCTTTCGACATGGTCTCCGTCTTTTCGTGACATTTTAGTACGTTTTGACTTCCCCATATTTCAACAAAAATTATTGCAACAACTCTCACACGTGTATGACCTTTAAACTTTGTACTAACGCGAGATTTCAAATTGACTTTGCGAGACTTTATTATAGTAAATTACCCACAATGCCCTTAAAAACGTAATGCTCTCGTACCTTGTCCTACTGTGCCCCGTTATTGTTTACGAGTCATTCAACTACTGGTATTGAATTATGTGGGGGGGGGGGATTTACGTCTACTCCTTACACTAGCTACCAACCGATAACCCCCCCCCCCGCTCATAAGAAGTGCGTACAGTTGATCATAGTCCCTGGGCTCCCTGTGGTATTATTGTTTCTATGAATATCTAAATTTCTGATACTACTTTATTTTGTTAACCTCCTCCACGGATGTTCACAAAATCATTCTTTAGAAAGTTTTTCGCTATACAATCTTTCTCTAGAAGTCGTGAACCTTTTCATGGCCGAAAATGAAAATCAATATGTTTCAGGTCAGGATATGTTTCAAATAATGGTGTGGTGGTGCATTTTTTTTGTCTTACCAGTATTTTTGGGAAGTGAAATATTTTGCCTAGAAGCAAAAGAAGAGTTGAAAACAACCTGATGCGCATGGTACCGAGTGTAGAAATCAAATTTATTTTTGTTTGACGTATTTAGGCCAGACTTTTGTTATTCTTTGTTTCGTGAGTTTTTATAGAGGGGAGGCAAGAGGGGTAGCTGGTACGGTTTTACGGGAAATAAAAAGGGCTTTTCACAATTTACGAAGAAAAAAAACGTTTTTACAGTTTACAATGTTAAGTAATGGAACATTGATTGGTCCAAAGAGCTCCCCGACTCAAATTCTCCGCCATTGCTGCGCCGTGTGAAGAGACGCATGCGCATATTACCCTCGTAATGCTCTTCATTCGGTTCATTTTTTAGAGGGCCTTTTACGTCTTGACATTCAATTTTGTAGTGAATTGTGTCATCTAGTCGTTTTACAGTTTCTAAAATGTAATTTCCCTGGATTATTCCTTACGATTTTTTTATTTGGATGTGAATTTTTGTACGTACGAGAAAAATGACACATTTTTACAGTGTACGAAAAAAATATTTGATTGATTACGTTGTACGTCTAGCCTGTGATTACAGAATTACGGAATTTATTTTTTCTATTTACGTTGTACGAACAAAAAAATATTGCAATTACGTTGAACGAAAATAACCCTTGCCCCCTTCTTTATAAGGTAATTTTTTTTGAGGAGAGCGGGAAAAAAATAAAATTAATTCTTTTTTCCCATTAGATTTGTGTGATTCTCAAAGAATTGTAAGTGAGATCAAATTTTATTCCATGTATAACCTTGTTTCTCATCTGAGTGAGACTTCGGTACTTTGATCATGATACTCCCACAAAAATGCAACTTGGATTTGTTATGCGGTGGGTGGTAAAAAAATGAAAATAAAAATAATATTTTTTTTAGCTTTGTTTTGAGCTTACAAGTCGGCAGGCGCGAAAAATTGCACTGAAATAAAATCATATTTTTATTTCATTTTCGGCTCCTGTTCATTCGGCGGGTTTGCGAAACAAGGGATAATAAAAGTCTGGCCTTAGTTACAATAAAATAAACATGAACTGTTTATAAATTTGGTATGAAGGAAAGGCAGAGAGACTCATGGGTAATGGGTGCTACCAAAGCTCTTACTTACTAGTAGTCAATAAAAACTGTTTTTTTGGACTTGAGTGTAATTTTATTAATTTCTGTAAAAGAACTCTTGAAAACGAAATGACTTCCCAACTCAAAAACATGCCATGTGCTTGCCCTGATGATAACAGCCTATGGAATTTATTAATTTAATCATGATTTGAATTGTTAATATTATATGTCATATCATATAGAGTTTAGGTTTTCTATACTGCTGCTGTATAGACCATTTTCCGTACACTGCGAGAATCACGCGTTATGCGTGAAATCGAACGTAAAAACAGGACAAACAAAGGTCATAGCGTCGTAATCGCGTCAAACATCGCGTAGGATTCGACAAACGCGAAAGTATTTTGGGGACATTTCCATGCTTAATAATGTGCTGTCCACATTTGATAATAGGCAATTTCGATTAAGTAAGGGTATTCGGAAGCAATATTCCTCTGTCGAAGATCGGCCGGTCGGTGTGAGCTACGAAATAAGGAAATTCGAGTTCAAAATCAAATCGTTCGATTTTTGCGGCAGACGTTCGACGCGCGTCTTTCATGCATCTCGCGAGATCTCGCAATTGTACGGAAAATCACCTATTGGCACATGACAGATGAAGCTTCCGTTATTCCTATAACATTTGCCAATACGATGATTGTTTAATCACTTCCTTGTCTGATGTATCAGTGTTATCATCGGCTTAGTAGTGGAAACACTTTTCACGTGCCTTTCGTACCACTTGTGAGGTTGGTCATAATATGACACTGAATCGCAGATTTTTCTGTCATCATAGTGTTGCGTAGTAAAATGGTGTTAGTAAAATAGAATAATGACTTTGAAAATAAAATGATTTGAAAGAAAGTTGCACAAAGTTATCACATTGTTTCTCTGAGGAAGTCTCGACTGATAATAATGCTGACAATGAACGTTAGATAAACACGCATTGTTTGCGACGGGAAGCTTATCACCCGTTATATCAGAATCGTCAACAACAGAGTATACAGGTAAGATGTTATCATTTAAACGGTCCCAAAGATAAACATTATGCAAATATCCACAAAAAGGCAGTAGTAATTTGTGTTAGTGTTTAAAACACTAATTTGAGCATGGTATTTCCAAAATTTCAATTTTTTGAAAAGCTGGGATAAAGTAACCATTTTTAAAAATTTTGAAAAATCAAGAAAAAAATGGAAATTTCCCTTCTTGCTACCTTAAATATTTGTGCAATTTAGTTGTTACCCGGTAATTTTAAACAAACACACATAATTTCCAAAAAAATATATTGAAGCTTTATTTTTTATTTTTTGAACAATGATTTAAAGTTGACTTAGGCGTTCAACAAGTATTTTTGGATACTTGTATAAATGGCATATGAATAATTATTTAGTGGTAACTGAGAAGCCACAATTATCATCCATGTAATAAAACAAATAGTCATATTTTTATGGATATAAAAGTTTATTTATAAGAAGAAATAGAATAATATGAAATATGTAATATATAAAAAGTATCATACAAATTTACCACAAATAAAATCCTTGCTCTAAAAGTTCAGTGAATATCTCATAAAGAAGTGATAGTCTGATCAAAATCAGGTTGAGTAATGACGACAACTTCACTTTCTAGTTGGAATTTCATTTAGTTACCAAATTCTAGGCAAATTTGACCCAATTTCATAACCATTTTTGTTATTTCAGTGGGTGTAAAGGTGATGCAGTTTTCATCAATTTATGTTACTATAGGCAAAAAAAATTTGCTCTCTTGGTGACATTTACTAAAATACATGATTGAGTTAAGTTTTTAGTCAAACTGAGTTGTATACAACAATTACAATACTTGGTTTATATTAAAGTGAGAGGGTCGTCACCTGCGCCTGCGGGAGAATTGAGTTCCAAGTGATGATAACAACACGCGGTAAAACACAAAGGCTCATGGGTAGACACTTGTTTGTAAACAAAGACACGCTATGGCCATCTGACACATGCGTAGGTGATGACTCCCCGCTTTATTATGTATTCTTAATGAAGTATCAAATTTATTTGAGATTTATAAAGACATGTATAACACATAGTATTCATAAAATCTAAGAAAATGTCACAACTCTGTATACATGATCTGATGTTTAATGGATTCTAAAAATGTCAAAAAGTAACATATTGTTTATACATGCAAATGTAATCTTTACAAATCCAAAATTCATGCAAAAAAAAAAACTTTTCATGGCTCCACTCTTGACCTTGACCCATTTCAAGTTTTTTTACTTCTTAAAAATGTCATGATTCATAGTTGTCAAGTTACACAAACTATCAAAAAGAATAAATAAAAATAGCAAAATTCATAAAAAAGCACCAATAAATGTCATGGTGATTTTTGAAAGGAATCTAAAACAAAACTATCATGTTATATATATCATACATATTTACATTTTTCACCAAATATATATTCCATAGTAAAATTAATCTGGTAGTCATGGTTACACAACAAAATGTATTTTGTGTTGCTACAGTAATTTTTCAGATACAGACTTTTTCAAACTTTGTGCCTGATTTTCTTTGGTTAACTGAGAGAGATTGGCTCTCAATGGCCAATCAGGAAGCACCTTCTTTGTGTAATGGGTAGTGACCCATCAAGGGTTCTATCAGTATGACATCATCCAATCTGATTAAAATCTGATGTAGTGTACGGGCTTTAATTATTTTGGCTATAAACTTATTTTAATTTTATTTTCTATTATTTTTGTTTAGTATTTTTTATTATTTTAATGCCCTTTTATTTTATTTTGATTTTGTGATTTTTTTTTTAATCCCGCCCTACCTAGGTGGGGCGGAATTAAAAAAAAATCACAAAATCAAAATCAAAGTAAAATAGTAAAATAAAAGGGCATTAATAACAAAAGTAATAAAAAATAAAATTAAAATAAGTTTATAGCCAAAATAATTAAAGCCCGTACACTACATCAGATTTTAATCAGATTGGACATCATCAGTCTGGGTGAACCTTCAATAAAGTAAAATTTTATCTTACACATGATATGTGTAAACAGTGCATAGCACTGACATTATTTACAGCACACACCAGAAGGAATCTTCTATGAACAACTAAATCAATCTCAATCGGAAGTTTGTATTCTGAAAATTGTTCGCCTTCATTTTGTAATGTAAATAAAGTTTTTCCGTCTCAAATTACTGTAAAAACCAGGCATGCCTCATGACCCCCCTAACATCCTGTTATGTGTTTTTTAACTGTTTTTCTCAAAAACTGCAAGAAGTTATTAAATCTTGAAGTTAAAAAAAAAGTTAAGCCTGGCAAAAATGTAGGATATTGGAAATTATTACTGTTATGAGTCATGTGACCTATAAAAGTTGGTTATTGTAAAAATGTAACAAAATTTTATCCAACAGTAGTGTTACATTTATAGTACCACAATACTACATTGGTTAGTTTTTCATAAAACTTTTGGCTAAAGATTTTTCTTAAAGTTTTAAACACAAAATATAAGTGACAAAATGATTACAACATTGAATGTTAACTGGTAAATGTTCAGCAGCAATGATATAAAATGAATTCACTGGCAACAAATATTCAGAAGTACAATGTATAAAAGTTGTAAAAATATTTGTATAAAAGCAAAAGTTTCATCAAATTATTGTTTTCACAAAATGCAACATTTCACCGTAAAAATTCAAAATTCTTATATATACCGGTATCATAAAATTAATCATATTTCTGAAAATCATGTTTTAGTTAATTTGATCCCACCCTGATCTGATTGAGTAAATAAGTCTTTTTCTCTATTATTTCTGTCAATGCGCTATAAACCACTTTGACGTTGTATCCATAGTTTATATTGTAGACAGAAAACATTTACGATCACGATGAAAAAGGATAAAATCAGTGAGATAATTCCTGAAATAATGAATCGTTGAAGCAAGCTAGTTAGTTTTCAATCACCAAAAATCACACATAAATTTCATTCTTGTAATCACTCATGACAATGCTTCTAAATTTGATTTCAGTATTCAATTAGATACGATTTTTCATGAACCTGTCAAAATCCAAAACCTTACTTACAGGGATTAGTAAAAGGTTTTTTACAGATAAAATGCATGAGAATGCAACTTTAAATTCACAATAAACAAATTAATTAACATAAATTTCAATTCGAGAATTGAGAATTTCACCAGAGTCCTTTATTATTAAAATGGCATTTAAAAATGACTTGCAAAATTTTGTCTCTGCAAGTAGATTCAAATCTTGGAATCGTGATAATTTTTATTGCCAGAAAATTACTGTATATCAAACAGACATGATTTTATGTTTTATGTAACTGCAGAAGTCAAAAAGAGTTGTAGTTTTGTTTTTCCATCGACATAGTTGTTAATGCCCTCTTATTGATCCAGAGAACGTTATCTGATAATTAACCTGGTAATTAAATATTCAGTGAACAGTACAGAAAGATGAGGGTAAATATATGGGGGAGAGGGGGGGGTAACTGTCATGTGATAAATAACTTCAACTCATCATTTCAGTGAGTCAATTTAAAATCAGCAGTATTTTAAAAATTTGACAAGTAAGCAAATTTTCTCAGTCATTTGCGCCAAAAGTTTAGTGTAATTGATATATTTCCTTACATACGTCCTTTTTTAATTTAGGAAACATGCACCAATTTTATCATTAATAAAGAATATCACAAAGCACCATTTAGTAAGTTAAATCCAATAGAGGGTTACACCACTACATGCCTCCCCTTTTTAAAAAACATAAATAGATTGAACCTTATTCATTGATTGGTAGTTTTATTTGCATATTTTGAAGAACTGACACACCTCTGTATTGGAAGACGAAGGGGTATAAGAATCAGCAAATCACAGACTTAAATACTGTAAATGAAAAACCAACCCAACCAGCAGTATTGCTCACAGTTTGCTAACAAAGTAGCAATATTAGCTTAACATTATAAACTATAATATTTAAACAATATTATTATTTTGTTTGCAAAACAGTGATGTATATTGCAAATGCATCATCTTGTAGAAGCTATCAGAATATTCATAAATTTCAAAAAAATACTTGTTTCTTACCAGCCATTCAAATATCAAAAACATTGTCAGCCATCTTTTCACTGTTGCCATGTTGTCAGCCATCTTTTCACTGTTGCCATGTTGTCAGCCATCTTTTCACTGTTGCCATGTTGTCAGCCATCTTTTCACTGTTGCCATAGTATCATGACAACAATTGTTGCTAAGGACTGAAATATATTCTTCCAGACATGTACTACAACTGATAAATAACTTTCACAATAAAAGTACCTACTTTATGCCCTTATGGTACAAAAAAAAACACAACTCCAATAAAAATAGTGATGAAAATGAATTTTCACTCTAATTCATGAACCTGACAATCTTGGCAGCAAATTTGTCACCATTCAGTTATCACTATAGAGGAAATGTGATACCTCTCAGATTATTGACAAAATAATATCATGTAAGTCAATTTATACGCTACCATCCATTCAAATTCTCAGACTTTTGAACAATTTATAGTCACTATATACACCATCTCAGAAATGAAATCTGCTTGAACGTAAGAAATGTAAGGACGCAGTAGTTTCAGTATTTATTGTCTCTTCACTATGCATCACTCTGTCCTGGTATGCCCATCCCGAGAGGATCAAATTTGCTTTCAACAATATTCACTCTACGATTCATAGCAATCGCTGGCAATTTCGGCACTGTGGATTTATTGTCTGTCATATCGCTGTCGCCGTTCAGTCGCGATGGTTTATTGTTTATTGTGGTAAGTATAAATTCTGTTTGTAAATCTTCGGCACTACCGAATGCTTCTTGACTTTGAAGGGTTGGACCATGAAATGTCTGAGCAGATTTCACTCTTTTCTTTCTCCTTGTTCTGGGTCTGCTCTTTTGTCCGCTGCGTTCTCGGTTTGGTTTGTACTCTGGTAACAGACCTGTTTCTGCATCGTTTTCAGGAGTTGCTAGTCTGCTTTCATATGGTTCTGTATAGAGGAAGCAATTACATCAGTTCAACCAAAAATTTTCAGTAACTTATAACAATGAATAAGATGACATATAAACTTCAATTTGTTTTCCTTTGAAGGGCATTACATTTGTAAAATGTACAAATTATCATCATGTTTTATGAATATTATCTTCAAAAATAAAATGTCAAGGGAACTGATAATCAGAATCTGTCATACGCATTCAAATTTTTGGTAAGAATTCACAATCTTATCACAATGAAATTAAATGAATAACACACGATGAGACATAGGTTTGATATAGTAAACCCCAACACTCCCTGATCCCGACTCTGACCCCTTGACCCCAAGAAAATGCCATACCTGGAGTTGGTGTAGTAGATGTTGAAGAAGACGGTGGTAAGATAGTTGCACCTCGTCTTGTTAACATCCTTGTTGGCACGTTAGTCCATTGAGATGAACTATCGGTAGATGTACAAGATTTATTTAATTCCAAACTCATACCTATGAATACGAAACAAAAAAAATATAATAATCAGATTTATTTTTATTATTTATTAGGATACCAGTATACTGTAAAACATGTCTTTTTTGTGAGCATGTCTTTTTAGCAAATTTAGCGAGAGAACTAATTCGTTCATTTAAGATGTCGCCGATGACTTCATTATAAATTCAAAATGGTGACCAAACAACGTTTTTTTCTCCACACACACTTTGTAAACAACACAGGAAATGTAATAATCTGGAGTACTTCCTTATTACACTTGACAGTTTTTCTTTGTTTTTATGGAGGTGATACCTGCGCATTTGTTTTGGCAGGCGACAGACAAGTATTGTGAAAACAGGAAATCAACAAAGACAAGAGCGATTCGCTAAATCAACATTTCGCTATTACATCATTTTACCACAATTCACTAAAATAGTATGTCGCTTTTTCAACATGTTTTACAGTAATCAAATGAGGGCGCTGTCACACAAAGTAATTTTCAATGAAAAACTAAGGGCAAGCAAGCAAATGCAAATTTGTTAATATGTAAATTATTCTTACCCAAGGGGTCATCATGTGACACTGTCTCAAAACTGATTGATATTTTCTCATCATCACTATTGTTACTATCAGCAGCACCTCTCTGCATTCTGCGAACAAACGCTTTAGCAATCATTCGACTTTTCTTCACTCTCTGGGGTTCATTGATTGGTTGATTTGTAATTCTGTAAAAAAAATGACATTATTATAAATTTTTTTCTTCTTTTTCTATTTTTAAATATTGCAAGCACCAGGGGTTCTCGTTGCCGATATACGAGATTCAAAGTACGTGCTTCGTCGCCTTCAATAGAAACTTACTTGCGCCATGTTCTATGCCATATTTGTAATGTAGATGATGTCCATACCCATGTACTCATTACGATACCGGCACCAAATACAGATGACAGATGAATCAGCACAATTACTAGACTTGGTCTTGGACTGATTGAACATGTGATCGGTTCAATATTCAATTCTTTGTATATTGTTACATTAGCCTCACATCTGAACAAAGCAATAACAGAACTTAGTAAATTATAGATGTCATGAGCACAGTATGTGATTCTCAAGTAAAAACATATTTTCATAAATTTTAGGAGTCAGGAAAAAACCTTAAAATTATTAGGCATTGAACATTTGAACAGTTGAATAATCCCCTGGCCAATGTATACACCATAAAATATTGGGATTATGGATTTGTAAAGTAATTTCAATTCCCATTTTGCAAATCTGTGAAGTACCATCCCCTGGCCAATGTATACACCATAAAATAATGGGATTGTGGATTTGTTAAGTTAATCCAATTCCCATTTTGCAAATCTGCGAAGTACCATCCCCTGGCCAATGTATACACCATAAAATAATGGGATTGTGGATTTGTAAAGTTAATCCAATTCCCACTTTGCAAATCTGTGAAGTACCATCCCCTGGCCAATGTATACACCATAAAATAATGGGATTGTGGATTTGTAAAGTTAATCCAATTCCCACTTTGCAAATCCGTAAGGTACCATCCCCTGGCCAATGTATACACCATAAAATAATGGGATTGTGGATTTGTAAAGTTAATCCAATTCCCACTTTGCAAATCTGTAAGGTACCATCCCCTGGCCAATGTATACACCATAAAATAATGGGATTGTGGATTTGTAAAGTTAATCCAATTCCCACTTTGCAAATCTGTGAAGTACCATCCCCTGGCCAATGTATACACCATAAAATAATGGGATTGTGGATTTGTAAAGTTAATCCAATTCCCACTTTGGCCAGGGGATGGTACTTCACAGATTTGCAATGTATACACCATAAAATAATGGGATTGTGGATTTGTAAAGTTAATCCAATTCCCACTTTGCAAATCTGTGAAGTACCATCCCCTGGCCAATGTATACACCATAAAATAATGGGATTGTGGATTTGTAAAGTTAATCCAATTCCCACTTTGCAAATCTGTGAAGTACCATCCCCTGGCCAATGTATACACCATAAAATAATGGGATTGTGGATTTGTAAAGTTAATCCAATTCCCACTTTGCAAATCTGTGAAGTACCATCCCCTGGCCAATGTATACACCATAAAATAATGGGATTGTGGATTTGTAAAGTTAATCCAATCCCCACTTTGCAAATCTGTAAGGTACCATCCCCTGGCCAATGTATACACCATAAAATAATGGGATTGTGGATTTGTAAAGTTAATCCAATTCCCACTTTGCAAATCTGTGAAGTACCATCCCCTGGCCAATGTATACACCATAAAATAATGGGATTGTGGATTTGTAAAGTTAATCCAATTCCCACTTTGCAAATCTGTGAAGTACCATCCCCTGGCCAATGTATACACCATAAAATAATGGGATTGTGGATTTGTAAAGTTAATCCAATTCCCACTTTGCAAATCTGTGAAGTACCATCCCCTGGCCAATGTATACACCATAAAATAATGGGATTGTGGATTTGTAAAGTTAATCCAATTCCCACTTTGCAAATCTGTGAAGTACCATCCCCTGGCCAATGTATACACCATAAAATAATGGGATTGTGGATTTGTAAAGTTAATCCAATTCCCACTTTGCAAATCTGTGAAGTACCATCCCCTGGCCAATGTATACACCATAAAATAATGGGATTGTGGATTTGTAAAGTTAATCCAATTCCCACTTTGCAAATCTGTGAAGTACCATCCCCTGGCCAATGTATACACCATAAAATAATGGGATTGTGGATTTGTAAAGTTAATCCAATTCCCACTTTGCAAATCTGTGAAGTACCATCCCCTGGCCAATGTATACACCATAAAATAATGGGATTGTGGATTTGTAAAGTTAATCCAATTCCCATTTTGCAAATCTGTGAAGTACCATCCCCTGGCCAATGTATACACCATAAAATAATGGGATTGTGGATTTGTAAAGTTAATCCAATTCCCATTTTGCAAATCTGTGAAGTACCATCCCCTGGCCAATGTATACACCATAAAATAATGGGATTGTGGATTTGTAAAGTTAATCCAATTCCCACTTTGCAAATATGTGAAGTACCATCCCCTGGCCAATGTATACACCATAAAATAATGGGATTGTGGATTTGTAAAGTTAATCCAATTCCCACTTTGCAAA
Organism: Saccoglossus kowalevskii; assembly: GCF_978046115.1. Taxonomy (NCBI): domain Eukaryota; kingdom Metazoa; phylum Hemichordata; class Enteropneusta; family Harrimaniidae; genus Saccoglossus; species Saccoglossus kowalevskii. The sequence continues at coordinate 5,467,324 of NC_140654.1, forward strand.
TCTGCGAAGTACCATCCCCTGGCCAATGTATACACCATAAAATAATGGGATTGTGGATTTGTAAAGTTAATCCAATTCCCACTTTGCAAATCTGTGAAGTACCATCCCCTGGCCAATGTATACACCATAAAATATTGGGATGATGGATTTGTAAAGTTAATCCAATTCCCACTTTGCAAATCTGTGAAGTACCATCCCCTGGCCAATGTATACACCATAAAATAATGGGATTGTGGATTTGTAAAGTTAATCCAATTCCCACTTTGCAAATCTGTGAAGTACCATCCCCTGGCCAATGTATACACCATAAAATAATGGGATTGTGGATTTGTTAAGTTAATCCAATTCCCACTTTGCAAATCTGTGAAGTACCATCCCCTGGGATTGTGGATTTGTTAAGTTAATCCAATTCCCACTTTGCAAATCTGTGAAGTACCATCCCCTGGGATTGTGGATTTGTTAAGTTAATCCAATTCCCACTTTGCAAATCCGCGAAGTACCATCCCTTGAGATTGTGGATTTGTTAAGTTAATCCAATTCCCACTTTGCAAATCCGCGAAGTACCATCCCTTGAGATTGTGGATTTGTTAAGTTAATCCAATTCCCACTTTGCAAATCTGTAAGGCACCATCTCCTGAGATTGTGGATTTGTAAAGTTAATCCAATTCCCACTTTGCAAATCCGCGAAGTACCATCCCTTGAGATTGTGGATTTGTTAAGTTAATCCAATTCCCACTTTGCAAATCTGTAAGGCACCATCTCCTGAGATTGTGGATTTGTAAAGTTAATCCAATTCCCACTTTGCAAATCTGTAGATTTGAGATTGCGGATAGACATTATGAGAAATTAAATGGAGAATATGAATTAAAATGAGTCCTTCAGATTAAAGTAGATTTGTTTGTCCTTAAAAGAACAGTTACATTGTAGATATGTTTGTCTAAGGGATAAGAGCCCCTAGTACTCTCCATATGAAATGTGTGTAAAAGTATGGTAGAATATCTACTTTTATTAAATCATATTTTTTAGCAGAAACGACATTATTTTCACACATTTTATTTTTTAGCTTGTTCTTGCAGTGATGTTTCACAAGTTGCTTAGTGGGAATGTAACTTTAAGACAGTCACAGCAACATTCAAACAATTACTAGTCATATGACCAAGTCTGTATATTAGGAGTCTAATCACTTTACCATATGAGCTAATACAAAATCCAGTTACTTGATCAAGACTAACAAATTGAAAGTCTTTTCACAGTATAATGTTTTAATATGCCAACATTGAAAAGTTACTACTATAATTTACCCTGATTTCAATGATTCAAATCAGATTATTAATAATAATGATAATAATATCTTCAATACACCGTAATGAATAATGACAGTTCATCTTAGGTTAAAGTAATATGATATTGATTATAACTTTGACAAGATTTTGAATTTAGATTAGTATATTTTTTTTGTGTGGACACAAGCACATTTTCAATGGAACTAAAATACATGCACACAACTTACAGAATATAGTCCCGGAATCCCTTCTCCCATTGTGCTTGGTTGGTGAAATCATACACGTGGCACGCAAATGTTGTAAACACAAACAAAAAACATAGAAAAGCAAACACCCCTGAAGCAAAAAATAAAATATTTATGATCAATTCAGCAATGAAAGTGAACAGCGCCCTCTATAGGTGAGTAATATCCCATACAATAACTATCCTCAGGCGGACATCCAGGTACTTTTACTGCCAAGCAACCATTACGGTAAAAACAGAGGCCAATAACTCTCAAAAAAATGTACTTTGGGATGGTTGTTGAGACTCTCCTGAACAGTGTAACAAGATAACCCCTATATGTGTAGCATATATAAATTTGGTTGCTTAGGATTACTTCAAAACTGAGTTTGTGCTGTTTCCTTGACTTTAGCTGTTTTCACCGACTCTTCGACCAGCGTTCCACAGCAGCTCGCGCAGAGCCCTTAGAAATACATGGTACAGTGGGGCGCGTCTTAGCAACAGAACGTTCTGTGACGTAGCTCCGCCCTGTAGGATAGCATCTATTATTAAATCTTATTAGTGGTAGGTTTCTGACAAAGTTTTGTAATTTTCATTTCTAGAATTTTTGTACAATTTGTTGATTTTATGATGACAAAATTTGGCAGGAGTTACTGACACTGGTGTCATAGAACTCCAGAAAAATCAACCGCTACAAAATTTAACGATTTTCACAATGTTCGCAATGTTCACGAAAACTTTTCTTTCAAGGAATTGAAGTGGTTTATTCTAACCTCCTCATTATCTAATTCGTTATCTAATTCGTTATTTAATTTGTTATCTTGAATACAAAAGTGTACCAATTTCGAACATTTCAATTCTGCTTTGTGCAGAGCATCATGGGAATGGGAATTTGCATCAAACAAAAACTTTGAAAATGTCAGCGTTTATGCCACAATACACAGAATAGCAGATATTATCTCTATTTGTGTTAATAGCTGATAATTATCTTACCTGCATTTTCCCTTCACAACAAAAAGTTTGTATTGTTGAGCAACAAACTGAATCACCCAAAGTTTGAAAGAATGACACAGATGTGATGTATTCAAGGATAAGAAATCATTTCAGTCAGGGAACTTACCGATTCGTATTATAGTTTCTCTAATTTTATGTGAAGCTCTGTCATTCAGTAGTTCAGGACTGTTCTTGTTAACACTGCATAAGGTGACCAGACCTGTGGTGGAATCAACAAAATAAATTCTAATCATCATTGATGAACGTGATGAACCTGCCACCATGGTTACCATGCAACTATCTGTAGCCCTACAGTACAGTACAATCTTCAATACAGAACATAGTTACATTGTACAGTACAATCTTCAATACAGAACATAGTTACATTGTACAGTACAATCTTCAATACAGAACATAGTTACATTGTACAGTACAATCTTCAATACAGAACATAGTTACATTGTACAGTACAATCTTCAATACAGTACATAGTTACATTGTACAGTACGATCTTCAATACAGAACATAGTTACATTGTACAGTACAATCTTCAATACAATACATAGTTACATTGTACAGTACGATCTTCAATACAGAACATAGTTACATTGTACAGTACAATCTTCAATACAGAACATAATTACATTGTACAGTACAATCTTCAATACAGAACATAGTTACATTGTACAGTACAATCTTCAATACAGAACATAGTTACATTGTACAGTGCAATCTTCAATACAGAACATAGTTACATTGTACAGTACAATCTTCAATACAGAACATAGTTACATTGTACAGTACAATCTTCAATACAGAACATAGTTACACTGTACAGTGCAATCTTCAATACAGAACATAGTTACATTGTACAGTACAATCTTCAATACAGAACATAGTTACATTGTACAGTGCAATCTTCAATACAGAACATAGTTACATTGTACAGTACAATCTTCGGTACAGAACATAGTTACATTGTACAGTACAATCTTCAATACAGAACATAGTTACATTGTACAGTACAATCTTCAATACAGAACATAGTTACATTGTACAGTACAATCTTCAATACAGTACATAGTTACATTGTACAGTACAATCTTCAATACAGAACATAGTTACATTGTACAGTACAATCTTCCGTACAGAACATAGTTACATTGTACAGTACAATCTTCAATACAGAACATAGTTACATTGTACAGTACAATCTTCAATACAGAACATAGTTACATTGTACAGTACAATCTTCCGTACATAACATAGTTACATTGTACAGTACAATCTTCAATACAGTACATAGTTACATTGTACAGTACGATCTTCAATACAGAACATAGTTACATTGTACAGTGCAATCTTCAATACAGAACATAGTTACATTGTACAGTACAATCTTCCGTACATAACATAGTTACATTGTACAGTACAATCTTCAATACAGTACATAGTTACATTGTACAGTACGATCTTCAATACAGAACATAGTTACATTGTACAGTGCAATCTTCAATACAGAACATAGTTACATTGTACAGTGCAATCTTCAATACAGAACATAGTTACATTGTACAGTACAATCTTCAATACAGAACATAGTTACATTGTACAGTACAATCTTCCGTACATAACATAGTTACATTGTACAGTACAATCTTCAATACAGTACATAGTTACATTGTACAGTACGATCTTCAATACAGAACATAGTTACATTGTACTGTACAATCTTCAATACAGTACATAGTTACATTGTACAGTATGATCTTTAATACAGAACATAGTTACATTGTACAGTACAATCTTCAATACAGAACATAGTTACATTGTACAGTACAATCTTCCAGACAGAACATAGTTACATTGTACAGTACAATCTTCAATACAGAACATAGTTACATTGTACAGTACAATCTTCCAGACAGAACATAGTTACATTGTACAGTACAATCTTCAATACAGAACATAGTTACATTGTACAGTACAATCTTCGGTACAGAACATAGTTACATTGTACAGTACAATCTTCGGTACAGAACATAGTTACATTGTACAGTACGATCTTCAATACAGAACATAGTTACATTGTACAGTACAATCTTCAATACAGTACATAGTTACATTGTACAGTACAATCTTCAATACAGAACATAGTTACATTGTACAGTACAATCTTCCGTACAGAACATAGTTACATTGTACAGTACAATCTTCAATACAGAACATAGTTACATTGTACAGTACAATCTTCAATACAGAACATAGTTACATTGTACAGTACAATCTTCAATACAGAACCTAATTACATTGTACAGTACAATCTTCAATACAGTACATAGTTACATTGTACAGTACAATCTTCAATACAGAACATAGTTACATTGTACAGTACAATCTTCCGTACATAACATAGTTACATTGTACAGTACAATCTTCAATACAGTACATAGTTACATTGCACAGTACAATCTTCAATACAGAACATAGTTACATTGTACAGTACAATCTTCAATACAGAACATAGTTACATTGTACAGTACAATCCTCAATACAGAACATAGTTACATTGTACAGTACAATCTTCAATACAGAACCTAGTTACATTGTACAGTACAATCTTCAATACAGTACATAGTTACATTGTACAGTACAATCTTCAATACAGTACATAGTTACATTGTACAGTACAATCTTCAATACAGAACATAGTTACATTGTACAGTACAATCTTCCGTACATAACATAGTTACATTGTACAGTACAATCTTCAATACAGTACATAGTTACATTGTACTGTACGATCTTCAATACAGAACATAGTTACATTGTACTGTACAATCTTCAATACAGTACATAGTTACATTGTACAGTATGATCTTTAATACAGAACATAGTTACATTGTACAGTACAATCTTCAATACAGAACATAGTTACATTGTACAGTACAATCTTCCGTACAGAACATAGTTACATTGTACAGTACAATCTTCAATACAGAACATAGTTACATTGTACAGTACAATCTTCAATACAGAACATAGTTACATTGTACAGTGCAATCTTCAATACAGAACATAGTTACATTGTACAGTACAATCTTCAATACAGTACATAGTTACATTGTACAGTACAATCTTCAATACAGAACATAGTTACATTGTACAGTACAATCTTCCGTACAGAACATAGTTACATTGTACAGTACAATCTTCAATACAGAACATAGTTACATTGTACAGTACAATCTTCAATACAGAACATAGTTACATTGTACAGTACAATCTTCCGTACATAACATAGTTACATTGTACAGTACAATCTTCAATACAGTACATAGTTACATTGTACAGTACGATCTTCAATACAGAACATAGTTACATTGTACAGTGCAATCTTCAATACAGAACATAGTTACATTGTACAGTACAATCTTCCGTACATAACATAGTTACATTGTACAGTACAATCTTCAATACAGTACATAGTTACATTGTACAGTACGATCTTCAATACAGAACATAGTTACATTGTACAGTGCAATCTTCAATACAGAACATAGTTACATTGTACAGTGCAATCTTCAATACAGAACATAGTTACATTGTACAGTACAATCTTCAATACAGAACATAGTTACATTGTACAGTACAATCTTCCGTACATAACATAGTTACATTGTACAGTACAATCTTCAATACAGTACATAGTTACATTGTACAGTACGATCTTCAATACAGAACATAGTTACATTGTACTGTACAATCTTCAATACAGTACATAGTTACATTGTACAGTATGATCTTTAATACAGAACATAGTTACATTGTACAGTACAATCTTCAATACAGAACATAGTTACATTGTACAGTACAATCTTCCAGACAGAACATAGTTACATTGTACAGTACAATCTTCAATACAGAACATAGTTACATTGTACAGTACAATCTTCCAGACAGAACATAGTTACATTGTACAGTACAATCTTCAATACAGAACATAGTTACATTGTACAGTACAATCTTCGGTACAGAACATAGTTACATTGTACAGTACAATCTTCGGTACAGAACATAGTTACATTGTACAGTACGATCTTCAATACAGAACATAGTTACATTGTACAGTACAATCTTCAATACAGTACATAGTTACATTGTACAGTACAATCTTCAATACAGAACATAGTTACATTGTACAGTACAATCTTCCGTACAGAACATAGTTACATTGTACAGTACAATCTTCAATACAGAACATAGTTACATTGTACAGTACAATCTTCAATACAGAACATAGTTACATTGTACAGTACAATCTTCAATACAGAACCTAATTACATTGTACAGTACAATCTTCAATACAGTACATAGTTACATTGTACAGTACAATCTTCAATACAGAACATAGTTACATTGTACAGTACAATCTTCCGTACATAACATAGTTACATTGTACAGTACAATCTTCAATACAGTACATAGTTACATTGCACAGTACAATCTTCAATACAGAACATAGTTACATTGTACAGTACAATCTTCAATACAGAACATAGTTACATTGTACAGTACAATCCTCAATACAGAACATAGTTACATTGTACAGTACAATCTTCAATACAGAACCTAGTTACATTGTACAGTACAATCTTCAATACAGTACATAGTTACATTGTACAGTACAATCTTCAATACAGTACATAGTTACATTGTACAGTACAATCTTCAATACAGAACATAGTTACATTGTACAGTACAATCTTCCGTACATAACATAGTTACATTGTACAGTACAATCTTCAATACAGTACATAGTTACATTGTACTGTACGATCTTCAATACAGAACATAGTTACATTGTACTGTACAATCTTCAATACAGTACATAGTTACATTGTACAGTATGATCTTTAATACAGAACATAGTTACATTGTACAGTACAATCTTCAATACAGAACATAGTTACATTGTACAGTACAATCTTCCGTACAGAACATAGTTACATTGTACAGTACAATCTTCAATACAGAACATAGTTACATTGTACAGTACAATCTTCAATACAAAACATAGTTACATTGTACAGTACAATCTTCAATACAGAACATAGTTACATTGTACAGTACAATCTTCCATACAGAACATAGTTACATTGTACTGTACAATCTTCAATACAGAACATAGTTACATTGTACAGTACAATCTTCAATACAGTACATAGTTACATTGTACAGTACAATCTTCAATACAGTACATAGTTACATTGTACAGTACAATCTTCAATACAGAACATAGTTACATTGTACAGTACAATCTTCAATACAGAACATAGTTACATTGTACAGTACAATCTTCAATACAGAACATAGTTACATTGTACAGTACAATCTTCAATACAGAACATAATTACATTGTACAGTACAATCTTCAATACAGAACATAGTTACATTGTACAGTACAATCTTCAATACACAACATAGTTACATTGTACAGTACAATCTTCAATACAGAACATAGTTACATTGTACAGTACAATCTTCAATACAGAACATAGTTACATTGTACAGTACAATCTTCAATACAGAACATAGTTACATTGTACAGTGCAATCTTCAATACAGAACATAGTTACATTGTACAGTACAGTCTTCAATACAGAACATAGTTACATTGTACAGTACAATCTTCAATACAGAACATAGTTACATTGTACAGTGCAATCTTCAATACAGAACATAGTTACATTGTACAGTACAATCTTCAATACAGAACATAGTTACATTGTACAGTACAATCTTCAATACAGAACATAGTTACATTGTACAGTGCAATCTTCAATACAGAACATAGTTACATTGTACAGTACAATCTTCAATACAGAACATAGTTACATTGTACAGTACAATCTTCAATACAGAACATAGTTACATTGTACAGTGCAATCTTCAATACAGAACATAGTTACATTGTACAGTACAATCTTCAATACAGAACATAGTTACATTGTACAGTACAATCTTCAATACAGAACATAGTTACATTGTACAGTGCAATCTTCAATACAGAACATAGTTACATTGTACAGTACAATCTTCAATACAGAACATAGTTACATTGTACAGTACAATCTTCAATACAGAACATAGTTACATTGTACAGTGCAATCTTCAATACAGAACATAGTTACATTGTACAGTACAATCTTCAATACAGAACATAGTTACATTGTACAGTACAATCTTCAATACAGAACATAGTTACATTGTACAGTGCAATCTTCAATACAGAACAATTACATTGTACAGTACAATCTTCAATACAGTACATAGTTACATTGTACAGTACAATCTTCAATACAGAACATAGTTACATTGTACAGTGCAATCTTCAATACAGAACATAGTTACATTGTACAGTACAATCTTCAATACAGAACATAGTTACATTGTACAGTGCAATCTTCAATACAGAACATAGTTACATTGTACAGTACAATCTTCAATACAGAACATAGTTACATTGTACAGTACAATCTTCAATACAGAACATAGTTACATTGTACAGTACAATCTTCAATACAGAACATAGTTACATTGTACAGTACAATCTTCAATACAGAACATAGTTACATTGTACAGTACAATCTTCAATACAGAACATAGTTACATTGTACAGTACAATCTTCAATACAGAACATAGTTACATTGTACAGTACAATCTTCAATACAGAACATGGTTACATTGTACAGTACAATCTTCAATTCAGATCATAGTTACATTGTACAGTACAATCTTCAATACAGAACATAGTTACATTGTACAGTACAATCTTCAATACAGAACATGGTTACATTGTACAGTACAATCTTCAATTCAGATCATAGTTACATTGTACAGTACAATCTTCAATACAGAACATAGTTACATTGTACAGTACAATCTTCAATACAGAACATGGTTACATTGTACAGTACAATCTTCAATTCAGATCATAGTTACATTGTACAGTACAATCTTCAATACAGAACATAGTTACATTGTACAGTACAATCTTCAATACAGAACATAGTTACATTGTACAGTACAATCTTCAATACAGAACATAGTTACATTGTACAGTACAATCTTCAATACAGAACATAGTTACATTGTACAGTACAATCTTCAATACAGAACATAGTTACATTGTACAGTACAATCTTCAATACAGAACAGTTACATTGTACAGTACAATCTTCAATACAGAACATAGTTACTTTGTACAGTACAATCTTCAATACAGAACATAGTTACATTGTACAGTACAATCTTCAATACAGAACATGGTTACATTGTACAGTACAATCTTCAATACAGAACATAGTTACATTGTACAGTACAATCTTCAATACAGAACATAGTTACATTGTACAGTGCAATCTTCAATACAGAACATAGTTACATTGTACAGTACAATCTTCAATACAGAACATAGTTACATTGTACAGTACAATCTTTAATACAGAACATAGTTACATTGTACAGTAAAATCTTCAGTACAGAACATAGTTACATTGTACAGTACAATCTTCAATACAGAACATAGTTACATTGTACAGTACAATCTTCAACACAGAACATAGTTACATTGTACAGTACAATCTTCAATACAGAACATAGTTACATTGTACAGTACAATCTTCAATACAGAACATAGTTACATTGTACAGTACAATCTTCAATACAGAACATAGTTACATTGTACAGTACAATCTTCAATACAGAACATAGTTACATTGTACAGTACAATCTTCAATACAAAACATAGTTACATTGTACAGTGCAATCTTCAATACAGAACATAGTTACAATGTACAGTACAATCTTCAATACAGAACAGTTACATTGTACAGTACAATCTTCAATACAGAACATAGTTACATTGTACAGTACAATCTTCAATACAGAACATAGTTACATTGTACAGTACAATCTTCAATACAGAACATAGTTACATTGTACAGTACAATCTTCAATACAGAACATAGTTACATTGTACAGTACAATCTTCAATACAGAACAGTTACATTGTACAGTACAATCTTCAATACAGAACATAGTTACTTTGTACAGTACAATCTTCAATACAGAACATAGTTACATTGTACAGTACAATCTTCAATGCAGAACATAGTTACATTGTACAGTACGATCTTCAATACAGAACATAGTTACATTGTACAGTACAATCTTCAATACAGAACATAGTTACATTGTACAGTACAATCTTCAGTACAGAACATAGTTACATTGTACAGTACAATTTTCAATACGGAACATAGTTACATTGTACAGTACAATCTTCAATACAGAACATAGTTACATTGTACAGTACAATCTTCAATACAGAACATAGTTATATTGTACAGTACAATATTCAATACAGAACATAGTTACATTGTACAGTACAGTACAGTACGATCTTCAATATAGAACATAGTTACATTGTACAGTACAATCTTCAATACAGAACATGATTACATTGTACAGTACAATCTTCAATACAGAACATTGTTGCATTGTACAGTACAATCTTCAATACAGAACATAGTTACATTGTACAGTACAGTCTTCAATACAGAACATGGTTACATTGTACAGTACAATCTTCAATACAGAACATAGTTACATTGTACAGTACAATCTTCAATACAGAACATGGTTACATTGTACAGTAAAATCTTCAGTACAGAACATAGTTACATTGTACAGTACAGTCTTCAATACAGAACATGGTTACATTGTACAGTACAATCTTCAATACAGAACATAGTTACATTGTACAGTACAATCTTCAATACAGAACATAGTTACATTGTAAAGTACAATCTTCAATACAGAACATGGTTACATTGTACAGTACAATCTTTAATACAGAACATAGTTACATTGTACAGTGCAATCTTCAATACAGAACATAGTTACATTGTACAGTACAATCTTCAATACAGAACATAGTTACATTGTACAGTAAAATCTTCAGTACAGAACATAGTTCCATTGTACAGTACAATCTTTAATACAGAACATAGTTACATTGTACAGTACAATCTTTAATACAGAACATAGTTACATTGTACAGTGCAATCTTCAATACAGAACATAGTTACATTGTACAGTACAATCTTCAATACAGAACATAGTTACATTGTACAGTACATTTTTCAATACAGAACATAGTTACATTGCACAGTACAATCTTCAGTACAGAACATAGTTACATTGTACAGTACAATCTTCAGTATAGAACATAGTTACATTGTACAGAACAATCTTCAATACAGAACATAGTTACAGTGTACAGTACAATCTTCAATACAGAACATAGTTACATTGTACAGTACAATCTTCAATACAGAACATAGTTACATTGTACAGTACAATCTTCAATACAGAACATAGTTACATTGTACAGTACAATCTTCAATACAGAACACAGTTACATTGTACAGTACAATCTTCAATACAGAACACAGTTACATTATACAGTACAATCTTCAATACAGAACAGTTACATTGTACAGTACAATCTTCAATACAGAACATAGTTACATTGTACAGTACAATCTTCAATACAGAACATAGTTACATTGTACAGTACAATCTTCAATACAGAACAGTTACATTGTATAGTACAATCTTCAATTCAGAACATAATAATAAAAACATGTAGGGAAAACATAACCGTAAGCTCAAACCTCCCTGAAGTGATTATTTAATTATGGAAAACTTACCATTAATCAAGTAAAAACCACCGCAAATGAGAACCACACAAATTGGAGCGAGAACAAATCCAGCACGGAAATAGTGGTTGTTATAACCAACAAAACATATTCCACTGACTGAATCCCCATCAACCTAGGATGAAACAATACGCAGTTATTACCATAAAAGTATTCATAGAAGCAGTTAGTAGCTATGACAACCACTTTAAGTAAAAATTCCTGTCAGATTCATTGTGATGATTTCAATTTGGAATTATCATTACCAACAAACACCAATGGCGAAAATAGACCTAACTTTTAAGTATTACAATAAAACATCGCTGCCGATCTAATGCTGCAAAAATCAAAATGAGAAGAGCTGAAATGAAGAAAACCACTGTGCACTTTCGCAAATTTTGTTTGGTAACTTTAGAAGTGCAATTCCATGAAACAAGATATTTTTGGAAGCATAAAGTTTTTATAATTTTGTGTGAATGTAGACTAGCGATTACGTGAATCCTTATGTCCACCGTGTTGTAAAAACATAAAATATTATGTTATATCTTACCTGCCCAACAGCCAGTATAATAATTACCAATACTAGTGGTATACTCCAAGAGATAATGTGAAAATAAGATGTCTTCCCTTGTAGTGCGTCACCCTTCGGAGCACCAAGGTTTCGGAATGATAAATGCCATGCGAACGTTAACATGACGAACCATGAGACACCCGCCATTAAAAAGTAATACACAATGATGAATATGATAACGCATGATAAATTTTCTCCTTGGCTGAAATAAAACAAGTTTATCAATTAGTTTTTATAGCTATGACATTCTTATGCTTTAGCTTGTATTTCTCATCAAATATGCAAAAAAAAACAATGGATCAGGTTGCATTACTTATTAATTATGTAAGTAAAACTTACTAACCAATCAGGTTGCATTACTTATTAATTATGTAAGTAAAACTTACTAACCAATCAGGTTGCATTACTCATTAATTATGTGAGCAAAACTTACTAACCAATCAGGTTGCATTACTCATTAATTATGTAAGTTAAACTTACTAATCAATCAGGTTGCATTACTCATTAATTATGTAAGTTAAACTTACTAACCAATCAGGTTGCATTACTCATTAAGTATGTGAGCAAAACTTACTAACCAATCAGGTTGCATTACTCATTAATTATGTAAGCAAAACTTACTAACCAATCAGGTTGCATTACTCATTAATTATGTAAGCAAAACTTACTAACCAATCAGGTTGCATTACTCATTAGTTATGTAAGCAAAACTTACTAACCAATCAGGTTGCATTACTCATTAATTATGTGAGCAAAACTTACTAACCAATCAGGTTGTATTACTCATTAATTATGTAAGCAAAACTTACTAACCAATCAGGTTGCATTACTCATTAATTATGTAAGCAAAACTTACTAACCAATCAGGTTGTATTACTCATTAATTATGTAAGCAAAACTTACAAACCAATCAGGTTGTATTACTTATTAATTTTTTAAGTAAAACTTACTAACCAATCAGGTTGCATTACTCATTAATTATGTAAGAAAACTTACTAACCAATCAGGTTGCATTACTCATTAATTATGTGAGCAAAACTTACTAACCAATCAGGTTGCATTACTCATTAATTATGTAAGCAAAACTTACTAACCAATCAGGTTGCATTACTCATTAATTATGTAAGTTAAACTTACTAACCAATCAGGTTGCATTACTCATTAATTATGTAAGTTAAACTTACTAACCAATCAGGTTGCATTACTCATTAATTATGTGAGCAAAACTTACTAACCAATCAGGTTGCATTACTCATTAATTATGTAAGCAAAACTTACTAACCAATCAGGTTGCATTACTCATTAATTATGTAAGCAAAACTTACTAACCAATCAGGTTGCATTACTCATTAATTATGTAAGTTAAACTTACTAACCAATCAGGTTGCATTACTCATTAATTATGTAAGTTAAACTTACTAACCAATCAGGTTGCATTACTCATTAATTATGTGAGCAAAACTTACTAACCAATCAGGTTGCATTACTCATTAATTATGTAAGAAAACTTACTAACCAATCAGGTTGCATTACTCATTAATTATGTGAGCAAAACTTACTAACCAATCAGGTTGCATTACTCATTAATTATGTAAGCAAAACTTACTAACCAATCAGGTTGCATTACTCATTAATTATGTAAGCAAAACTTACTAACCAATCAGGTTGCATTACTCATTAATTATGTAAGCAAAACTTACTAACCAATCAGGTTGCATTACTCATTAATTATGTAAGTAAAACTTATAACCAATCAGGTTGTATTACTCATTAATTATGTAAGCAAAACTTACTAACCAATCAGGTTGCATTACTCATTAATTATGTAAGCAAAACTTACTAACCAATCAGGTTGCATTACTCATTAATTATGTAAGTTAAACTTACTAACCAATCAGGTTGCATTACTCATTAATTATGTAAGTTAAACTTACTAACCAATCAGGTTGCATTACTCATTAATTATGTGAGCAAAACTTACTAACCAATCAGGTTGCATTACTCATTAATTATGTAAGCAAAACTTACTAACCAATCAGGTTGCATTACTCATTAATTATGTAAGCAAAACTTACTAACCAATCAGGTTGCATTACTCATTAATTATGTAAGTTAAACTTACTAACCAATCAGGTTGCATTACTCATTAATTATGTAAGTTAAACTTACTAACCAATCAGGTTGCATTACTCATTAATTATGTGAGCAAAACTTACTAACCAATCAGGTTGCATTACTCATTAATTATGTAAGAAAACTTACTAACCAATCAGGTTGCATTACTCATTAATTATGTGAGCAAAACTTACTAACCAATCAGGTTGCATTACTCATTAATTATGTAAGCAAAACTTACTAACCAATCAGGTTGCATTACTCATTAATTATGTAAGCAAAACTTACTAACCAATCAGGTTGCATTACTCATTAATTATGTAAGCAAAACTTACTAACCAATCAGATTGTATTACTCATTAATTATGTAAGCAAAACTTACTAACCAATCAGGTTGCATTACTCATTAATTATGTAAGCAAAACTTACTAACCAATCAGGTTGTATTACTCACTAATTATGTAAGCAAAACTTACAAACCAATCAGGTTGTATTAATCATTAATTATGTAAGTAAAACTTACTAACCAATCAGGTTGTATTACTCATTAATTATGAAAGTAAAACTTATAACCAATCAGGTTGCATTACTCATTAATTATGTAAGAAAAACTTACTAACCAATCAGGTTGCATTACTCATTAATTATGTAAGTTAAACTTAATAACCAATCAGGTTGCATTATTCATTAACTATGTAAGAAAAATTTACTAACCAATCAGGTTGCATTATCATTAATTATGTAAGCAAAACTTACTAACCAATCAGCTTACATTTCTGAATGTTGTAAGCAAAACTCACTGTTTAATATTTCCAAATGTTTAAAATTTTTAGTAAAAAAAACTCTTGGCAAGGTATTTAATATCAGATATTTTTCCTTCTGTTCATTTAAGAACACAACAGTTTACATGTAATTGAATAAATATCAAAAAGTGCAAATACCTCGGTTCCGACAATCGTAATGTTCCGTCTTTACGACAGACTATATCGTCTCTAGCGCCCTCTGTAAACTGAGCCAACCAACCAATACTTCCAACAAAGAAACACCCATTCATGTAAAATAATATCAAAGCTGGATATTTATTGGAGTTCTTCCAATCAGCAAAGAAGGTAGCCTTAAATTGAAAATGATATTCAAATTTAAAAAAAAAAAAAAAAAAAAAAACAATGCATCTACAAATCTATGACTATACAGTCTAATACTACCGGGGGTAATAATTTTTCAATGGACTCTGCACAATTTAATTTAATTTGACTTTTCAATGTATACTGCCCTCAATGGTGAAAGTTGCCATACATACTGTAAAGCATTTACCGGTAACTAGCATGTTATTTTAGCTAATTTAGCTAATATGTAATTCGCTAACACCTTCAAAATCTGTTAATTCGTGTGTTGAGTCAAATTTTCTGACATGCCATGTAGCTTAAATTGTTTGACAGTACTATTTTCACATAGTAATTACAAAAAGTACAAGCAAGCAAGTTGTTTATCAGTGTCTTTCAAAGCCTTAAGGTGAGAAACTAGAAACTAGGTGACACTGTCTGTATACCAGCATGCATTATTATACAGATCAAAAACAAAATGGCAATATCATTCCTGTAGGTAACAATTTAAATTAGAATCACGTAATTAGATTAGCAAAAACTTACAAAAACTCAATGAATTTTAATTTCCATTTGTGTAGCTGTAATATACTTGTTTTCAAACTCACTCAATACAAGACATTATTGTTTTGTTTTTCACTGGAACACTGCATTTTGAAAAGTTTAAGTGAAACTCTCACCACCTCAGCCTATCCTTTTTCATTCGTTTGGGTTTTTTGTTTCATCTAGTATTGTAAAATTGAAAACGTTGCGGCTTGTATTTAAATTGCGAAGATTCAAGACTCATTACGCATTTAGATGCATTAGTGGGTGGTCGGGTATACACCACAATACCAGTCATCAATCTTTGTAACTATATGAGCCGTCACGCTAAACAACAACAAAAACACCCATTTTCATTCATTCACATGTAAAAAGAAAAAAAAATTCTTTACACGCATCTCAAAGATTTAAATAGTGAGTGAAATGCTTTGTGCCCTGGGCAATCCTGTGGTGACTGGCCAAATGACAACGGACGGGCAATCCTGTGGTGGCTGGCCAAATGACAACAGACGGGCAATCCTGTGGTGGTTGGCCAAATGACAACAGACGGGCAATCCTGTGGTGGCTGGCCAAATGACAACAGACGGGCAATCCTGTGGTGGTTGGCCAAATGACAACAGACGGGCAATCCTGTGGTGGTTGGCCAAATGACAACAGACGGGCAATCCTGTGGTGGTTGGCCGAATGACAACAAACGGGCAATCCTGTGGTGGTTGGCCAAATGACAACAGACGGGCAATCCTGTGGTGGCTGGTCAAATGACAACAGACGGGCAATCATGTGGTGGTTGGCCGAATGACAACAAACGGGCAATCCTGTGGTGGTTGGCCGAATGACAACAAACGGGCAATCTTGTGGTGGCTGGTCAAATGACAACAGACGGGCAATCCTGTGGTGGTTGGCCAAATGACAACAGACGGGCAATCCTGTGGTGGATGGCCGAATGACAACGGGCAAGAACAGATAAATGGGGTTAAAGACCCAAAGGTATTCTGGAATTTGTTCTTTAATTAGCATAACAAAGATTAGTCAGTTACTGTGTAACAGCTGAATATGGAAATAAAGTACAAGTATGTCCCAATTACCAAAACTGTCAAAGCATTCACCATCACAAAAAATATTAACAATGTTGGATTCTCACTAATTTATGAGAATATTTTGATGAATATTTCTTTTTCTAATACCAACTGTACTATTATGGTTAGCACTAGAACCTTGTTCAACATGTGCATACATATAATATTTTTATATTTTATACATATAAGCAGAGGTACATTACTTGGGGTTTGCAACTATGGTGACATGATACCAAGATCCCGTTTAGATCTTGCTCTCGCATAAGCGTTCCAACTCAGAAAAATGTGAATGTGCATGCCCGAGGTAACGAGGATACTGGGATGTCCAGGTGGATCGAAATAGCTGCTCACGATATAATGGATTACGATAACTATATTTTCTGTACTTATTCTATGTATTACATTTTTTCAAATCTGAGAGAGGTACACATGTAGTACCTATATACGTAATATAAAAGCAAGCGTTTTTTAATTACCAAAAATGACAAAAATATTTACCAAAAATAGAGAATTTAAGATTTCGACATGAAATGAACAAATCTGAGAAAGAACCATTCAAGGTACTTGCATATCAAATTTGAAAAAAATTCTGACTTGCGGTTTCGAAAAAGAAGTTGAAAATGTAAAGTTGATGACGACGGACAATCAGTAATATGAACAGCTCCGCTGTGTTGAATTTGTCGACAGCAGAGCTAAAAAGAGAACTACCGTTTCTGCTTTGATAGACATTTTGTAGATTTGCTGACTTTTATGATTCTAATGAAAAATCTTGAAATATAAATGGAAATTACGTGAACAGCAGTGCCCTGAAGACAGAATGCGAAATTACCTATTTTGCTGTCACAGCTATTTCGCGATCACCCTCCGTTTTAAGCAATTGACATTTATTTTTCAATTTTTTTTTAACAGAATCACAACAGACTGCAACGAACAAAAAATAGATTTTTTTATTACAAGTGTAGAAAAAGACCACACTGGGCGTATGCCCGGCCGGACATGACCTCAATTTCTTTATTGAATCAAACTTAGGGGGTACACATTTGCCTGGGCATGGGCGCTTACCCGGACAACTACGGTATATTGATTTTTTAAAAAGAAAAAAATTAAACCAAACCAAAAAATCACCAATGCAATTAATAAAAAATCCCCTAGTAATGTGAAAAAAACATAAAAACCATCCTGACACAGAAACCCTCAGTAATTATTGGTTTGGAAATGACGTAGTTTTGTGAGTGAGATGCTATCAAAAGAAATCCACGAAGACAATCCGATAACGATAACTCAGCATCTAAAAATACTTCACAAGTGTGTGAAACATGAGTTGCCATGGTGATGGGCATAGATGTTAGAGAATCACTAGCATGTTAGATATCATACATTAAAGCAACGATTTGGCAAAGTGTCAAATACATTCACAATATATCTGTAATCTCCACCAGACAGGAAATTCCATTCTGACAGTCACAATAATAAAATATTTTATTATCATCAGTATCTCTTTGAAAAACTCTGATTAAGATCTAATGTAGGTAGAGAATATGATCGCTGGTTTATGGCCACTTGTGTACACACCTCAAACTTCCTCTGACCAACTACCTATATAAAACGCATTCAAGTCTTGCATGATCTGCAGTCAATCAGAACATGCATTACAGGTCGCTTTCTAGAGTGACATAGTCAGATTTATTATGATTCAAATAATCCAAGCATGGATATGCAAATATAGTGAAACTAATAACTAAAAAATAATCGTTTTCCAGTCGGAAAATACAGTGCGGTCGTAAATTATGCGATAAGCAGTCGATTAAAAGTGGGAAGTTGGGCGAAATGAGTACAGTAGTTCATGTGATATTAGCATATTTCTAATTTAATTTTAACTCGTACAATATTTATTCACTCACTGTTTACTATAGCTAGAACGCTGTACGTGTCTTCACTTTCAGGTTAGTCCTTCTGCCGATTTCTCGCAACCATCAACGTGATTTTTTATTTGGAATTTCGAACATGAATGTTTCGACTTTTAAGTTGTCAGTTAACAAGGTCTTTCATAGTAGCATTTCTATGGAATTGACGTACTAGAATGAATGGGTTCAATTATCAGTGTTCACTGATGACATCATTTGACTGGCCCTCTAGAGGCGAAATGACGCCAGGCAAAACAGACGTTTGTCGTCTGCTTCACAGCCCGTACGTTTTATACCCAATATTCGCAGAACATACAAGTTGTTTTTATCGACAGAATTCATTCATAGATCTCAAATTTCATGTACAGAGTGTCAAAAGCCAAACCTCTACTCCCCTTTAAGTAACAGACATATCTTGGTTTAATCAAATACATAATAATTATGGCAGTTCTGTCCATCTTACTAATACCATTGAAATCATCACTACACCTGTAATCATGATTAAAAATAGAAAATTACTTTACTTCAAATTTAAATATCTAAAAAAACACGACTTACCAATGTGAAGAATGTAGAAGCGCAGCAAAGCGATGCCATGACGGCGATGAACAGATGGACATGGTTGTGTTCATCATCAGTAAATAATGGATTCTTACACTGAATTCCACAGCCTTCAACATTCTCGTACCAACTCTTTTTATTGTCCGTTTCAACCAATGGGGATTCACAACCGGTTGTTGTATTGAATGTCAACTGTGAAAAGGTGTTCTGAAAAAAATAACAAGCTTTAGTTTACTGAACCATTAGAGGATTGAGTGAAACCTGTGTAAACTGAACACTGAACCATTTTATAAGTCAGTGAAATCTGTGTAAACTGAACACTGGACCATTAGAAGAATTGGTGAAACATGTGTAAATTAAACACTGAACCATTATACAAGTCAGTGAAATCTATGTAAAATGAACACTAAACCATTAGACAATTCAGTGAAACCTGTGTAAACTGAACACTGGACCATTATAAGATTCAATGAAATCTGTGTAAACTGAGCACTGAATCTTTAGAAGATTCAATGAAACCTGTGTAAACTGAACATTGGACGATTAAGTGAAAAGTGTGTATCCTAAGTGAAAACTGAACATTAGAAGATTCAGTGAAATCTGTGTAAACTGAACCGTTAGCAGATTAAGTGTTACATGACACTAAATCAATGGAAGATACAGTGAAACCTGTGTAAACTGAACACTGAATCATTAGATAATTCAGTAAAATCTGTGTAAACTGAACCATTAGAAGATTAATTGAAGCACTGAACATTAGAAAATGCAGTGAAACCTGTGTAACCTGAACAGTGAACCATTAGAAGATTCAGTGAAACCTGTGTAAACTGAACACTGAATCATTAGATGATTCAGTAAAATCTGTGTAAACTAAACCATTAGAAGATTAATTGAAGCACTGACCATTAGAAAATGCAGTGAAACCTGTGTAACCTGAACAGTGAACCATTAGAAGATTCAGTGAAACCTGTGTAAACTGAACAGTGAACCATTAGAAGATTCAGTAAAACCTGTGTAAACTGAACAGTGAACCATTAGAAGATTCAGTGAAACCTGTGTAAACTGAACAGTGAACCATTAGAAGATTCAGTGAAACCTGTGTAAACTGAACAGTGAACCATTTGAAGATTCAGTGAAACCTGTGTAAACTGAACAGTGAACCATTTGAAGATTCAGTGAAACCTGTGTAAACTGAACAGTGAACCATTAGAAGATTCAGTGAAACCCGTGTAAACTGAACAGTGAACCATTAGAAGATTCAGTGAAATCTGTGTAAACTAAACCATTAGAAGATTAATTGAAACCTGTGTAAACTGAACAGTGAACCATTAGAAAATGCAGTGAAACCTGTGTAAACTGAACAGTGAACCATTAGAAGATTCAGTGAAACCTGTGTAAACTGAACAGTGAACCATTAGAAGATTCAGTGAAACCTGTGTAAACTGAACAGTGAACCATTAGAAGATTCAGTGAAACCTGTGTAAACTGAACACCTCTGCAGGATTCAAACTATACACATCTCCAGATCTATTGCAAAATTAGAAAATATTTTTTTGATTGAATAATTCTTCCAATTTTGTAAAATTATCGTACTGCAATTAATGTTAAACTGAAAACAACAGAAAATGTTAAGTTGAGGCTTATGTTGTGAAAGTTGTGCTGGTCAATATCATTATACCAATCAACGGCACAACAATGGTTCTGTATAACTTGAAGCATTTCTAAGCTTGCTTTTGTTAATAGTCATTCTACTAACAGATTGTCAAGTTTATGGCTCTAGTTACAATACTCTGTTGTTACAAGAATAGCATACAACAAGGACAAGGATACAGGCTATTGTAGTTTTTCAAAAACAGCAAAACAGTAAATTTGTAAACTGAGATAATTGAATGACGACAATAGAGAAAGATTCCTCCACAAATACATGACCTTATTTCATTCTTTAACAACATCTCACAAATAATTGGTTAAAAATATTTAAAACAAGACATAACATGCCATAGTCCCTGTACCAGATCTAGTCAAGTTGTGTTTACTATATACACTCACCATGATTAATACTAAAATACTGTGGAATACTTTAGTTTCGCTGGAATTAATTTTCGCTGAAAAGGATTTGTGGGCGTTTTGCTTGGAATTTATTTTCACTGATTTTTCATGAGTTTAATGTGAAATATAGGAAAAAAAGTATATTCGCTGGATTTTATTTTCACGGAATCATCCCTTCAGCGAAAATAGCGGAAATAAATTCCAAGCGAAAATAAAGTATTCTACAGTAGATGTGCAAATAAATTAAACACAAATTAGACGACTTAGTCTTTTCCACAAAACAAAACCCTAACCCTAACCCTAACTCACATTTTTGTTCATTGCCCTAATAATATCTGAGAAAATTTCGCACTGTGAAACACAAAATGATTAGCGCCATCAGTGCTCAACAATTCCAAAATGACTGTCATGTCATGTCAGCACAAATGAAGTGAGCTGCAAAGTAGACGGAAAAGAGGTGGAAAATAAATATTCTCGACAAATTTATTTCTGTGACGTGGCGATGTTTGAAGTCGTTGATTTTGTTTTTTTCACGTTTCGTTTCGTGGAAAAGACTAAGCCAAATTAGACAGTAGAGAGGAATTAATAAATATGTTTTTACAATTTTTCGCCAATTTACTCTGTTAAATTTCAGTGGAATACATATTTCAATATAAATTGCCTTCATAACAACTTTGAACAAAATAGTACGATTCATGTCCAAATAACAGAGAAAACATCATCTTCACCACCATGTCCAAATACCAGAGAAAAAATTATTTTCACTCCAATTTTTGACCCAAAATAACCATTTGAGCTCCAACATAAAACCAAAAATGTATAGACTATACAAATTATCAATGGAATACTGTATTTATTCCATTGGAATTTGCCTTTGTATCGACATAAACAAAATTGTCCATGTACGGTAAACCTAAATACTAAAGAAAACATTCCCCTTCTTCCCATTTCTGACTCAAAATGATCATAATGTTGGGTACACACCTAAAAGTGCATGGATTACCACAAAATATCAGTAAAATACGTATTCTATTATAATTTGTATTTGTCCCGATTTTTAACAAAATCACTCAATGCATTTCCCTATATCACAGAAAACCTTGTTTTAGACCAAAAATAAGATTGTTTTGCTCCAAAATCCACTTATTAAACGTGGATGAATCACGATAAAACTTTAGGGGTACCTGCCGACTACAATACAATGCTTATGTGAGAAATTTTCAATGAAATTGATCAGTGTATGCCAAAGACAAATGGGTGGACAGCCAGGTGGACATTATAAGCTCTGTTTCAGTCCAATCGCGGCTACAGAATTACACTGTAAACCACTTTTTTGTTAGTATTCTCCCACCCCTGGTTTTAATAAAAATAAGAGAAATATCCATTTTATGCAAAATTTAAATTAACTTATTTGATTCTTGATTATGCTAGGAAAGGGAAAATGGGAATATGAAAAACATTTTTTCAAAATAATGATCCAAATTTCTGTGTGTTGCTAAATATATAATGGGATGATAATCTTAAACAAAAAAAGAAACAGGGATCACCTGAAAAAATGTCATTGTTTTTCAATATTTATAAAAATTCATATGCATGTTTTATTGAAAAAATTCTATTTGTATGAGGTGCATTTGTTGTCATTTCTTTATTCGATTAAACACTTTCTGTCCAAACAATCTTTGTAGTATCAAATACAGTAAATATATATGGATTAAAACAGTAGGATATCTATAATCTGTATTCATACAAACAGCATTTAAACACCTGGGAAATTCAAGTTCAAACTAATTTTACAGCTAATTACATACTAGTGGTTTTATCATAATTACGCACTATATCACATGACATATCACATGACATCTTGTGTTTATTTATATGGTACCACAACTAACATTTTGGTTGTGTATTGTACAGATTAAACAAGCAGCCTATCGGCTGAGACAGCTCCGCTGTTAGCAATGCACATTTCAATTAAAGAACTGAAGACATCATTAGAAAATGAACAATATGAATAGTATCAAAGCAATCGGACTTACGGTTTTTAACAAGAAGTCGAAAATATCACTTTTTACCGAAAATTACAAAAATATTCACCAAAATAAATTAATTAAAGAATTGAAGATATCATCACAAAATGAACAAATCTGAGAGGTCCACATGTAGTACCTATATATGTAATATTAAAGCAATCGGACTTACAGTTTTCAACAAGAAGTCGAAAATATCACTTTTTACCCAAAATGACAAAACTATTCACCAAAATTAGAGAATTAAAGATATCATTAAAAAATGAACAAATCTGAGAGAGGTCCACATGTAGTACCTATATATGTAATATCAAAGCAATTGCACTTGCGGTTTTTAACAAGAAGTCGAAAATATCACTTTTTACCAAAAATGACAAAAATATTCACCAAAATTAGAGAATTGAAGATATCATCACGAAATGAACAAATCTGAGAGAGGTCCACATGTAGTACCTATATATGTAGTATCAAAGCGATTTGACTTGCGATTTTTAACAAGAAGTCGAAAATATCACTTTTTACCAAAAATGACAAAAATATTCACCAAAATTAGAGAATTAAAAATATCATTACAAAATCAACAAATCTGAGATAGGTCCACATGTAGTACCTATATATGTAATATCAAAGCAATTGCACTTGCGGTTTTTAACAAGAAGTCGAAAATATCACTTTTTACCAAAAATGACAAAAATATTCACCAAAATTAGAGAATTAAAGATATCATTACAAAATGAACAAATCTGAGAGAGGTCCACATGTAGTACCTATATATGTAATATCAAAGCAATTGAACTATTGGCTTTTAACAAGAAGTCGTAAATATCACTTTTTACCCAAATGACAAAAATATTCACCAAAATTAGAGAATTAAAGATATCATTACAAAATGAACAAATCTGAGAGAGGTCCACATGTAGTACCTATATATGTAATATCAAAGCAATTGCACTTGCGGTTTTTAACAAGAAGTCGAAAATATCACTTTTTACCAAAAATGACAAAAATATTCACCAAAATTAGAGAATTGAAGATATCAACATGAAATGAACAAATCTAAGAGAGGTCTACCCAAGGTACATATACACCAAGTATCAAAGCATTCAAGCTTGTAGTTTTCAAGAAGAAGTCTAAAAAGTAAAACATTGACACGGACGACGGACGACGACGAACGACGACGACGGACGACACCGGACGACGACGGACAATCACTCATATGATAAGCTCCGCTCGACAAAGTCGACAGCGGAGCTAAAAATTGGCAAAAAATGCAGCCCTTTAAAACAAGCAGCCTATCGGCTGAGATAGCTCCACTGTTAGCAATGCACATTTCAATTAAAGAACTGAAGACATCATTAGAAAATGAACAATATGTATAGTATCAAAGCAATCGGACTTACAGTTTTTAACAAGAAGTCGAAAATATCACTTTTTACCAAAAATGACAAAAATATTCACCAAAATTAGAGAATTAAAGATATCATTACAAAATGAACAAATCTGAGAGAGGTCCACATGTAGTACCTATATATGTAATATCAAAGCAATTGCACTTGTGGTTTTTAACAAGAAGTCGAAAATATCACTTTTTACCAAAAATGACAAAAATATTCAAAAAATTAGAGAATTGAAGATATCATTACAAAATGAACAAATCTGAGAGAGGTCCACATGTAGTACCTATATATGTAATATCAAAGCAATTGGACTTGTGGTTTTTAACAAGAAGTCGAAAATATCACTTTTTACCAAAAATGGCAAAAATATTCACCAAAAGTAGAGAATTGAAGATATCATCACAAAATGAACAAATCTGAGAAAGGTCTACATGTAGTATCTATATATGTAAGATCAAAGCAATTGAACTATTGGCTTTTAACAAGAAGTCGAAAATATCACTTTTTACCCAAATGACAAAAATATTCACCAAAATTAGAGAATTAAAGATATCATTACAAAATGAACAAATCTGAGAGAGGTCCACATGTAGTACCTATATATGTAATATCAAAGCAATTGCACTTGCGGTTTTTAACAAGAAGTCGAAAATAACATTATTTACCAAAAATGACAAAAATATTCACCAAAATTAGAGAATTAAAGATATCATTACAAAATGAACAAATCTGAGAGAGGTCCACATGTAGTACCTCAATTGCACTTTCGGTTTTTAACAAGAAGTCGAAAATATCACTTTTCACCAAAAATGACAAAAACATTCACCAAAATTGGAGAATTGAAGATATCAACATGAAATGAACAAACCTAAGAGAGGTATACCCAAGGTACATATACACCAAGTATCAAAGCATTCAGGCTTGTAGTTTTCAAGAAGAAGTCAAAAAAGTAAAACATTGACACGGACGACGGACAATCACTCATATGATAAGATCTGCTCGACAAAGTCGACAGCGGAGCTAAAAAGACCATCTGTGGGAAACTGCTACATCATATGTTAATATTTGTCCAATCCATCTGTCCCTCCTGTAATCCACAAATCTAAGCTGGCTATTAATTGCATTTGATACAGGTCTCCAACTGCCCATAGCAATGTACATACATGTGAGTGAGTCAATCACAGCATTTTTTTTCACAAAAGCATGTGACCGTGACGACCATCGTTCCCTCCAAATTACAATCTGAAATAAGATTGTCAAAATGATGTCACTTAAATTTATTTTGTTGACCCTTTTTGTTATTTTAAATCCATAGACTCCCACCTTCCTCCGACAATAAGCTAATAAACGCTCCCCTATGGTCAGATGAGTAAGACAGAGAACACAATGGACAAAACAAAAAACAGGACACACCTTTACAGCACAGTATTCTCAATACCGGTAGTCATAAATTAGACAGATTTTCTATTCAATCTTCATCAGTATGGTAGAATATATCAGTTTATGAATAAAAGATATGTTCTTGTCAAGTCATGTAATTCAAGTAATCCAAACTTTTAATACCCCACTTTGTAAATAAACAATGTCCATGCAAACACTTTGTATGATCACTGACATCCTATTAAACGCAAATTCAAACACAATCACAATTTTTAACTCAAAGTAATACCGACTTTTACTCGATCGTGCAGACATTTTGTAAATTCCTATTGAGATGGTTTTCATCTGAGTAAAAAGGCATTCTTGTTGGGGAGTTAATGTCTCTCCAGGAGATCAAAATCAAAACAAGACTGTCCTGCACAATTTGCTACAACTAACAAAACGATTGGAAATTACCTTAAATACATAAATTTTAGTTTCATTCAAGGATAAGAACAATTAACAAAAAAATTTCACATTTGTTGTATTCAACAAAATGACAAACTATATCATATTTTTATTTTCAGTGTTACCATTTTATTTAATTTGGCCTACTGGTAATATAAAGTTAATTTATTCATGTAAATAAAGTAATAAAATATAATTATGAATTTATTCATCCAAAATAATTATAATTATATACTTATATTAATTACTGACTATTCAATAAAGTCTATGACTATATTGATTACAAATCAATTGCTTAGAAGTTGTTGTTTTTTGAAATCCATTAAACTTTACATAGGTTCCATCATGAACCTGGTTGTAGGTCCTGCAATGATCAGCTGCTGGGCATGAGTTCAATGCCACAACATAAACGTTGATACTGATTGACAGCTCTGTTGTCAGTGGACAAAGACATGACTCATTCATTCCAACAAACTGACCAATCATAGAACAATGGGACTTTTTTTCTATGCAGATAGTTTTGTTCTGCTATAATTGTTCATTTCACAGTTGTTTTTTTCCGGTGTAGGCGACACCATCAAAGATCAGACTCCGTCTTATATCAAGGCTCTGTTTTTTTAACAGCATGAATACTAATAGCCTCTCTCTGTTAATTATAATTAATGGCATTTGTGTTGCAGCGTATTCTTGTTGCTTTTAAGCCAAGCTAATAACAGTGCGCCAACGCTTTTAGCATATAACTGTAAAAAACGGCAAACCAAAACACACATAGATGTTATAATTACTCATTTCTTATAAGATTACAAGTTTCGAGAAGTACAACTTACCTCGCATCCAACTTCGAAATGACTTTGGTCGCATTTCATAAACGACGGCCACCCTTTTTCAGTTTCCACAATCCTGCAAGGGTCTCTTGTCACCGAACACATATCCAAACTCGGCAACTCTACCAAACCAGTATCCGGGTCGCATTTTGGTAAATAGATAGAACAGAGCAGTGGCTGAATGACTTCCCAACACTTTGGGACGTTCTGAAGTCCCCTCCACATCGCAAGTTTCACTCGGGCCTCTTCCTGGTTAGAAGAGTCGTTCGCCAGTATAGTAGATGTATAGGTATGCGACAGGCGAGTGCCGAGGCAGGTGTCGGAAATAGCAAGCTCGCAAGTAGCTTCTCTCTTGCACGGATCGGCGTTGGTCGCTGACACAACAGCGAAAGTTAACACCAACACAACTATGATCTTTTCAAAGTCCGCCATTTTGTCTTGGAATAAATTGACTACAGAGCGAAAACTTACAGCGGAGAAAGTGGAGCAAAATAATGAAAACAAAGTCGCAGATAAAAAATATAATCGCCGCGATCGAATTACGCTTAGGTCAATCAAAGCGGTTTTGACGCTAAAACCAGAAACAGTTATACAAAATGTACGTGCTTAAATAAAGCGCTAAACTCGAATTAAATATACACTCCGAATATTAAAATACGGTTGCCGTGGGTTTACAAGGACTGTCCCGTGAGAGAGCGACCCAAGGTAATTACTTGACAAAAGAAAACGAAGTTTGCGGACTGGTGGAAACTGAAAGGAACAGTATCCAGTCGTCAGTGCGCCTATTCATTACATGTCAGTACACTGTTCATGCATCAGTTACACTCCATTCAGCCGCCGTGGACGCTTATTCACCGATTTCAATGTCCGTCTCTCTCCGACAAGGAATCTTTTTACACCACGTCTCCAGTTCAGCTTTCCAAGCAAGCGTTCACCCCTCTAGTCTAGTCACACTGGTAGTAAACATGCAGTCGAAACCGACTACTATTATCGGAAATTCTAGACTAAACTTACAAACCGTTTTGTAAACTATCAGAGAAGTGATCCAGTTTTCAAATCGCTTTAAACCTGGGTTTATCCCACGACTGAGAGCACTCAATCAAAACTTGAATTCGGCCGTACGTCTTGAATAAAAACGGTTTTCTCCGTTAAACGATAAAAAATGTTGAAATGTAAAATTCCGGTCGAGTACTTGAGGCATTTAAAATATTATCACAATCGTACATATATACAGACGAGTAGATCGCAGTCTTCGAAGGTCGGACTTGCCGTGATACCGCAGATGAAGAGGTCCAAAACAGTGAAAGCACACTTTACAACTCCTCGAGGTACCACTTGGTACTGTGGTTCTTATACTTCAACAAAACTTTAAAACTCGAGGTCCCGGTGTAGCAAAGTTTTGGCCTCTTGACCAAAATTGCGAGAATAGATACTCCAGACGGTCAAAGCAGCTGGCAGCTTAACAATCGAGTTGTTTACACACCTCTCTAGAGAACAAACAACACTGATAAACTACGCCGGAAAATGAACAAACGCTGCCAATGCATATAAATGAGCACCCTGTTGAGATCAACATTCCGGCTGTTGGCAAAATAACTTACGATTTCTACTCTCTAGAGGGCGCAATAATGTCCGATTAAAAACGTTACAATGTGCTTTCAACAAACACGGACCTTGGAAATATTTTAAAGCCTACGTGTAAAATATATTAATATTGATCAAAGGTTAACCAAGCTTTTAACCAGATATTGTACACACGCTGGTATTTTATGTAGAGTCTGTTGTATGATATTATATTCAACGTGGAAAATCAAGAAACATCGCCATTTGTAAATTTGTAACTACAGTATTTCGAGAGAAGCACATTTTCCCACCAGCTACCAGAATAAGGGGATTGGAAACGAAGACAGGGGTTATCTAAATGCGTAATGACGTTTTTTAAAATGTTTCAATGTTATTCTATAGGGCAATAGATACGTAACCTCTCGTTTAACGGGCGGTAGTCGTCGCGCGAGATATATGGGACTCATATAAACAAAGATGGCAACTTTGACTGTTGCGCAGATCAACGAGTACAAACTGACGCTACCAATCTTTAATTAGATATTTTTAGGTGTTTGGAAGGTATCGAAGGAGTCACCGGGGGGGGGGGGGTAATCAGTGCAAGTCGCGCCCAGGTCAAATGATTTATATTAGAAGAGCGCATTGGATTGTGGGAAAATCAATGTTTATCAACACCATTGATTTTCCCACAATCCCCCCCCCCCCGGTGACTCCTTCGATACCTTCCAAACGCCTAAAAAATATCTAATTAAAGATTAGTAGCGTCGCACATGCGTGGCGCGACGACTACCGCCTTAAGTTTGAATTGTGAAATTTATAAATATTTATAAGAGATCAGGAAAATGGGTTTGTGGTCGCGATCATATAAATAAAACAAATTTCGCATGAATTTGATATTGGAAAGAAATCCGAACTGTTATCACCATAACTTGGAAATAAAAAAAAAACATGTTCAAAACAAAACAACGTCGTAAAACCCCGGTCCCTTGGTGGTTACCATAGAAAAATCCATGAAAAAAAAAATACTCTGACATTTTGTAGAAGCAGACGATTCGTGCCCTCTGTCCAAAAACAAGCTTTGGGTTTTTTGTTTTCATGACTCACGAATATTTAAACCATAGTTCTTAAATACAACCCCGGTCGATGTACTGTAAAACATGTCTTTTTAGCTAGCACGTTATTTTAGCTAATTTAGCTAATCCGCAAATTAATTAGAATAGAATATATTATCACACTAAGATTATTGGTACTTTAGCTAAATTAAGATTCAGTTAATTCATGCATTGAGTCAAATTCGCTAAAATGATATGTTTTACAGTAGTTTGCCAGATTGTGTTTAGAACATAGTGGAACATTACTGTGGTGGACGGGAACGAAAACTATGTGAAAGAAACTAATAAAAAGTTTGTCTACCAAGTACCCGTTAGGAATTTATATTGGATACACATCTTAGTGATTAGGAATACAATGAAGTAAAACATGTCACGTGCGTTGTTCGTTCACACCTGTTAGTATCAATAACTCGTCTTAATAGGTCTTAATAAATGCATATAATTTAAGAAAGTAATTCAGACCAGAGGTTGCTGGATTGTGCCCAGATCGGTACGACTGCTAGACGATCACATGTTGCGCCAGTATTGGGTACTATCATGGACGTACTAGAGATGGTACTATAAACAAGCTGAAAATAAATTGTTTCCAATCCTCATTTTATGCAAAATTTCGAGCAGCAGTATGGGAAGAATTTCACTTTTAAATATTTTTCATAAAATGTTATAAAGGGGTTCGATGCAGTATTACTTGAGGTCTGGGTGTATTAAAGCACCTAACCTAGTAACGCTAAAAAGAGAGATTCGTAACTTACTGTCATGAATTTGTTTTTGCGTATCTGTTAACCGACTTAATTAACTGATTATTAGCGAATTGCTGTGTTATGTCTGTCATCGTGTAGGCCTATTTGAAGTTTTGGACGGAACTTGGCTCAGTGATTTGGAACTAATTACCAGATAACCGTCGCGATTCTGACAGTTGGTATTCCATAGTTATTAATGTAGTGAACGATTAATCAAAAGATATGACGTATTCAGTACTTAGTGTGATTGGCTTTATGATTGAAGTTTACGCCTTAGAGTCTTTTACTGCTTTGTAATTGGTTAGAGTTTTGAAAATGAATAAAGAGAGTTTGAGTTGGTCTTGGCGAATACTCCACGATAGACGCAGTAGAGAGAGAGTGCAGTCGAGTCCAGTCCAGGGGCGAGCCTTGAGGCAGTCCAGTCTTGGGCGAGTCTTGGTTCAGCCTTGTGAGAGTCTTGGGGACTTTTCCCCAGGGCGCTGTGTCTTATAGAGTGCTCCGATTGACCGACTAAGACGAGAGTTGAAATGTATTTCGTTGTGTGTGTCTTATTTGACTGTAAAGTATAAGTGACTTTCCCGATCCCGTACCTCAAGGGGACGAGATAGAGAGACGAGACGAGTTTCCCCCCTGACAAGTGTGGAGAACCCCGAGAGAAGAGATTTTCCCCCTGATATTACTTTTAAAGTTTCGTTTAGGTGACCATTGCCAAAACAATTAATTAGGACGACATAAAATAATTCCTTTAAAAGACAGAACTAACATGAACAACCAAGGTCACATTGAGAATGAATTTCATTTTTTAATGAATGCCATAGATATATAATCTGTCGCAAAGAGCTGTTCAAAGACCTGGATTGAACTGTGATCTATCATTTTGACAGCAAGCCAATAGACGAACAGTTCGTATTATTTCTTACATATTCAAGCAGCAATTGAGTGCGTCCTCACTCGTCATCAAGCACTCAGCAAAATCGTCATCTTGAATTTTCAAGGTGAATGTTCCTGTCGCATACGACTTATTTACTTCCGTGTCACTGAGAATGTTCTAGAACCGTACTGTGTCTGGGTGGAATATTCTATATTTTTTTTAGAAAATGGTTGAATAGGTAATAGAACACTGTAGGAGGCAATAGAAGGTAATGGAACATTCTAGAAATTTGTAGTAAGTTCCAGACTCATTATGTATGCTGATGTAATGGTCTATTTATAGACAGTGTGGGTATATATAGGGGAGTTGTTCAGCACTGAGTTCAGATCGGAGATCTCGTTGAATTGTATTGGAGTTTAAGTATCTAGTTATTGGAGTAGTGGAGTTTTACCGCGTTATTGTACTTGATGTTTGCAGAGTACAATAATACCAGTACCAGTTGAAACCTCATCTGTTGGCTCCGTATTCGTATTTTATCATCGCCGCCAGGGAAGTCTTTCTGTTACTGTTGCCATTTTGGTATTTGAACCATCACACCTGTACTATACCAATTACGGTAATATTACGTTGCGTGTGACAGTTCCGACGAAGCACGTAGAGGGAGGAATATCAGAACGGAACACCGTGCAGGCGGACGATGCAAAATCATTGATTTCTTTATCCGTTTTTTTTTGAGTACTTGTTCTATTCATTTTGAGTGCTGCTTTTATTGCTTGTTTCTTTTATTTGTTTTTGTTTCATCATAGAACGCGTAAGTGTTTGTAATATATAAGCAATATAACAAGATATAAATGTTCATCCAGACCCAAACCCTTTTCCAGAGAGTAAAAATGCGAAAATGAATAAAAAAATATTTGTATATAATCCTATTCAAATTTGGAAATCATATCAATCACTATGAAACGTCACCCCTCTCTTTCAAACATGATATTGCTCCTATTCACTATTGAACATTATCTGCATGTAAGGTTTCATTTCCGCTCATTCCCCTCTTTCACACAATTCACTATGGGTACTACGGGGCACGAATAACCAGTTTGTGACTTCACATCAGGCACCATGGTGAAACTGACTAAATTTCAATGACCGATCAAAATGATAAAGTGAAAACAAATATTCAGCTACAGAAAGTAAAAGTTAATTTCAGAGATTAAAAATTCAAAGATTACAAATACCTGATACTGCTACAGATATTGCAATACTTTATTTACCAAGTTATAGTTTATTTTAGGTATTGTAAAAATTTGTATTAAAGTTCAGAGAAAAAAAAACATACATTTCTGGAGAAGCACGTAACTGGAATATATATGAAGATACATAATTTTTCAACCTTCATTTACAGTATCTCTAACTGGCAATCAGACTTGTTAATATAGTTTGTCATGTCGCTCGTATGGACACCCATCATGGGCGTTGTCAGAATTCCCACCGATGACGCTTGTATTGAAAACGTAGTTTCTAAAAACAATATCCGTGTCGCTTTTAGCAGGTATGTGGTATATGGGCAGCTGACAGTGTATGGCACCACTTGTAATAACATAGTTCGTAAAACATTATCACCTTCGACAAATCAGCTTGTAAAGCATTTTCATCATGGTGTGGAGGTGTTGAAATCACTTTTGTATTTTTATTCAATGTATTTTCTGGAAACCTATGCGGGTGTATTGAATCACTGTCCTATCATAAGAGGTGTTTTGAGTCATGTGATTTACCTTATAAAAAGACATGTTACTCTACACATAACAACTCAAGACATAGACACATATACCTGAGTTCACTTGTTTGCTCTCTGGGCTTGACCGTTTGGCCAATGCCCAGGGACAACCATTGTACTCTATGATATGTCCAGGGTTCGTCTTTCCGATGTCACCAGTTCGTAATACAGTTTACAGTCCACATACTGTATTGACAATATATAGTCTCGTAGCGAAGAGGATTACATCTTTTGGGGTTTCTATTTCTATTATGTGGCAAATAAATACACCAATGTTCAAAATTCCTTTAAATTTAATTTGACCAGGTTATAGTTTCTCTCAGTATTTTTACCCAGGTATATGGGTAGTTCAATCTTGAAATCACTAAACTGGGCTCAGAACAACAAATACTTTTGTTTGGTCCCAAATCAACATTGAGGGCGCATGTTATGTAAGCAAATAAACATATGCAAATTAATTCCAAAGTAGTGCGACACATTCAACCACACAAATACTATGCATGTACCAAGCTTTAACCTATTTCAACAAACCATTGTGAAAGTAGTTAATTAGTATGTAAATTATGTAATTTACATATGCAGTTTAATTACTTAGTAGCATTTGACATCAAACTACACAAACATGCATTTACCAAGTTTCAGAATATCGTCAAAAAATCGTCAAAAATTAGTACGCAAATTACCTAATTATATATGCAGACATTCATACCAAAATCTAATCAGATACAGAGTTCATCACAAAGAATGTGCATTTCACATCCACCCAGAAATCAACATGACACTATTCACTCTTCATGCTTTGCATCCAACCCAAAAAGTGTCAGGTGACAGCTCCGAACATTGAATGTCACTGTTGTCTCTCCTGACGTTTTGTATGTGCAAGTGCTAGTGCTGACACATGGTGTCATTTTGCCACATAAGTCATATTCATGTTTGGGACTACATGACAGGGCTGTGTGGCCATCTCTCTGTCAAATGACAATTTTAATGCACTATCCTGGCGTCAACTAGGCTCGGTCAAACACAAGCACCTGCGGACCATATTAACAAAGGTTCCCCCAAAGTCGCATTCGTTAGTGAATGAATCTCGGCCAGTGGAATAGGCCTTCCTATTGAGTCTGTGGCACACTCATCCAGGGTACGGGCTGACCCTTTGATGTTCAGCCTAAGGTAGGATTTCAACTTGGGTCTACCAGTTACGAGTCCGATACGACAACCACCAGACTACCAGTCATTGGTTAGCACTAAAATTCTGGTAGAAAAAAATTAAATCATTTAAAGGGTTAGAGCGCGGTAGTCGTCGCGCTGCGCATGTGCGAGATATATGGGTCTCATATAAACAAAGATGGCGACTTTGACTGTTGCGCAGATCAACGAGTACGAACTGACACGTTTCCAAGCTTTAATTAGGTAATTTTCATGTGATTGGCAAAGTACGGCAAAGTCGTGGCAAAGTACGGCAAAGTAGTGGCAAAGTACAGCAAAGTAGTGCAAATTACAGCAAAGTAGTGGCAAAGTACGGCAAAGTAGTGGCAAAGTGCGACAAAGTAGTGGCAAAGTAAGGCAAAGTAGTAGCAAATTACTGCAAAGTAGTGGCAAAGTACGGCAAAGTACTGCAAATTAGTGGCAAAGTAGTGGCAAAGTACGGCAAAGTAGGGGCAAAGTAATGTAAACAGTGGCAAAGTACGGCAAAGTAGTGGCAAAGTACGGCAAAGTAGTGGCAAAGTACGGTAAAGTAGTGGCAAAGTACAGCAAAGTAGTGGCAAAGTACGGCAA
The DNA here is from genome assembly GCF_978046115.1 of Saccoglossus kowalevskii. Classification (NCBI taxonomy): domain Eukaryota; kingdom Metazoa; phylum Hemichordata; class Enteropneusta; family Harrimaniidae; genus Saccoglossus; species Saccoglossus kowalevskii. The sequence continues at coordinate 5,503,424 of NC_140654.1, forward strand.
AGTAGTGGCAAAGTACAGCAAAGTAGTGGCAAAGTAGTGGCAAAGTAGTGGCAACGTACGGCAAAGTAGTGGCAAAGTACGGCAAAATAGTGACAAAGTACTGCAAAATACGGCAAAGATGTGACAAAGTACTGTAAAGTAGTGGCAAAGTACGGCAAAGTAGTGGCAAAGTACTGCAAAGTAGTGGCAAATTACGGCAAAGTAGTGCAAAGTACGGCAAAGTAGTGGCAAAGTACTGTAAAGTACGGCAAATTAGAGGCAAAGAATGGCAAAGTAGTGGCAAAGTACATTTTGTACTGCAAAGTAGTGGAAAAGTACGGCAAAATAGTGGTAAGTACTGCAATGTAGTGGCAAAGTACGGCAAAGTAGTGACAATGTACGACAAAGTAGTGGCAAAGTACTGCAAATTAGTGGCCATGTACGGCAGACTAGTGTCAAAGTACGGCAAAGTAGTGGCAAAGTACTGCAAAGTAGTAGAAAAGTACGGCAATGTACAGCAAGGTAGTGGCAAAGTACGGCAAAGTAGTGGCAAAGTACTACAAAGTACGGCAAAGTAGTGGCAAAGTACTGCAAAGTAGTGGCAAAGTACGGCAAAGTAGTTGCAAAGTCCGGAGAAGTAGTGGCAAAGTACTGCAAAGTACTGGCAAATTATGGCAAAGTACTGCAAAGTACAGCAAAGTAGTGGCAAAGTACGGCAAAGTAGTGGCAAAGTGCGACAAAGTAGTGCCAAAGTACGGCAAAGTAGTGCCAAAGTACTGAAAAGTACGGCAAAGAAGTGGCAAAGTACTGCAAAGTAGTGGCAAAGTAAGACAAAGTAGTGGCAAAGTACTGCAAAGTAGTGGCAAAGTACGGCAAAGAACAGCACAGTTGTGGCAAAGTAGTGCACATTACAGCAAAGTAGTGGCAAAGTACGGCAAAGTAGTGGCAAAGTAAGGCAAAGTAGTGGCAAAGTACTGCAAAGTAGTGACAAAGTACGGCAAAGTACTGCAAATTAGTGGCAAAGTAGTGGCAAAGTACGGCAAAGTAGTGGCAAAGTAATGTAAACAGTGGCAAAGTACGGCAAAGTAGTGGCAAAGTACGGTAAAGTAGTGGCAAAGTACAGCAAAGTAGAGGCAAAGTACGGCAAAGTAGTGGCAAAGTACGGCAAAATAGTGGTAAGTACTGCAATGTAGTGGCAAAGTACGGCAAAGTAGTGACAATGTACGACAAAGTAGTGGCAAAGTACTGCAAATTAGTGGCCATGTACGGCAGAGTAGTGTCAAAGTACGGCAAAGTAGTGGCAAAGTACTGCAAAGTAGTAGAAAAGTACGGCAAAGTAGTGGCAAAGTACGGCAAAATAGTGGTAAGTACTGCAATGTAGTGGCAAAGTACGGCAAAGTAGTGACAATGTACGACAAAGTAGTGGCAAAGTACTGCAAATTAGTGGCCATGTACGGCAGAGTAGTGTCAAAGTACGGCAAAGTAGTGGCAAAGTACTGCAAAGTAGTAGAAAAGTACGGCAATGTACAGCAAGGTAGTGGCAAAGTACGGCAAAGTAGTGGCAAAGTACTGCAAAGTACGGCAAAGAAGTGGCAAAGTACTACAAAGTAGTGGCAAAGTACGGCAAAGTAGTGGCAAAGTACTGCAAAGTAGTGGCAAAGTACGGCAAAGTAGTTGCAAAGTACGGTGAAGTAGTGGCAAAGTACTGCAAAGTACTGGCAAATTACGGCAAAGTAGTGGCAAAGTACTGCAAAGTACAGCAAAGTAGTGGCAAAGTACGGCAAAGTAGTGGCAAAGTGCGACAAAGTAGTGCCAAAGTACGGCAAAGTAGTACCAAAGTACTGAAAAGTACGGCAAAGAAGTGGCAAAGTACTGCAAAGTAGTGGCAAAGTAAGGCAAAGTAGTGGCAAAGTACTGCAAAGTACGGCAAAGTACAGCAAAGTAGTGGCAAAGTAGTGCACATTACAGCAAAGTAGTGGCAAAATACGGCAAAGTAAGGCAAAGTAGTGGCAAAGTACTGCAAAGTAGTGGCAAAGTACGGCAAAGTACTGCAAATTAGTGGCAAAGTAGTGGCAAAGTACGGCAAAGTAGTGGCAAAGTACGGTAAAGTAGTGGCAAAGTACAGCAAAGTAGTGGTAAAGTACGGCAAAGTAGTGGCAAAGTACGGCAAAATAGTGGTAAGTACTGCAATGTAGTGGCAAAGTACGGCAAAGTAGTGACAATGTACGACAAAGTAGTGGCAAAGTACTGCAAATTAGTGGCCATGTACGGCAGAGTAGTGTCAAAGTACGGCAAAGTAGTGGCAAAGTACTGCAAAGTAGTAGAAAAGTACGGCAAAGTAGTGGCAAAGTACGGCAAAATAGTGGTAAGTACTGCAATGTAGTGGCAAAGTACGGCAAAGTAATGACAATGTACGACAAAGTAGTGGCAAAGTACTGCAAATTAGTGGCCATGTACGGCAGAGTAGTGTCAAAGTACGGCAAAGTAGTGGCAAAGTACTGCAAAGTAGTAGAAAAGTACGGCAATGTACAGCAAGGTAGTGGCAAAGTACGGCAAAGTAGTGGCAAAGTACTGCAAATTAGTGGCCATGTACGGCAGAGTAGTGTCAAAGTACGGCAAAGTAGTGGCAAAGTACTGCAAAGTAGTAGAAAAGTACGGCAATGTACAGCAAGGTAGTGGCAAAGTACGGCAAAGTAGTGGCAAAGTACTGCAAAGTACGGCAAAGAAGTGGCAAAGTACTACAAAGTAGTGGCAAAGTACGGCAAAGTAGTGGCAAAATACTGCAAAGTAGTGGCAAAGTACGGCAAAGTAGTTGCAAAGTACGGTGAAGTAGTGGCAAAGTACTGCAAAGTAGTGGCAAATTACGGCAAAGTAGTGGCAAAGTACTGCAAAGTACAGCAAAGTAGTGGCAAAGTACGGCAAAGTAGTGGCAAAGTGCTACAAAGTAGTGCCAAAGTACGGCAAAGTAGTGCCAAAGTACTGAAAAGTACGGCAAAGAAGTGGCAAAGTACTGCAAAGTAGTGGCAAAGTAAGGCAAAGTAGTGGCAAAGTACTGCAAAGTAGTGGCAAAGTACGGCAAAGTACAGCAAAGTAGTGGCAAAGTAGTGCACATTACAGCAAAGTAGTGGCAAAGTACGGCAAAGTAAGGCAAAGTAGTGGCAAAGTACTGCAAAGTAGTGGCAAAGTACGGCAAAGTACTGCAAATTAGTGGCAAAGTAGTGGCAAAGTACGGCAAAGTAGTGGCAAAGTAATGTAAACAGTGGCAAAGTACGGCAAAGTAGTGGCAAAGTACGGTAAAGTACGGCAATGTACAGCAAGGTAGTGGCAAAGTACGGCAAAGTAGTGGCAAAGTACGGCAAAATAGTGGTAAGTACTGCAATGTAGTGGCAAAGTACGGCAAAGTAGTGACAATGTACGACAAAGTAGTGGCAAAGTACTGCAAATTAGTGGCCATGTACGGCAGAGTAGTGTCAAAGTACGGCAAAGTAGTGGCAAAGTACTGCAAAGTAGTAGAAAAGTACGGCAATGTACAGCAAGGTAGTGGCAAAGTACGGCAAAGTAGTGGCAAAGTACTGCAAAGTACGGCAAAGAAGTGGCAAAGTACTACAAAGTAGTGGCAAAGTACGGCAAAGTAGTGGCAAAATACTGCAAAGTAGTGGCAAAGTACGGCAAAGTAGTTGCAAAGTACGGTGAAGTAGTGGCAAAGTACTGCAAAGTAGTGGCAAATTACGGCAAAGTAGTGGCAAAGTATTGGCAAAGTACAGCAAAGTAGTGGCAAAGTACGGCAAAGTAGTGGCAAAGTGCGACAAAGTAGTGCCAAAGTACGGCAAAGTAGTGCCAAAGTACTGAAAAGTACGGCAACGAAGTGGCAAAGTACTGCACAGTAGTGGCAAAGTAAGGCAAAGTAGTGGCAAAGTACTGCAAAGTAGTGGCAAAGTACGGCAAAGTACAGCAAAGTAGTGGCAAAGTAGTGCACATTACAGCAAAGTAGTGGCAAAGTACGGCAAAGTAGTGGCAAAGTAAGGCAAAGTAGTGGCAAAGTACTGCAAAGTAGTGGCAAAGTACGGCAAAGTACTGCAAATTAGTGGCAAAGTAGTGGCAAAGTACGGCAAAGTAGTGGCAAAGTAATGTAAACAGTGGCAAAGTACGGCAAAGTAGTGGCAAAGTACGGCAAAGTACTGAAAAGTACGGCAAAGAAGTGGCAAAGTACTGCAAAGTAGTGGCAAAGTAAGGCAAAGTAGTGGCAAAGTACTGCAAAGTAGTGGCAAAGTACGGCAAAGTACAGCAAAGTAGTGGCAAAGTAGTGCACATTATAGCAAAGTAGTGGCAAAGTACGGCAAAGTAGTGGCAAAGTAAGGCAAAGTAGTGGCAAAGTACTGCAAAGTAGTGGCAAAGTACGGCAAAGTACTGCAAATTAGTGGCAAAGTAGTGGCAAAGTACGGCAAAGTAGTGGCAAAGTGCAATGTAAACAGTGGCAAAGTACGGCAAAGTAGTGGCAAAGTACGGCAAAGTAGTGGCAAAGTACGGTAAAGTAGTGGCAAAGTACAGCAAAGTAGTGGCAAAGTACGGCAAAGTAGTGGCAAAGTACTGCAAAGTACAGCAAAGTAGTGGCAAAGTACTGCAAAGTAGTGGCAACGTACGGCAAAGTAGTGGCAAAGTACAGCAAAGTAGTGGCAAAGTACTGCAAAATACGGCAAAGATGTGACAAAGTACTGCAAAGTAGTGGCAAAGTACGGCAAAGTAGTGGCAAAGTACTGCAAAGTAGTGGCAAATTACGGCAAAGTAGTGCAAAGTACGGCAAAGTAGTAGCAAAGTACTGCAAAGTACGGCAAATTAGAGGCAAAGAATGGCAAAGTAGTGGCAAAGTACTGCAAAGTAGTGGCAAAGTACGGCAAAATAGTGGCAAGTACTGCAATGTAGTGGCAAAGTACGGCAAAGTAGTGACAATGTACGACAAAGTAGTGGCAAAGTACTGCAAATTAGTGGCCATGTACGGCAGAGTAGTGTCAAAGTACGGCAAAGTAGTGGCAAAGTACGGCAAAGTAGTGGCAAAGTACGGCAAAGTAGTGGCAAAGTGCGACAAAGTAGTGCCAAAGTACGGCAAAGTAGTGCCAAAGTACTGAAAAGTACGGCAAAGAAGTGGCAAAGTACTGCAAAGTAGTGGCAAAGTAAGGAAAAGTAGTGGCAAAGTACTGCAAAGTACGGCAAAGTACAGCAAAGTAGTGGCAAAGTAGTGCACATTACAGCAAAGTAGTGGCAAAGTACGGCAAAGCAAGGCAAAGTAGTGGCAAAGTACTGCAAAGTAGTGGCAAAGTACGGCAAAGTACTGCAAATTAGTGGCAAAGTAGTGGCAAAGTACGGCAAAGTAGTGGCAAAGTACGGTAAAGTAGTGGCAAAGTACAGCAAAGTAGTGGTAAAGTACGGCAAAGTAGTGGCAAAGTACGGCAAAATAGTGGTAAGTACTGCAATGTAGTGGCAAAGTACGGCAAAGTAGTGACAATGTACGACAAAGTAGTGGCAAAGTACTGCAAATTAGTGGCCATGTACGGCAGAGTAGTGTCAAAGTACGGCAAAGTAGTGGCAAAGTACTGCAAAGTAGTAGAAAAGTACGGCAAAGTAGTGGCAAAGTACGGCAAAATAGTGGTAAGTACTGCAATGTAGTGGCAAAGTACGGCAAAGTAGTGACAATGTTCGACAAAGTAGTGGCAAAGTACTGCAAATTAGTGGCCATGTACGGCAGAGTAGTGTCAAAGTACGGCAAAGTAGTGGCAAAGTACTGCAAAGTAGTAGAAAAGTACGGCAATGTACAGCAAGGTAGTGGCAAAGTACGGCAAAGTAGTGGCAAAGTACTGCAAAGTACGGCAAAGAAGTGGCAAAGTACTACAAAGTAGTGGCAAAGTACGGCAAAGTAGTGGCAAAATACTGCAAATTAGTGGCAAAGTACGGCAAAGTAGTTGCAAAGTACGGTGAAGTAGTGGCAAAGTACTGCAAAGTAGTGGCAAATTACGGCAAAGTAGTGGCAAAGTACTGCAAAGTACAGCAAAGTAGTGGCAAAGTACGGCAAAGTAGTGGCAAAGTGCGACAAAGTAGTGCCAAAGTACGGCAAAGTAGTGGCAAAGTACTGAAAAGTACGGCAAAGAAGTGGCAAAGTACTGCAAAGTAGTGGCAAAGTAAGGCAAAGTAGTGGCAAAGTACTGCAAAGTAGTGGCAAAGTACGGCAAAGTACAGCAAAGTAGTGGCAAAGTAGTGCACATTACAGCAAAGTAGTGGCAAAGTACGGCAAAGTAAGGCAAAGTACTGCAAAGTAGTGGCAAAGTACGGCAAAGTACTGCAAATTAGTGGCAAAGTAGTGGCAAAGTACGGCAAAGTAGTGGCAAAGTAATGTAAACAGTGGCAAAGTACGGCAAAGTAGTGGCAAAGTACGGTAAAGTACGGCAATGTTCAGCAAGGTAGTGGCAAAGTACGGCAAAGTAGTGGCAAAGTACGGCAAAATAGTGGTAAGTACTGCAATGTAGTGGCAAAGTACGGCAAAGTAGTGACAATGTACGACAAAGTAGTGGCAAAGTACTGCAAATTAGTGGCCATGTACGGCAGAGTAGTGTCAAAGTACGGCAAAGTAGTGGCAAAGTACTGCAAAGTAGTAGAAAAGTACGGCAATGTACAGCAAGTTAGTGGCAAAGTACGGCAAAGTAGTGGCAAAGTACTGCAAAGTACGGCAAAGAAGTGGCAAAGTACTACAAAGTAGTGGCAAAGTACGGCAAAGTAGTGCCAAAATACTGCAAAGTAGTGGCAAAGTACGGCAAAGTAGTTGCAAAGTACGGTGAAGTAGTGGCAAAGTACTGCAAAGTAGTGGCAAATTACGGCAAAGTAGTGGCAAAGTATTGGCAAAGTACAGCAAAGTAGTGGCAAAGTACGGCAAAGTAGTGGCAAAGTGCGACAAAGTAGTGCCAAAGTACGGCAAAGTAGTGCCAAAGTACTGAAAAGTACGGCAACGAAGTGGCAAAGTACTGCACAGTAGTGGCAAAGTAAGGCAAAGTAGTGGCAAAGTACTGCAAAGTAGTGGCAAAGTACGGCAAAGTACAGCAAAGTAGTGGCAAAGTAGTGCACATTACAGCAAAGTAGTGGCAAAGTACGGCAAAGTAGTGGCAAAGTAAGGCAAAGTAGTGGCAAAGTACTGCAAAGTAGTGGCAAAGTACGGCAAAGTACTGCAAATTAGTGGCAAAGTAGTGGCAAAGTACGGCAAAGTAGTGGCAAAGTAATGTAAACAGTGGCAAAGTACGGCAAAGTAGTGGCAAAGTACGGCAAAGTACTGAAAAGTACGGCAAAGAAGTGGCAAAGTACTGCAAAGTAGTGGCAAAGTAAGGCAAAGTAGTGGCAAAGTACTGCAAAGTAGTGGCAAAGTACGGCAAAGTACAGCAAAGTAGTGGCAAAGTAGTGCACATTACAGCAAAGTAGTGGCAAAGTACGACAAAGTAGTGGCAAAGTAAGGCAAAGTAGTGGCAAAGTACTGCAAAGTAGTGGCAAAGTACGGCAAAGTACTGCAAATTAGTGGCAAAGTAGTGGCAAAGTACGGCAAAGTAGTGGCAAAGTAATGTAAACAGTGGCAAAGTACGGCAAAGTAGTGGCAAAGTACGGTAAAGTAGTGGCAAAGTACGGTAAAGTAGTGGCAAAGTACAGCAAAGTAGTGGCAAAGTACGGCAAAGTAGTGGCAAAGTACTGCAAAGTACAGCAAAGTAGTGGCAAAGTACTGCAAAGTAGTGGCAACGTACGGCAAAGTAGTGGCAAAGTACAGCAAAGTAGTGGCAAAGTACTGCAAAATACGGCAAAGATGTGACAAAGTACTGCAAAGTAGTGGCAAAGTACGGCAAAGTAGTGGCAAAGTACTGCAAAGTAGTGGCAAATTACGGCAAAGTAGTGCAAAGTACGGCAAAGTAGTAGCAAAGTACTGCAAAGTACGGCAAATTAGAGGCAAAGAATGGCAAAGTAGTGGCAAAGTACTGCAAAGTAGTGGCAAAGTACGGCAAAATAGTGGCAAGTACTGCAATGTAGTGGCAAAGTACGGCAAAGTAGTGACAATGTACGACAAAGTAGTGGCAAAGTACTGCAAATTAGTGGCCATGTACGGCAGAGTAGTGTCAAAGTACGGCAAAGTAGTGGCAAAGTACGGCAAAGTAGTGGCAAAGTACGGCAAAGTAGTGGCAAACTGCGACAAAGTAGTGCCAAAGTACGGCAAAGTAGTGCCAAAGTACTGAAAAGTACGGCAAAGAAGTGGCAAAGTACTGCAAAGTAGTGGCAAAGTAAGGCAAAGTAGTGGCAAAGTACTGCAAAGTACGGCAAAGTACAGCAAAGTAGTGGCAAAGTAGTGCACATTACAGCAAAGTAGTGGCAAAGTACGGCAAAGTAAGGCAAAGTAGTGGCAAAGTACTGCAAAGTAGTGGCAAAGTACGGCAAAGTACTGCAAATTAGTGGCAAAGTAGTGGCAAAGTACGGCAAAGTAGTGGCAAAGTACGGTAAAGTAGTGGCAAAGTACAGCAAAGTAGTGGTAAAGTACGGCAAAGTAGTGGCAAAGTACGGCAAAATAGTGGTAAGTACTGCAATGTAGTGGCAAAGTACGGCAAAGTAGTGACAATGTACGACAAAGTAGTGGCAAAGTACTGCAAATTAGTGGCCATGTACGGCAGAGTAGTGTCAAAGTACGGCAAAGTAGTGGCAAAGTACTGCAAAGTAGTAGAAAAGTACGGCAAAGTAGTGGCAAAGTACGGCAAAATAGTGGTAAGTACTGCAATGTAGTGGCAAAGTACGGCAAAGTAGTGACAATGTACGACAAAGTAGTGGCAAAGTACTGCAAATTAGTGGCCATGTACGGCAGAGTAGTGTCAAAGTACGGCAAAGTAGTGGCAAAGTACTGCAAAGTAGTAGAAAAGTACGGCAATGTACAGCAAGGTAGTGGCAAAGTACGGCAAAGTAGTGGCAAAGTACTGCAAAGTACGGCAAAGAAGTGGCAAAGTACTACAAAGTAGTGGCAAAGTACGGCAAAGTAGTGGCAAAATACTGCAAAGTAGTGGCAAAGTACGGCAAAGTAGTTGCAAAGTACGGTGAAGTAGTGGCAAAGTACTGCAAAGTAGTGGCAAATTACGGCAAAGTAGTGGCAAAGTACTGCAAAGTACAGCAAAGTAGTGGCAAAGTACGGCAAAGTAGTGGCAAAGTGCGACAAAGTAGTGCCAAAGTACGGCAAAGTAGTGCCAAAGTACTGAAAAGTACGGCAAAGAAGTGGCAAAGTACTGCAAAGTAGTGGCAAAGTAAGGCAAAGTAGTGGCAAAGTACTACAAAGTAGTGGCAAAGTACGGCAAAGTACAGCAAAGTAGTGGCAAAGTAGTGCACATTACAGCAAAGTAGTGGCAAAGTACGGCAAAGTAAGGCAAAGTAGTGGCAAAGTACTGCAAAGTAGTGGCAAAGTACGGCAAAGTACTGCAAATTAGTGGCAAAGTAGTGGCAAAGTACGGCAAAGTAGTGGCAAAGTAATGTAAACAGTGGCAAAGTACGGCAAAGTAGTGGCAAAGTACGGTAAAGTACGGCAATGTACAGCAAGGTAGTGGCAAAGTACGGCAAAGTAGTGGCAAAGTACGGCAAAATAGTGGTAAGTACTGCAATGTAGTGGCAAAGTACGGCAAAGTAGTGACAATGTACGACAAAGTAGTGGCAAAGTACTGCAAAGTAGTGGCAAATTACGGCAAAGTAGTGGCAAAGTATTGGCAAAGTACAGCAAAGTAGTGGCAAAGTACGGCAAAGTAGTGGCAAAGTGCGACAAAGTAGTGCCAAAGTACGGCAAAGTAGTGCCAAAGTACTGAAAAGTACGGCAACGAAGTGGCAAAGTACTGCACAGTAGTGGCAAAGTAAGGCAAAGTAGTGGCAAAGTACTGCAAAGTAGTGGCAAAGTACGGCAAAGTACAGCAAAGTAGTGGCAAAGTAGTGCACATTACAGCAAAGTAGTGGCAAAGTACGGCAAAGTAGTGGCAAAGTAAGGCAAAGTAGTGGCAAAGTACTGCAAAGTAGTGGCAAAGTACGGCAAAGTACTGCAAATTAGTGGCAAAGTAGTGGCAAAGTACGGCAAAGTAGTGGCAAAGTAATGTAAACAGTGGCAAAGTACGGCAAAGTAGTGGCAAAGTACGGCAAAGTACTGAAAAGTACGGCAAAGAAGTGGCAAAGTACTGCAAAGTAGTGGCAAAGTAAGGCAAAGTAGTGGCAAAGTACTGCAAAGTAGTGGCAAAGTACGGCAAAGTACAGCAAAGTAGTGGCAAAGTAGTGCACATTACAGCAAAGTAGTGGCAAAGTACGGCAAAGTAGTGGCAAAGTAAGGCAAAGTAGTGGCAAAGTACTGCAAAGTAGTGGCAAAGTACGGCAAAGTACTGCAAATTAGTGGCAAAGTAGTGGCAAAGTACGGCAAAGTAGTGGCAAAGTAATGTAAACAGTGGCAAAGTACGGCAAAGTAGTGGCAAAGTACGGCAAAGTAGTGGCAAAGTACGGTAAAGTAGTGGCAAAGTACAGCAAAGTAGTGGCAAAGTACGGCAAAGTAGTGGCAAAGTACTGCAAAGTACAGCAAAGTAGTGGCAAAGTACTGCAAAGTAGTGGCAACGTACGGCAAAGTAGTGGCAAAGTACAGCAAAGTAGTGGCAAAGTACTGCAAAATACGGCAAAGATGTGACAAAGTACTGCAAAGTAGTGGCAAAGTACGGCAAAGTAGTGGCAAAGTACTGCAAAGTAGTGGCAAATTACGGCAAAGTAGTGCAAAGTACGGCAAAGTAGTAGCAAAGTACTGCAAAGTACGGCAAATTAGAGGCAAAGAATGGCAAAGTAGTGGCAAAGTACTGCAAAGTAGTGGCAAAGTACGGCAAAATAGTGGCAAGTACTGCAATGTAGTGGCAAAGTACGGCAAAGTAGTGACAATGTACGACAAAGTAGTGGCAAAGTACTGCAAATTAGTGGCCATGTACGGCAGAGTAGTGTCAAAGTACGGCAAAGTAGTGGCAAAGTACGGCAAAGTAGTGGCAAAGTACGGCAAAGTAGTGGCAAAGTGCGACAAAGTAGTGCCAAAGTACGGCAAAGTAGTGCCAAAGTACTGAAAAGTACGGCAAAGAAGTGGCAAAGTACTGCAAAGTAGTGGCAAAGTAAGGCAAAGTAGTGGCAAAGTACTGCAAAGTACGGCAAAGTACAGCAAAGTAGTGGCAAAGTAGTGCACATTACAGCAAAGTAGTGGCAAAGTACGGCAAAGTAAGGCAAAGTAGTGGCAAAGTACTGCAAAGTACGGCAAAGTACTGCAAATTAGTGGCAAAGTAGTGGCAAAGTACGGCAAAGTAGTAGAAAAGTACGGCAATGTACAGCAAGGTAGTGGCAAAGTACGGCAAAGTAGTGGCAAAGTACTGCAAAGTACGGCAAAGAAGTGGCAAAGTACTACAAAGTAGTGGCAAAGTACGGCAAAGTAGTGGCAAAATACTGCAAAGTAGTGGCAAAGTACGGCAAAGTAGTTGCAAAGTACGGTGAAGTAGTGGCAAAGTACTGCAAAGTAGTGGCAAATTACGGCAAAGTAGTGGCAAAGTACTGCAAAGTACAGCAAAGTAGTGGCAAAGTACGGCAAAGTAGTGGCAAAGTGCGACAAAGTAGTGCCAAAGTACGGCAAAGTAGTGCCAAAGTACTGAAAAGTACGGCAAAGAAGTGGCAAAGTACTGCAAAGTAGTGGCAAAGTAAGGCAAAGTAGTGGCAAAGTACTGCAAAGTAGTGGCAAAGTACGGCAAAGTACAGCAAAGTAGTGGCAAAGTAGTGCACATTACAGCAAAGTAGTGGCAAAGTACGGCAAAGTAAGGCAAAGTACTGCAAAGTAGTGGCAAAGTACGGCAAAGTACTGCAAATTAGTGGCAAAGTAGTGGCAAAGTACGGCAAAGTAGTGGCAAAGTAATGTAAACAGTGGCAAAGTACGGCAAAGTAGTGGCAAAGTACGGTAAAGTACGGCAATGTACAGCAAGGTAGTGGCAAAGTACGGCAAAGTAGTGGCAAAGTACGGCAAAATAGTGGTAAGTACTGCAATGTAGTGGCAAAGTACGGCAAAGTAGTGACAATGTACGACAAAGTAGTGGCAAAGTACTGCAAATTAGTGGCCATGTACGGCAGAGTAGTGTCAAAGTACGGCAAAGTAGTGGCAAAGTACTGCAAAGTAGTAGAAAAGTACGGCAATGTACAGTAAGTTAGTGGCAAAGTACGGCAAAGTAGTGGCAAAGTACTGCAAAGTACGGCAAAGAAGTGGCAAAGTACTACAAAGTAGTGGCAAAGTACGGCAAAGTAGTGCCAAAATACTGCAAAGTAGTGGCAAAGTACGGCAAAGTAGTTGCAAAGTACGGTGAAGTAGTGGCAAAGTACTGCAAAGTAGTGGCAAATTACGGCAAAGTAGTGGCAAAGTATTGGCAAAGTACAGCAAAGTAGTGGCAAAGTACGGCAAAGTAGTGCCAAAGTACTGAAAAGTACGGCAACGAAGTGGCAAAGTACTGCACAGTAGTGGCAAAGTAAGGCAAAGTAGTGGCAAAGTACTGCAAAGTAGTGGCAAAGTACGGCAAAGTACAGCAAAGTAGTGGCAAAGTAGTGCACATTACAGCAAAGTAGTGGCAAAGTACGGCAAAGTAGTGGCAAAGTAAGGCAAAGTAGTGGCAAAGTACTGCAAAGTAGTGGCAAAGTACGGCAAAGTACTGCAAATTAGTGGCAAAGTAGTGGCAAAGTACGGCAAAGTAGTGGCAAAGTAATGTAAACAGTGGCAAAGTACGGCAAAGTAGTGGCAAAGTACGGCAAAGTACTGCAAAGTAGTGGCAAAGTACGGCAAAGTACAGCAAAGTAGTGGCAAAGTAGTGCACATTACAGCAAAGTAGTGGCAAAGTACGGCAAAGTAGTGGCAAAGTACGGCAAAGTAGTGGCAAAGTAAGGCAAAGTAGTGGCAAAGTACTGCAAAGTAGTGGCAAAGTACGGCAAAGTACTGCAAATTAGTGGCAAAGTAGTGGCAAAGTACGGCAAAGTAGTGGCAAAGTAATGTAAACAGTGGCAAAGTACGGGAAAGTAGTGGCAAAGTACGGAAAAGTAGTGGCAAAGTACGGTAAAGTAGTGGCAAAGTACAGCAAAGTAGTGGCAAAGTACGGCAAAATAGTGACAAAGTACTGCAAAATACGGCAAAGATGTGACAAAGTACTGCAAAGTAGTGGCAAAGTACGGCAAAGTAGTGGCAAAGTACTGCAAAGTAGTGGCAAATTACGGCAAAGTAGTGCAAAGTACGGCAAAGTAGTAGCAAAGTACTGCAAAGTACGGCAAATTAGAGGCAAAGAATGGCAAAGTAGTGGCAAAGTACTGCAAAATAGTGGCAAAGTACGGCAAAATAGTGGCAAGTACTGCAATGTAGTGGCAAAGTACGGCAAAGTAGTGACAATGTACGACAAAGTAGTGGCAAAGTACTGCAAATTAGTGGCCATGTACGGCAGAGTAGTGTCAAAGTACGGCAAAGTAGTGGCAAAGTACTGCAAAGTAGTGGCAAAGTACGGCAAGGTAGTGGCAAAGTACGGCAAAGTAGTGGCAAAGTACGGCAAAGAAGTGGCAAAGTACTGCAAAGTAGTGGCAAAGTACGGCAAAGCAGTGGCACAGTACGGCAAAGTAGTGGCAAAGTAGTGGCAAAGTACAGCAAAGTAGTGGCAAAGTACTGCAAAGTACAGCAAAGTAGTGACAAAGTACGGCAAAGTACTGCAAAGTGCGACAAAGAAGTGGCAATGTACGGCAAAATAGTGGAAAGTAGTGGCAAAGTACGCAAAGTAGTGGCAAAGTACTGCAAAGTACAGCAAAGTAGAGGCAAAGTACGGCAATGTACTGCAAATTAGTGGCAAAGTAGTGGCAAAGTACGGCAAAGTAGTGGCAAAGTACGGCAAAGTAGTGGCAAAGTACGGCAAAGTAGTGGCAAAGTAATGGCAAAGTAGTGGCAAAGTCCGGCAAAGTAGTGGCAAAGTACGGTAAAGTAGTGGTAAAGTACTGCAAAGTAGTGGCAAAGTACGGCAAAGTAGTGGCAAAGTACTGCAAAGTAGTGGCAAATTACGGAAAAGTAGTGCAAAGATCGGCAAAGTAGTGGCAAAATACTGCAAAGTACGGAAAATTAGTGGCAATGTACGGCAAAGTAGTGGCAACGTACGGCAAAGTAGTGGCAAAGTAATGTAAAGGCGTGGCAAAGTACGGCAAAGTAGTGGCAAAGTAGGGCAAAGTAGTGGTAAAGTACTGCAAAGTAGTGGCAAAGTACGGCAAAGTACGGCAAAGTAGTAGCAAAGTACTGCAAAGTACGGCAAATTAGAGGCAAAGAATGGCAAAGTAGTGGCAAAGTACTGCAAAGTAGTGGCAAAGTACGGCAAAATAGTGGCAAGTACTGCAATGTAGTGGCAAAGTATGGCAAAGTAGTGACAATGTACGACAAAGTAGTGGCAAAGTACTGCAAATTAGTGGCCATGTACGGCAGAGTAGTGTCAAAGTACAGCAAAGTAGTGGCAAAGTACTGCAAAGTAGTGGCAAAGTACGGCAAGGTAGTGGCAAAGTACGGCAAAGTAGTGGCAAAGTACTGCAAAGTACGGCAAAGAAGTGGCAAAGTACTGCAAAGTAGTGGCAAAGTACGGCAAGGCAGTGGCACAGTACGGCAAAGTAGTGGCAAAGTACTGCAAAGTACAGCAAAGTAGTGGCAAAGTACGGCAAAGTAGTGGCAAAGTGCGACAAAGAAGTGGCAATGTACGGCAAAATAGTGGAAAGTAGTGGCAAAGTACGCAAAGTAGTGGCAAAGTACTGCAAAGTACAGCAAAGTAGAGGCAAAGTACGGCAAAGTACTGCAAATTAGTGGCAAAGTAGTGGCAAAGTACGGCAAAGTAGTGGCAAAGTACGGCAAAGTAGTGGCAAAGTACGGCAAAGTAGTGGCAAAGTAATGGCAAAGTAGTGGCAAACTCCGGCAAAGTAGTGGCAAAGTACGGTAAAGTAGTGGTAAAGTACTGCAAAGTAGTGGCAAAGTACGGCAAAGTAGTGGCAAAGTACTGCAAAGTAGTGGCAAATTACGGAAAAGTAGTGCAAAGATCGGCAAAGTAGTGGCAAAATACTGCAAAGTACGGAAAATTAGTGGCAATGTACGGCAAAGTAATGGCAACGTATGGCAAAGTAGTGGCAAAGTAATGTAAAGGCGTGGCAAAGTACGGCAAAGTAGTAGAAAAGTATGGCAATGTACAGCAAGGTAGTGGCAAAGTACGGCAAAGTAGTGGCAAAGTACTGCAAAGTACGGCAAAGAAGTGGCAAAGTACTACAAAGTAGTGGCAAAGTACGGCAAAGTAGTGGCAAAATACTGCAAAGTAGTGGCAAAGTACGGCAAAGTACGGCAAAGTACGGTGAAGTAGTGTTAAAGTACTGCAAAGTAGTGGCAAATTACGGCAAAGTACGGCAAAGTAGTGGCAAATTACGGCAAAGTACTGCAAAGTAGTGGCAAATTACGGCAAAGTACGGCAAAGTAGTGGCAAATTACGGTGAAGTACGGCAAAGTAGTGGCAAATTACGGCAAAGTACTGCAAAGTAGTGGCAAATTACGGCAAAGTACGGCAAAGTAGTGGCAAATTACGGTGAAGTAGTGCACCAGCGGTAATCAGTGCAAGTCGCGCCCAGGTCAAACTTCATACTTGTGATTTCCATTTGTAGAGTGCATTGGATTGTGGGAAAATCAATGTTTATCAACACAAATGTCAAACATGCACAGTGCGATGCCTACCGCGCTTTAACATGTCCCCTGCTGATATAACCCCCCCCCCCCATTTGTTTTGGTTATCTGTCAAGACTTTAAACAGGTCATGTGTTTAGGCACTACTTGTGCTACACAGCATTACACAAACATCCATGCCACTTTTATCAAGGTTAAAGACCCTGTCTGACATCCCTGGGATTCCCATTGTTATACAGTGTACATAATCACCTCCAGTGAAATGGCCAATTTTTCAAAAAAGAAATAAAACAGATATTCCAACGTGTCAGGCTATCATCCAGCAGATGCACAGTTTCAAATAAGGAAACCCATTCAAATCTGGCTGGTACATTATACCGCAGTCACTCCACACGGTTGGTAAAGGCTATTGTTCTCACAGTTGTGAATCGCCCGATTCCTACATACAGTGTGTGTTTTGCTAGTGGGGACGTCATAGCATTTTCTGTTACCGGTATAAATATTGTGTTTTTAAGCAAATTCGGCAATTTTTTTTTTTAAATTACAAGTTATTGTGTGGTCATAATTGTTTTGTGAAAAGGTATGTGTAGTTTAAAATCCAAACAGATTTTGATTTCAAACTGTAGCTGCAATGTTCATTCATAATTACAGTATCCATTATGGCAACAATACCATGAAACATTCAACCCTGGTAAATCGCATTGCCACCTCTAAAATGATCATTAAATGAGTCGTTATTAGTTTGTGATTTGATACGTTAATTGTTGGGCAATATTTATTACTGGTACATTGTGCATAAGTGTCAGCCATTCATTTTGTTGTATTCTGTATGAAACAAGGTGGCTGTTTGGTGGCGCTAACTCGAAATGGTGGGGAGGGAGTGTGATTTTACTTAGAAATTTCGAAGTGTGTCAGACAGGATTTTGTAGTTACCAAGTGACAGCCACCAACTGCAATGATTTGAATTTAAAGAGTGATGTCAGAAGGCAATACAACAAGCATGTACATCGGTTAAGCCACAAAAAAAATTGCTTTGTTGCCCTCAGCGGCCGACGAAAAAATATGAAATATCGGGTCGCTTTTTTTTTTTTACATATACCTCAGCTATTTACAATACCCTTAGTTTTCACGAGTTTAAAAAAAAATCAGGGACAACACAAGTTTTTTTTTTGGCCTTAGGCTTGCATACACACTGCAGTCTCCTCAGGAGACAAAGGACTTTTAGATCATGACTACTACTACTACTCAATGTATAATTTTTCATATACTTTATTAATTATCAACCCAATCAAGTGAAGCTTAGAGTAATAATATCACACAAAACAAACTTGGTGTTCGTAAGACAAGTACCAGTCAACATTATTAGAGTTGTAAACAAATCTTTGTGGTTGACATCGCAAATACAGCGGTTAAAACATTAATTGTGCTCTACAGGTCTTCTGGTTAGTTTCAAATTCACAATTATTTCGTATTTTTATCACTATGAACTTGCAGAATGCCCAAATCTACTGTTGATCCACACCCAAAGCAATTGCTACATTTTCTACTGAATATGAACTGTGTATTTGGAACACTGGTATAGTTAAACAGCAATATAGAGAACACTTGTGTTGATTGAACACCTATATGTATAGTAAAACACATGTGTTCTCTGTTGAGGAAGTGTTCTGCAAAGAACAAAAATGATGTAAACTGGAGATAACTCACTATAACCAACTGTATATATTTACAAAACACAATTTTTTAAAAAAGACAACTCCAGAATTTGTTTACACAAGATCTCTCTCTAAAAAATAAATCAAGCATGATAGATTTGCTTATCAATAAATACAATAAACAGATCTTGAATTAGAATACTCCCATCATGAAACTGGCACCCATCAAATTCACATTTCCAGGCTTCCATAATGTTTACTTCTTCCTGTCTTTATCGCTATCACTATCACCAAGGATCTCATCTTCCTCATCTTCTATTTGATGCATCTTTTTCTTATGTCGTGAGATCGCATCTTTATGACGTCTGATAGCTGCCTCATGGAAGTCAATTTCTTCGTCGTGTTGCTTTCGCAGAGACTTTAACTGTTGGGCTTGCTGTAATCAACATATGCATTTATTATCCCTCAAGTTATTGGTCTAAAATGGTCACATGATAAATATTGATATTGGCCTCTCCCAGCGTATTTCTTCCTACTTTGTGTGTTACTGCTGTCTGTGGTGATAACATCTGGGACACTTATATTGTTGCAGATGATAACAAGATGGATAACACTTTCGATTGCATTTCTCCACAGGTTAATTTTGATTATTTATCTAAGAAATCACACATGTTGTGTTGTGTTGCTCAATTATTTTATAACATCTAAAAAATGACTTTAGCTGATGGAACAAAATTAATGTAAGAGTTTTCATTTTTTCATGTCTTGTCCTTGAACCTATTTTGAACCAATCCAGTCAAATTATAAATTACAAGACAAAGGGCCGTATTTTTTTCCATTTTCGGTTATTTCTTTCCATGATTGAATAGAAAAAAACGAACTACAAATACTCCAAGATTTTTTTGACTTCATTAAAAAATAAAATCGTTTTTGTAGGATGGAAACTTTTTGAGGTCAACCCCCACCACCCCCCCCACCCACCCCACCACCCCCACCCACCCCAAAACTAAAGCAAATAAGTTTTTTATCCGACATCGATCTTTTGACGTCGTCCCTAACAATGTCAAAAAAGGTCAATAATGTAAACTTACCAATTTTCTGAAATATTCCTCTTCTTTGGCTGCCTCTCTTTTACCAAAACTTCCACCAGATTCACGAATAGAGCCTCCACCACCACCGCCCTAACAAAGAGACAGTATAGACATTTAAATGTAGTACTGTAAATACTTTATTTTTGCTGAAAAGACATTTTGGATGTTTTGTATAAAATTTATTTTCACTGATTTTTGGTGAGTCAAATGTAAAATATAGGAAAAAAGTTATATTTGCTTGATAGAGAAAATTAATTCTAAGCGAAAACAAAGTATTTTACAGTAGTTAGCTAGTAATTAAAGTGCAAAAGTTCCACGCCCTGTTCAATATGGAACCCATATGACCTAAACAACCTATGTGATGTTGACACCAGCATGTGCTGAGTGACTATCTTTATAGACTGGTCTTGAAACGGTGATCAATGCAGATAAATAATTCACACATTTTCGACAATAGTTGTGTATACCAACGCTGCACAGAACTCACAAATGCACACTGAAAGCGGCCATAGGCAGTTTGATGATAGAGATTTTAAAAACAAAAAATCAGAATTCATCTTGAACTACCGTAAAATCTGTATTAGAAGCTGCATCCCTAATAGAAGTCGCACCCATTCTTTTTGAAAAATTGAGAATCAAAAAAATCATCATTTCTCATATGTGTAGATGCTCTAATAGAAGCCGCATCCCCTCTATTGCATTGTACCATTTTAATAGAAGCTGCGGTTTCTAATACAGATTTTACAGTAGTTCATGATATATTCAACCGACTTCAAGCTAACCAGACATCGTTTTGTGGATTTTATTATTGATATAAGTAGATCAGAAAAAAGAGCAACATTATTTAACAACCATCATATAATTGTAATGCCTGTGTAATGCCATTTTATGCATAATTGAAAAATATTACATCTGAAACTCGTGTATAGAGAGACAGTGATCAAGAGCATTACTTACAGAAAACCCCTTCTTTCAACTTTTGACCAACATTGTTAAGCATTGTTATTTGTGCAAGCAATTAAGAATGTGGACACATTTGCATCATTAATGCTACTAATTCAGCAAGCCAAATATTATGGACTAATAAGCCATGCAGTCACATTTGTTGGGTTCACATTAAAGATCTTGGCACATGCTGATCAGTTGGACTGGGTTGGCAAGTTCAAAAACAAATCGATCTCGGTTCTAATAAGGATGTTCTTCCACTAATGACCAAAGAATATATGGGCTGGATTTTACCAACTTACCTTGCCTACACCTGATCCCAATTCACCCGTAGACATAACACGTGTTTGACTGCAAACAAACAAATATGCATAAGAGTAAATAACATTACCATGGGAATATGAAACCATCAGCCATTGGATTAATTTGATAGTCAGAAAAGAGTTCAACCAATAAGAGAGCTCCATCAACCAATATTCAACAGTTAGAAAAGACTGATGTTTCAGCCAATCAGAGAGCTCCATGGACCAATATTCAACAGTTAGAAACGACTGATTTTTCAGCCAATCAGAGAGCTCCATGGACCAATATTCAACAGTCAGAAAAGATTAACATTTCAACCAATCAGAGAGCTCCATGAACCGATATTCAACATTTTTATTTAAAATATTGAAAGTTTTTTTTTTTTTTTTTTTTTTGGTTTAACTATCTTTTATTCCATACAATAGAAATTCTTTACAGCACAATGTCAACATACAACAAATGTCACAGCTAGTATAACCCATACAAAATAGACACTGAATACCCATTAACAATTGAAGTCTCCCCACTTGTCCAGGAAAATGGACATTGTATGTCTTCTATTTGAAATTTCTAACTCTATCTTCTGCGTGTAACGTATGTCAGATTTTATGAGATTAAGGCATGGTAGTTCCTTTTTTAATTTACACGTATAGATATTTCTTTTAACAATTATAATTATATGGTTTAGTAGAGGGGAGAAGTCCTTGTCTCCTAATATAATCTGTTTTGCTGACAATGTTCTTGGGCATCCTAGTTTTGTTCCCCATAGATTAAAAATTGATGTCCAGAGGACTTTAATAGACTCGCATTCAACAAAAAGATGCACTAGGTTCTCGGTGGTACCATGACAAAATGAGCATAAATCTGACGATACTAATGGTGAATTCATATGGAATAACATTTCATTTGTGTACAGGATATTGTAGTTTAATTTCCACTGAAACTCCCGTAGTTTGCTGCATAGAGTTACCAAAAAAGGCATGGAATAATGAAATTCCCAATCCTTGTTATCCAGATTACACAAAGTATTAAGAAAGAGTTGACTTTTGGGTGTTGTAAAAACATGGGAGGTGAACAGCTTACGTAATTGCTTTTGGGTGGTATTTTCAAGTATAATTATTTGTTCACCGGTGACTAGACTAATAGGAGGCTCTGGACGTACACAAATTGCACGACTATTCCTCCAGTCTAATGGCAGTGCAGAGATAATGCCATACCACTGAAGTAGCTGAACATAATTGAGCCCTAGTGCCTGGAAATTAGCCCAAAATTTAATTTTACCATTTGTGTCAAATATATATACAATATAAATTATTCCTGCATTAAAAAACGCTCTGTAAAAGATACTTTTATTTTGAATGAGGATATTTTTGTTATTCCATATGATTTCATATTCATGCGAGATGTTTTTATTAGGCCCACCTTCACTCCACTGTCTTAGTAAAGTTTAATAGAATAATGGGAGTTTAACATTGAGTAAGTCAACAGAAAAATTACATTTAAAAATGAAATCTCCTCCCACATATTCCAGGTAATTGGTAAAAAATAATTTCCAAGGGTGAAATTTAGGAGATAGGTATCGTTTTACCCACCCAACATTAATGGCTTTTTGCATTGCATGTATATCAATCATACCCAAACCTCCTTGGCCTATGTCTCCTATCAGTGTGTTGCTTGCTACTCTATCGTGTCCTTGCCATATGAATGTATATATTTTAGTATTTATGAGTTTAATATCCCGTTGTAGAATTGGAATATGGTTGAAAATAAATAGTAATTTTGGAATAACAAAAGTTTTAATAATCTGAATGTTGCCAATAATTGTCAAACAACGTCTAGACCAGCATTGCAACACACTATTTAAGCACTTTATTGGTATATTTATGTTCATTTCATATGCTGCTCTAGCATCATAGGAAAAGAAGACACCCACAATTTTGATGGGAGACATAGGCCATTTCACCCCGAACGGTCTGTCTTGACGGAAGCGCCATCTGCCCAACCAAATTGCTTCAGTTTTGTCATAATTGACCTTTAACCCTGAAACCAGTGCAAATTTGTTAAAAAGAGAGAGAAGATTTTCGCCCGATTTTACATCTGCGACAAAGCAGAAAAATATTGAAAGTTAGGGAAAATGTTTTTATATCTCCAACACTGCCAACATTTTTTGAGATAGTAAATCATAAATCCATTGCTGGAGGAATTAAAAGCTACTCAGGGTCACTAAATGTCATTATAGAACATTATATTATAACATTATCAATATACCAGTGGATTTTATGACATCATTGCTGCAAATTATTTGCAATAATGTATCCCATTATTGAGCATCAATGAATACAATGTTGTTGTTTTTCGGTATCGAATAAAGAAGAATGACTATGACGTAACAAGTATCTAATTTCTGTTTCGTTCACTGGTAACTCCCCTCCAACCCCGGCCCCCCCCACTCAGGATCCATAGGGGGCCGCATGCGCGTTCCCATTTTCTCGGGAAAGGGGGTACTTTTTGACGATCTGTGTCGGGAACATTTTCCCCGAGAAAATCGTAGAAAAATGGGGTATTTTTTGCTTGTTTTCCCGAGATTCTCAAAATAGGGGGTGTATTTCAAAACACTTCCTGAGATATACAAAAAAGGGGGGTTTATTAGAATGAAAAGTTCCCTAGAAAGGAGTTCTAGACTGAAAAGTTCCCTAGATAGGGGGTGAAATTCATCGGGAAAAGCCCGTGAAAGGGGGGGTTAAATTTTCTTCTTTTCCCTAGATAGGGGGGGGGGTCCAAAAAAAATGAGGGAACAAGCATAGCCCCCCCCCCCCTAAATATAGGGAGTGGGGGGCCTCCAACCAATAATGAACTCAAGCAAACTGTGCTTTTTGCCTATTATTGTTTATGTTTAGTGACGGGAATGTATTAAATATAATCTCTCCAGTTTTAATGGTATTAATGATAGCCCATGCAATTAGCCGTGGTTTCGCGTCGTTTCGGCTCTGGATAGGTCTTAGGCTTCATCTGTCAGTGTACACAGCAACGTCGGTGGACAGGTCACTCCCGGCTACCAAAGTGATAGGTCATTACATTGCTCGGCGTGGAAAGCCAACGCCGGTTGTCTGCTTAGTTTTACTCGACGGTAGCGCTCACACGTGTTCAAAGTAAGACTGAATATCGTCATTTACTGGAAATAACTACAAATATTACCTGAAAACAGCCAAATTTCTGGATAAACCAACCGCACGTACTCCAGCACGCAACAACGCCATTTTATTACAGGGAGGTGATCGAGGTCGAAGTTAATAGGTGCGCCCTCACTAAACATAATTAGAATATCTACCGTTTTTAGTTTTTAAGGAGAAAAAAGCACATTTGTGCTAGCCCATTGTTCAAGCATAATACATGTTTGTGATATAACTGAATCAGTTATTATTACAGATTTAAAAATTGTGGTGACTAATTATGTTTCATTGCTGCGAACGTTTTTTTTTTTTTTTTTTTTTTTTTAAATATTTTTGTGCCAGGCGACAGTTCTGGACATTGAATGTCACCGTTGTCTCTCCTGACTTTTTTTTTTGTATGTGCAAATTGCAAGTGCTAGTGCTGACACATGGTGTCATTTTGCCACATAAGTCATAATCATGTTTGGGACTACATGACAGGGATGTGTGACCATCTCTCTGTCAAATGGCAATTTTACTGCACTATCCTGGCGTCAACCAGGCCCGGTCGAACACAAGCACCTGCGGACCTTAACAAAGGTTCCCCCAAAGTCGCATTCGTTAGTGAATGAATCTCGGCCAGTGGAATTGGCCTTCCCATTGAGTCTGTGGCCCACTCATCCAGGGTACGGGTTGACCCTTTGATGTTCAGCCTAAGGTAGGATTTGAACTTGAGTCTATCGATCATGAGTCTGGAGCGACAACCACTATGGTTCCAGTGACCGGTCTTTTGTTCTTTTTGTTCTTATGAAGTATTACCGCTCACCTAGAGTGCTCCAAAGCCAGTTGAAAACTGGAACGAAAAAGATCGGGGTTAACACAGCGGCGCATACCTGGATACTTTCTGTGCTTTAACAATGGGAGTACCCCTCTTCCAGAGTAATACCTGAGGTACATTACTTTCATTTTTTATGTAATGTACATCTGGGGGATAACTGGTACAGGTTACAGGAAATAAAAAAGTCATTTTACGTTTTTACAAGAAATAAAATGAAAGTTCCATGTACAGTAAAAAGTAAGTTTTTACACTTTACAGATAAAGCAAATTCCTAATTATATTTTACATTTTTATAATATATTTGATAATTTGTGTTTACAAATCAAAATTGGAAATTGCTAAGAATTACGATTACGAATTAAGATCTTTGTACAAATTACGGGTGAATAAAATAGCTGATTGCATTTTACACCTTGCCCATGTCTACGAACTTACGTTTTTTTATTTATTTAAATTACATTATTACGAGAATAAAAACAATTGACCGACCCTCTAGTAGTTAATTACGCCGGTGTGTATCGACCTAGTATGTGATTTACATGAAGTAAAAACTTGATTGGTTCTGACATTTATGAACAGAATCAGTGCATGAATGACTGAGATCGGTTCCGGCTGACATTCGATCATCTTGAATCGGACCATGAAGCAAATGCATGTACATATGTCCGATATAATGTCTAAAATATGTGTAAAGTGTGAACTTGATCGGCCCACGCATGCGTGAAATATAGCTGGATGGACGGACGCAGTGCACATGCACGCACACACGTACGCACGAAGGTCAATCCATAAGTATCTATGTTCGGACTTCGTCCGAACGAGGACTAATCGTAGTGAGTTATAGCGAGTGAAATGAGGTATATGTATATTAATAAATAGGACGAATTAGTAGGTTTCTTTACGCCGGCCACGTGATTGTCAGGGCGAGTAGCCAATCAGCGACAGCGTCATAGCTGGTGGTTTCCAGTATATTGAGAGACAATCCGTAAGATTACTGATCATACATCCCACTGCAAACTGTAAAGCAGCTGGCCCAGAAGTGTCCCTGTTGTTTGCTACAATATATGATAGAAAGTAGATAATTACTTCAAATTAAATCGAAATAGCCAGAATATAAGTTGTTTCTGCATACGCCCTCCGAAACAACCGCTGTCCTTGGTGTGAGCTGACTGTGCATATGTTGGAGAAGATGGACACAAATAGATAAAAACAAAAGATATTCATTTTACGCCGAATGAAGGCATACCATTATCAGATGTTCGTGTTTTTATTTCCTCTATTTTAACCCTATTATCTCAGAGCGTCATGTTTTCTGCTTCTTCGTTAAAGTTGTCATAGTGACTGTTTGGTCTAGATATGGTTCATAATTTAAAATACGTTTACTATTTTTTTATTCAGATGTCCAGTCAAAGAGAACAAATGAGAAAAGCTTCGCCACAAGAGGGCGCAATTTGAAGAAAATGTTCTCGTCAAATAATTGAAGTACCGTGGAGTACTTATTTTACACTTTAAGTTTAATTCTGACTTTATCACTAAAATATGTTTTTCTGAATGGTTCGCATGAAATCCATAAAAATTCAGGAAGGAAATTAAAGGAAAGTCAAGCCAAACAACATCATGCACCCTAAAGAAAGAGTTCCACAAATGTAGGAGAATGCAATTTACAGTTTTTTATATCACTTTTCATTCTCTAGATATACAACTTTTCATCAGTATTATGTATTCCGCCATCCTAATTCTCCGAACATCTAGAATTCAATGACCACAAAACAAACGATTGACAAACAATACACAACTTACTAAACAATTGACTAGTAAACTACCAGACGTGCTTAAATCAGTGAGATAAATATATATGAAAATTTCAAGAAGATTCCCGCGCGTGCGCAGGTGACGACCCTCCCGCTTTAAGTTCAAGGTGTTATGAACGTACAATATATGTAGAAAATTATTATATCCTGTTCATGACAAAGAGCGCCCTCTCTTTTTACTCTTCTAAGTTGGCTGTCGTATCATTGTATTGTCCAATATAAATTAATTTCATAAGTTGTTGACTTCTTTATACATGTATAATAACATTTGAGCAGTATTAAAGTGCGGGGCTGTTTATTGAATTAATTTACAGTTTATTTTCTTACTGGATAAAGATAGCAATAGGAAACAATAGACAGATTATTTGTTCAAACAACAAGAATATTAGTATCCAAAAATTTCACGGCCGAATCCCTGGGACTGATGACCCCTTGGTTTATAATATAAGTGATATAACATATATCCTACAGTGGCGGAGTATATGGTGACAATGAGGGCCATGTATGAACATAACATGCTGAACATAAGATAGACAAAAACAAATGTTAGCACCAAAACTTTGTTTTTAAATACGGCATAACAGCTTTATTATCCACGCCCGTATGTGTAGGGTCGCATGGGTCCTTTACAGCGATATTAATTTATTTCTAATTTTATACTACATATTTTTGTTTGAGTCTATATATATATTACAAACACATGCAATATCAATGAGAACATAAGTTGTTGTGGCGGGATTATTATATTTAAAAAATTACTATTTTCATATGGCTTTGGTGAGGCCCGGATAAACCAAGGCGTTGGCAATATCAATTTGTTTATTTTAATGTTTAAAGAAAGGTGTAATAACATTAATATTCAGGAATGGCACACTGCTGTAAATAACTCCCCTAAACTTGATATGTATGCTAAATTTAAACAGCTTTTTGGCAAGGAAAAGTACTTAAACTGTATTGATAAACCATATTTTCGAACAGCTTTGTGTAGGTTATGAATGTCAATACATCAATTAAGAATTGAAGCAGATAGGCGATTAAAAAATGAGAGATCAGAGCGTATTTGTATTTTTTGTACTACAAACCAGGTTGAAGATGAATACCACTTTTGTTTAATTTGCCCTTTTTACAGTGATCTGAGG
The DNA here is from genome assembly GCF_978046115.1 of Saccoglossus kowalevskii. Lineage (NCBI taxonomy): Eukaryota > Metazoa > Hemichordata > Enteropneusta > Harrimaniidae > Saccoglossus > Saccoglossus kowalevskii. Next base: position 5,530,082 of record NC_140654.1, read on the forward strand.
AGAAAATACATCTCCGAATTAATGATTTCATTTCCAACTGTTGATACATTTATTTCTTTAATGTCCTCATCCAGTGTTACCATTATACGCGATCTTTCAAATTTATTTTCTATGCTATGCAAAGATGAGAATTGTGATACGAGTTTTCTTGATTAGCCCTCATATGTGTAAATATATACTTTATATCTGATATGTACTTAAAGGCCGGTGGCCTATGTACTTGAATAAACGTATTATTATTATTATTACTATAAGTTATTGTTTGGTTCTGTATGTTAATGATCCCATTTGACTGATTTATCGTTACATGAAAACGCTGTTCAACACATCTAAGTTTTTTTTTTAAATTTATGATAAAGTGAGTGATTATGGACAATGTGTCAATATCGATATACTGTCCATGATATGTCAATTCGATGTTAACTAATTGATTGACTGACTACATGGCTTGATTGGCTGCTGGCCAAATGCTTTATTGATTGATTATTATCGTTAACAGTCAGCCAGATTAAGTGATCTATTACATAAAATGGACTGACTGATGGATGACAGAGATCCCACCAGAGTAAATCACCAATAGTGTCACAAATAGATTAGAACTGAATGCTGACGTTAACGATGTAAAATCAGGGCTTATTCTTGTCTGTGTATCCCTGTGAGTCTACAGGTCTTTATGAGTTGAGGTCGAGCTTGCATATCTGTAATTTTATTATTATTTCAGACCACTGAACGAGTCTGGGTATTAAATAATTCATGACACATTGATTGATTGTTCTACGAAATGAAGATTGATTGATTGGTAATTACCTGACGCCAACATGATGGATTGCTTGAATGGAATTATTGTCTAACTGATGGGATTGATTAAACGGAATTCATGAATGTGTGCCAGGCAGCTGAGGGGTGCGCCCCAAATAATTTCACCATAATGATATTATTTAGTCCGTCATTGTTGACACAACACGGAATTATCACGTCATCAATCAATTTATAGTTATGTAAAAATAGAGTTGTTATACAGTTCATGAAGGATACTAGTAAATCCAAACAAGTTCTATATATGCACGCCCACTAGCGACGTAATGCATGCGTGGATTTAGGGGGCGCCCCCTTTAGCTCGCAAAAAAATGACAAATCAATTGACAAACCCAGCCCATCTTGGGCCACGTCAATAGGAGCTCGCCCCCTCCCCCTTACCGAATTTCTGGATATGCCAGTGTAATGTAAGTTATGTCGTTTAAATGTATAGAAAATCTCTAACAAAGTATTATCCCTAAAACCATTTTAGGTGAAACATTTTATCTTCATCCATAGAGGGCGTGATTATAATGAGCAGTGTCTGTTGAAATGACTCTGAATGATTGATTGACTCATTGACTGACCGTCTCGGCCACTGACCGACAGCCTATTCACTATTGTAACATGTTTTTGTCCACGAATATCTAATCTATCGATCATGATGGAACTGCGTGTTTTACGCGGACTCCGTTCTTATGGTCACGCAACCCCCACGTGGTGAAAAGACAGACATATGTCATCTGAACCAAAGTACTGTGGAATACTTTATTTTCGCCGGAATTAATTTTCGCTGAAAAGGCTTTTTGGGCGTTTGCTTGGAATTTATTTTCACTGATTTTGGATGAGTTTAAAGTGAAAATATAGGAAAAAAAGTATATTCGCTGGATTTTATTTTCACGGAATCATCCCTTCAGCGAAAATAGCGAAAATAAATTCCAAGCGAAAATAAAGTATTCTACAGTATATCATTTCATATCACACACTAGGTGAAGGTGCATTGCTAACACAGCAGCACCTCATAGTAGAAGTATAATTGTAGATATATTGTAATGTATTTCCGTGTGTTTAATTAATCGTCAGTTAATCCCGTAATTTGTAAATGTAACTTTGTAATTTGTTCACTTTCTTATCTTGCATTGTTAATCATTTTTAAAATTATTTTCATCTTGTAGTTTTAGTGACCTTACTGCTGTACTTTCCGAAGTCCATGTTGTGTCAATAAAGCTATTGGCCACAATATTTTCACTGTGAAACATGCTCCTAGATGGGGGCGGGGGGGGGGGGGGTCAAACGGATTTTCCAGATATACAAACGAGTCACAGTGAAATATTGACCGAGTTACTCAGGACAAGGGAGTCATGTGAACTATTCACTGAGTTATATAAGACAAGGGAGTCACAGTGAACTATTCATCGAGTTACTCAAGGCAAGGGAGCCACAGTGAACTGTTCACCGAGTTACTCAAGACAAGAGAGTCACAGTGAACTATTCACCGAGTTACTCAAGACAAGGGAGTCACAGTGAACCGAGTTACCCAAGACAAGGGAGTCACAGTGAACTGTTCACCAAGTTAATCAAGACAAGGGAGTCACAGTGAACTATTCACTGAGTTACTCAATACAAGGGAGTCACAGTGAACTATTCACCGAGTTACTCAAGACAAGGGAGTCACAGTGAACTATTCACTGAGTTACTCAATACAAGGGAGTCACAGTGAACTATTCACCGAGTTACTCAAGACAAGAGAGTCACAGTGAACTATTCACCGAGTTACTCAAGACAAGGGAGTCACAGTGAACCGAGTTATCCAAGACAAGGGAGTCACAGTGAACTATTCACTGAGTTACTCAAGGCAAGGGAGTCACAGTGAACTATTCACTGAGTTACTCAAGACAAGGGAGTCACAGTGAACTATTCACTGAGTTACTCGAGACAAGGGAGTCACAGTGAACTATTCATTGAGTTACTCAAGACAAGGGAGTCATGTGAACTATTCACCGAGTTACATAAGACAAGGGAGTCACCGTGAACTATTCATCAAGTTACTCAAGACAAGGGAGTCACAGTGAACTGTTCACCAAGTTAATCAAGACAAGGGAGTCACAGTAAACTATTCACTGAGTTACTCAATACAAGGGAGTCACAGTGAACTATTCACCGAGTTACTCAAGGCAAGGGAGTCACAGTGAACTATTCACTGAGTTACTCAAGACAAGGGAGTCACTGTGAACTATTCACCGAGTTACATAAGACAAGGGAGTCACAGTGAACTGTTCACCGAGTTAATCAAGACAAGGGAGTCACAGTGAACTATTCACTGAGTTACTCAATACAAGGGAGTCACAGTTAACTACTCACCGAGTTACTCAAGACAAGGGAGTCACAGTGAACTATTCACTGAGTTACTCAATACAAGAGAGTCACAGTGAACTATTCACCGAGTTACTCAAGACAAGAGAGTCACAGTGAACTATTCACTGAGTTACTCAAGACAAGGGATTCACAGTGAACCGAGTTACTCAAGACAAGGGAGTCACAGCGAACTATTCACTGAGTTACTCAAGACAAGGGAGTCACAGTGAACTATTCACCGAGTTACTCAAGACAAGGGAGTCACAGTGAACTATTCACTGAGTTACTCAAGACAAGAGAGTCACAGTGAACTATTCACCGAGTTATCAACACAAGGGAGTCACAGTGAACTATTTACTAAGTTACTCACGACAAGAGAGTCACAGTGAACTATTCAACGAGTTACTCAAGACAAAAGAGTCACAGTGAACTATTCACTGAGTTACTCAAGACAAGGGAGTCACAGTGAACCGAGTTACTCAAGACAAGGGAGTCACAGTGAACAATTCACTGAGTTACTCAAGACAAGAGAGTCACAGTGAACTATTCACCGAGTTACTCAAGACAAGGGAGTCACAGTGAACTATTCACTGAGTTACTCAAGACAAGGGAGTCACAGTGAACTATTCACCGAGTTACTCAAGGGAGTCACAGTGACCTATTCACTGAGTTACTCAAGACAAGGGAGTTACAGTGAACTATTCACTGAGTTACTCAAGACAAGGTAGTCACAGTTAACTATTCACTGAGTTACTCAAGACAAGGGAGTCACAGTGAACTATTTACTAAGTTACTCACGACAAGAGAGTCACAGTGAACTATTCAACGAGTTACTCAAGACAAAAGAGTCACAGTGAACTATTCACTGAGTTACTCAAGACAAGGGAGTCACAGTGAACCGAGTTACTCAAGACAAGGGAGTCACAGTGAACAATTCACTGAGTTACTCAAGACAAGGGAGTCACAGTGAACTATTCACTGAGTTACTCAAGACAAGGGAGTCACAGTGAACTATTCACTGAGTTACTCAAGACAAGGGAGTCACAGTGAACTATTCACTGAGTTACTCAAGACAAGGGAGTCACAGTGAACTATTCACCGAGTTACTCAAGGGAGTCACAGTGACCTATTCACTGAGTTACTCAAGACAAGGGAGTTACAGTGAACTATTCACTGAGTTACTCAAGACAAGGTAGTCACAGTTAACTATTCACTGAGTTACTCAAGACAAGGGAGTCACAGTGAACTATTTACTAAGTTACTCACGACAAGAGAGTCACAGTGAACTATTCAACTAGTTACTCAAGACAAAAGAGTCACAGTGAACTATTCACTGAGTTACTCAAGACAAGGGAGTCACAGTGAACCGAGTTACTCAAGACAAGGGAGTCACAGTGAACAATTCACTGAGTTACTCAAGACAAGGGAGTCACAGTGAACTATTCACTGAGTTACTCAAGACAAGGGAGTCACAGTGAACTATTCACTGAGTTACTCAAGACAAGGGAGTCACAGTTAACTATTCACTGAGTTACTCAAGACAAGGGAGTCACAGTGAACTATTCACTGAGTTACTCAAGACAAGGGAGTCACAGTGAACTATTCACCGAGTTACTCAAGGGAGTCACAGTGACCTATTCACTGAGTTACTCAAGACAAGGGAGTTACAGTGAACTATTCACTGAGTTACTCAAGACAAGGGAGTCACAGTTAACTATTCACTGGGTTACTCAAGACAAGGGAGTCACAGTGAACTATTCACCGAGTTACTCAAGGGAGTCACAGTGACCTATTCACTGAGTTACTCAAGACAAGGGAGTTACAGTGAACTATTCACCGAGTTACTCAAGACAAGGGAGTCACAGTTAACTATTCACTGAGTTACTCAAGACAAGGGAGTCACAGTGAACTATTCACCGAGTTACTCAAGACAAGGGAGTCACAGTTAACTATTCACTGAGTTACTCAAGACAAGGGAGTCACAGTGAACTATTCACTGAGTTACTCAAGACAAGGGAGTCACAGTGGACTATTTACCGAGTTACCCAAGTCAATGTCCATTAGATCAAATTTGATCCGATATTATCCAAGAATAACTACCCTAGGCAAGTTGGAAGATGGTTCTAATAATATTCTCTATTAGATGTAATAGAAACCATTAGAATTATCGAAGAACATCACAATATTTTAGATCTATTCGACAAGTTCATTAGGCTCTATTAGTGAAATAATAGATATTATCCAGAAACGGTAAAAGGTACAATGTTGCACCTTCATCCACTGGGACAAAGAATTCCCAGTGAACTATTAGCGGGAGTACTCAACACAAGTGACTTTTGTACAATTTTATCCTCATGAAGTCTTTTAAATTTTAAGTCAGTGATTCAATGTGTCAGTCGGTAAGTAGTTTGTTTGACCTAGTATTCACTATTCCACAGGTGAACACAAATAGAATTAAATGTATAGAATTGACAGTAATTTCAATCACTGCATATTATCATGAATGCAGACGTAAACTGTTTTTATTATTTGTGTAAAAATGTGCCAACGCAGGGTAGTATGCCATGTAAACAAATGTCTGTCACATAGGTTCCATATCAAACACGAACCATCAAATTGCAAACATCTATATTAACATTTACAATATTGACTATGTCACTGTAAACTTAAATGACTGGGAGCCACACAGATCGCTGCAATGTAGTGGGTTACGATACCACATACTTGCTGAAAGCGACACTGATATTGTTTTAGAAACCACGCTTGTTGATAGCAATGTGAAGATACGCTTTATATTGTTTCAATACAAGCGCCTTGCGTGGGATTCCTGACAACGCCCATGATGGGTGTTCGTACGAGCGATATGAAATGGTGAGACACATATCAACCAATAACAAGAGTAGGATTTATTTACGTATAGTTTATTTTAACACAATGAGATTTTTGTTTGTTTGAGGTGTCTTTATTTTAGAACCCCAATAACATAAGTGCATTTTCCAGTTTTCTGCGAGATCTTGTGTTGCGCACAAAATCGAACAGGACAAAAGGTCATAGCATCGTAGTGATGTCAACATTTTTGGGGCATTTCTACCCTTAATAATGTGCTATACACATTTGATGGTCAATTTTTATGTATTAAGGGCATCTCAATACAATACCCCCCCCCTTCATCGGCAATTCAACATTGAGAACTTTAAATTCAAAATCAAATTGTTCCATTATTGTGGCAGACATTCGGTCTGCACCTTTCATGCAATACACAAGATCTCGCAGTGAACGGGAATTCACCTATTACGTAATGATATGTCCAATCATCTCATTATGTACTGCACTCTCTACATCTTACAATAACAACTCTCAGCTATAAATGAAATATCGATTATACAAGCTGATTTTTCAGCACTGACCAACTACTGGTAGATATAGGGAAATAGACATAGACAAACGAAAAGGTTTTGTTTCTCGTCATCGTGTACATCAGTTTGAAATATGCGTCCCACACATTATTTTGGAAATTTGTCGTAGTGGTAAAGTGTGCCACATGTATGATACCGGTAATAAGGATAAATGTTTTGTCTATGCGAAAGCATTTTTTAATAAATTTTTTTTTTAACGTTGTGATGGTATTAATTCATCTTAATACCAAAAAAAAAAAAAAAACCAAATCACCAGAAGGCAGTTAGGTAGGCCAAAAATGAATGATTACATGACATGACACTTCAATATTGCAATAGACCTACAACCATCATTTAAAAGGCGGTGGTCGTCGCACTGTGCATCATTTGTGTTGATAAACATTTATTTTCCCATAATCCAATGCGCTCGTCAAATCACAATTATGAGATTTGACCTGGACATGACTTCTTTGATACCTTCCAATCACCTAATAAAAATATCTAATTAAAGCTTGGTAAAATTTCAGTTTGTACTCGTTGATCTGCACAACAGTCCAAGTCACCATCTTTGTTTATGTGAGACCCATATATCTTGCACATGCTTGCTGCATCGACTACCGGCCTTTAATTGCCTGGATGAAAGTACAAGCGAGGGAATAATCACGTTCATTCCATGCTATGGAAACACAGATGTGATTTTCAAGCAGAAAAACATGGAAAATAGTTTTGCAATAATACATAGAATTGTGTCACGAATGCTTATACTGTTCACCTGACAGAAGCAACATGCATAAGTTTTAAAAAGTTTGGTTCTATATATTTTCATGAACACCTATTATGATTGTAACTGAAAATGTTGTTAAAAAGAAGTAAAAATAAATATATATTTTTAAATCTATTTTCACATTCAATAAAACTTTATATATCTATAAAATGTATTAAACATTACAAATTATACAATATTTTCTGCCACCACCAAAGTACAAATAATTATCTGTAGAGCAATAATTTTTTGCATGAATATAAGGATATTACGAAGATACCTCAAAGTATGCACGAAGATAGTACAGTGGCAGTATCGACTGACGCGCAGCGGATGTCGATGCAACAGCGTATTGTCTGAGTGCATACTTTGAGGTACTATCTTCGTAATAACCTTATTATTGTACATCTTTTCCTTCCAAGGATACATCATGTGAGAATGCCGAAATCCAAAAAGTTTAGAACAAAATCAGCGAACTTCTTTGTATGAAGTCCGGTCAAATCCTGGTGGCAGCCATGTTTGTTTTTATTATTAGAGGACGCTTACACGCGTAATCATTCCATATTTGGAATTCGCATTTCCTAATATGGTAGTATGAAAATACGGCAAAATTACAGTACGCTGTAACTTGTGGTGTTACGGTGACAGATGTATAATAATTGATATTATCTCCTAGTGGCAAAATGCGAGACTTATAGCTCAGTATTTTTTGGGAATACACTGAGAGAAATAAGAAAAAATACCTTAGCAGGACAGGATGGTATCACATCTAAAATAAATAAATCTTGCTAACACCAGTTTATCAATATACCAAATATCCTACCCTCATTTACCAAAAGGCTGAATCGCTATATCAAGGATATTTATATTCAGTTTTTAAAATGTTAAAAGCCGATTAATTGACAGTACTAGTTTTTTTTTTTCAAAAATAAGAATATTCGTCATATTTACTTTTATTATATTTGTGACGTAGAAGTATATAGCCAACATTTTACAGAGGCGACGGCACGAAATTTTTCATGAGGGGGCAAGATCTGCTCACTAGCATTGCGGCAAAGGTGCGACTTTACGTGAGGGTCAGGGGGCATTTCTCCCCCTTAAAAATTTTGAAATCTAGACTCTCTGAAACACTATTTCCTGCATTTTGAGGGGCAAATTTTGCTGACACAAAGGATTTCAGCTTCATTTTCAGCTTCCCCCAAGCTGTCGCCACGACTGTAAACGCACTAATTATTCACTGATTATTAATTTCACTATTTTCACTGATAATTAAAATTCACCAAATTTCACCCATGTGAACATGTAGAATAACAATAGAACTCATTGTTTCCCTGCAAAGTTCGTGAACTTTAAACCTAGTGAAATTGTTTAGTGAAATTAAATGTCAGTGAATATAAATGGTTTTACAGTATTAGAACATCACACAATTCTTCCCCCGATGTATGATAATTTGATTCAATAAAGTGCAATATGTCATAAATATATTGACAAATATGCAAATCACATAGTTTTTAACTATTTTGGTTTTAGAGACTATCATTTGATTAACACCCAGGTTACACCAGCTGTTGCTGGGTAGGGTTGCTACAATTGCCAAGTTGGCAGATACAAGTCATGAATCATGCTTAAAAAATACAATAACAAAACAGTTTTTAAATACCAAGACTCAAGTGAATGAAAAACATTGATAAGCCAGTAATTTTTTTGAAAATCAGTCTCATTCAAATAAGATACGATGAATGAAATGGCTCAGTCTGTACACACCTAGTCCATTTCACTTGTACATAAATTAAAATGCCTTATAACAGCTGACCTCACTGCACAAGCTCACACAACGTAAAAGTGCTATAAATAATTTTTGTTTACAGTCTACATGCATTTGCTGACTTAACTATGTTGGGCAGCTTCATTTGTGATTTGCTCTAACACAAAGATAATATTGGTTGAAAAATGTACACAGCTAAATAAGAAATTTTCTAATATAAATGCAGTTGTAATATACAAAGTTAGTAATAAAAATGAGTTAACACAAATACAAAGAAAATTTTTTTTTTTATCATTTATAAGTATTAGACAAGTTTTGGGTTGTACAGTTGCTTTGCTATTGAGCCTATGGTATCACCATTAATATACTTGTATGCAGAGATTTTTCTATTCTAGCTGCAGTTCAGTACTAAACATGTTGCTTTGTTGATAAATTCAGAAGGGTTTGGAAAGAGTTTGTAAAACATTCATAAAATGAGAAAATATCTTTTTCTATTTCTTCAAACAAAGATGACGCAGCAAAAAACAGACCCTGAATAAGCATGTTTATAACACCTAACTCCCTTCATATGGTGTAATCAAAAGCAAGGCATGTTCAATAGCTTAAAAACCATAAAAATCAAAATTTGTGAACTAAATTTTATATTGTCACAAAGTGCTGTCTCTAACACTAAGACTGTATTGACAGAGTGGTGACAATCAACAACAACAATCACAACAAATTGTTACAAAATTTGCGACTACATTTAATATTCATGAACACATACACATATACACAATTTTGATGATGTTGTTGACAGATGAAATCCAGGGTCATCACAGCAAGAGTGAAAATTCAATAATCTTTCACAGCCATCCAGATTATCACTCACTGCTTGCAATGAAACCAATTATATTACTTGCAGGTCCTGATGGAAATGCATGAAAAAACAAAGATGTAAATGTAATGAAAGAAGTACTGTAAAATCTGTATTAAAAGCTGCGGTTTCTATTATAATAGTAGAATGCAAGAGGGAAATTGGTTTCTATTAGAGCATCTACACATATGAGAAATGGTGATTTTTTGGTTCTCAATTGTTTAAAAGAAATGGGTGCGACTTCTATTAGGGTCTAATACAAATATTACAGTCTGCAATGAATATAGCATGAATGTTGATGCTACTGGCATTATTCTCAAGTCAATAGATTAAGGTCATTTGTGGATATTAACAAAAACCATGGAAACAGCGATATTTGAGCCATTTATTATTATTTATTTTTATGGGGATAAAATTTTGCCACAACTAAAAATATCGTAACATATAGTGACAAAATAGTATTGCTATAAGACGATTAATTCTGACACAAATTATTAGAAGATTCCGGGGATTGCTTTCAACTCTATAATAAAGTAACGACTATCCATGGATATTTTAATCCATGTATTAAATAACTAAACCCAAATAAACTTTGAGATACCAGATGAATGTACACTGCAGGAGTAAAAATTTACCAGTAAACAGATTCTGTAACAACCATTCATTCTCACTATATAAATGCTACCGGGGGTATTAGCATAAGCCATAATATATAATCGGACATATTACCCCAGTTGTCCCCTTTGTAAATTGACGAAACAATGAGGTCATTGGCTAATTCAAATTCGTTGTGGACAAATACAGCAGAATAATAGGATTCTTGCAGGTATGAATAGGATTACTGTATAACACTTTGAAATAGCTACATGCCATTTTAGCGAATTTGACTCAATGCATGAATTAGCACAATCTTAATTTAGCTAAAGTGTTAATCTCATTATCAGAATATACCAAACTCAGAGCTTAGCGGTCAGGAGAGTGGGCACTTAGTCGAGCACCCCACTCGAAAAATTGGCCAAAAGACAATGAAGTGCTGAGGAAGCTTAGTCAAAACATATTGTTCTAGTAATGCTATTTTTCTGTTATTGTTTATGTTGATTATTTCATTTTAGCTGTAAGCATTTAACATTTACAGCCACATTCTGAGAATTATTTGATCAGTTAGCAAGATGACTTGTAACTTTGCAATCCCATATAAAACTTGACGGTATCGCACACATGAACATTTCATCATCTTACTAAAGATGAGAATTTTTCAAAATGAAATACCTTCTTCAGAATGTACATTTTTTAATATTTCTTGAAATACGTAAACAAAATTAGCAAATCATAATAATGATCACCCCATGAAATAATGAATGATACATCTGCAAGTGGCTCTATCAAACACCAAAATGTTTTGCAAAATTGAGAGCCATCTTGGTAACCAACTTTCCAAATAATTCTCAGAACGACTATAAAAGGTGAATAAATTATCATTACTATTATTCACACAAATGTGTTCTATTGCATACAGCACTCCCACAAACGCTATGTATACTGAACCCATCTAACCTCAACAATGTACCGTAAACAAATGTTTACAAACATTGTAGTGGTATGTCATATCAATTTGTTATATGCAAAAGATAATAGCGCAAGAAACTAAATATCATCTATTCCTATGCAAATGAACCCAATTAAGACGAGTCCCAGAGATATAACTGAAAATATTTCTTTGAGGATTATTTATAAAATGATATGTTGATTTTGAGACCGACTTGATCTGTGGTCATATAAGTAATATGCATAGAATGATGTGAAGTTGGCAATGTGATAGGATCCTCTTCTATTCAGTCAATCATAATAAATATATACAAGTTTAAAAAAATTTAGTTAAAGGCAGAAGGGAATGATTGGATTTCGCATTATAATTACGAATAATTCACTGGGTAAGTGAAATCCACTGAGATACATCAATGTGCAGGCTTACAATAAAACTAATTGATTCATTGAAAAATCAATGAAACCCAGGGAACTAGCTTAAAGAAAAAGTTAAGGCTAACAACATAATACTCCCAGATAAAAGAGCTCGGCAAATGTAAGAACATGCAATTTACAGTTTTCTTATATCACTTTTCATTCTCCAGATATTAAACTTTTCATCAATTTATGTAGTCAGCCATCTTGATTCTCAAGCAAAGGATTATGGGTAAAGTATGACATCATAGAATCTCTTGTCAGTAATTATTGAGTAAATGATTTATCTGATGCTTGAGAATCAAGACGGCGGACTACATAAATTGATGAAAAGTTGAATATCTAGAGAATGAAAAGTGATATAAAAAAAACCTGTAAATTGCATTCTCCTACATTTGTGGAGCTTTTTCTTGAGGGGTCATTATGTTGTTTGGCTTGACTTTTCCTTTAAAAGAGTGAAATTAAACACATGTGGAAATTAACGCCTTTACAGTAAAGTCATAAAAAGAGGAAACATTGACTAAGATAGAGCAAGTTCTATGAACATGTATCACTACGTTTACGTCTTTCATTCAGGTTAGGAGAAGATGGGGTGCTGCTACTGGTGCGGTTTGTAATGCTATTATCACCTGCTGACAGGTAGGGATGCGTAGCCAAAATAACACTTCGAGGAGATGGCTTGGAATTGGTGGGTTGGTCAGTTTTGTAGTTATCAGGCTGAGAACTACTCCTAGGTCGTCCCTGGAAATAACCGAAAGCAGTATTGAGCCACTTTGACGGAGTTGAAGCTGGAAGAAATAAGACATAAAAAATCAGTTTACTAATATGTTAAGATACAAGGTAATTCAAATATTTGGAAAAACCCATTACATGTACTAAATTGTTACAACCATGCTGATAAACTGTTCCCAACATCAATATTGAATTTTGAAAAAGGGGTAATGATCAAAATCCCCTTGGTTTTGGGGATTTGTTATCCAAGATTTTTGTCATATTTGCAATATGGTCTCTTCAGGTAGCCATTAAACAAATAGTCACCAAACTACTATTGGAATAAAATACAGGTCAAGCAAAAAGGTCTCAGCATATCTCAAAATTTCATTTGGTTACATCCAGGAAACAAGCAGCCTGTCGGCTGAGATAGCTCCGCTGTTAGCAATGCACATGGCAATTAAAGAACAGAAGATATCATTAGAAAATGAACAAATCTGAGAGAGGTCCACATGTAGTACCTATATGTATAATATATCAAAGCAATTGGACTTGCGGTTTTTAACAAGAAGTCGAAAATATCACTTTTTACCAAAAATGACAAAAATATTCACCAAAATTAAAGAATTCAAGATATCATTGTGAAATGAACAAATCTGAGAGAGGTCTACCCAAGGTACATATACACCAAGTATCAAAGCATTCAGGCTTTTAGTTTTCAAGAAGAAGTCGAAAAAGTAAAACATTGACACGGACGACAGACAATCACTCGTATGATAAGCTCCGCTCGACAAAGTCGACAGCGGAGCTAAAAAAGGTAGATATTTATACAATGATTATAAAGGCTATGGGTTTTTTAGGAGACAATGTTTTAAGGTAGAAGCCTACTCATAATTTTTGTGAAAGTTACTAATGAGCTATCGTTCCATGGCACCATGAAATAGCATTTGTGTGTTAGACTGAGAAAAAAAATATCTCTGTTTCTCTGTATTTTCCTGGCCTTACTGCAACATATTTTGATAAATTTGTTCTAAAATTATATTTTTTAAAAACCATTAATTTTAAAACAATTCCATAGAACTTAATGTTAAAGAAAAAGTGTTGAAGCAAGGGCTTTGAAGGCAATATACTCTAGGGCATTTTTATCTGTTTTTGCCTAAATTCCAAAGAGTAAGCCCTGAATCAGCAAACAAACCCACTCAATAAAAGCAAGTGATCAGATACCTCAAAATAGGTATATGGTATTTGATCTATTAGTATCGGTAGAACATGAGCTTACAAAATTAACATATGTGTGTACAAAGGTGACATTTAAATAATCCAGCATACAATAAATTCATTTTTGGGTTTTTGTGCGCTTCTAATAGAGTAAATATGGTATTGATAATGGAATACAAACTCAGGTACTTGATATATCACCAAGCTAACAATGACTGATTAGATAGAAAAATTAGATTAAACTGAAATAACCTGTTGTACAAATGCAATACACTATAAACCACAACAGAAAAATTCAGCAAATTTTGAAAAACTGTAAAAATCATGACATTTTGTAGCTGTGAACATTTCTCTGCGGCTTTCCTACTGTCTCCACAAATGCCTTTAAATCCTGAAGTTACCCTTTTTAAGCAGAGACAATTTGATAGCAGTATTTCTCAACAAATTTTGAAATTTTTTAATGAATTATTCTGTAATATTTCTCAGTTCTATTTGATTTGATAAACTTAATTTCCAATTGTCTACAGGTCTTAATCAAAATATTTGAAAGAAATTGTGAAACAAATATGTGAAACGTGATAAAAATTAATTTTATTGTTGTAAGGATTAATAGATTTATCACTTACCAGGGGACCTTGGACGAGGAGGACTCGGTGGTGGAGTTTCCTCGATATCACTGATAACTTTATGCTTGTGGTAGTTGGCATATATATTAGTAGCCGCAAAACAGGCATTAGGTACTGAAGCCATGATATTCTTTTTGTATTCTAACTGAAAATAAAACAAGAAACAACAATTTTGTTAAACTAGAAATGAATACAATAAACCAAATTATTTGGAACAATAAGAAAATTTGATGACTGGGAAATCAGTTTAACATCCAGATTTCTGCACTCCCCTTTGGGGCATTTTTATTTTCGAGGTCAGGTTCAGCTAAGCGCCCATCCATTCAAAAATGCTCTTATTTTGACTGTCTTGTCATAAAATCTGGACTTTGAGCATTTGTTCCCGCCCGACCATCATGAATATCATGTAAATGCAAAGATCACTCTAACAGTGGAATAAACTATGTTTTGACAACGACCTGGCATGAAAAGCAGTAAATACTTGATTTCATATTCAGTTTACCTTTCAAAGTTGCTAATTACCATTTTTTTAAAATCAATTCTAGCAATTCTGCTAAAATCAATTCTAGCAGACTCTAAAACAATAAAATTGCCACCACTTGGCCAGTCTAAGTTTTCTTCATAGACCCAAATCATTTTCACATCATAAATTCTGATGGTACATAATTAATATTGTAATAAAATGTGCATAATTTTCTTCATTGTAAGAGTTGTAGAAATCAATAATGGCGCAACTAATTTCACATTTTATTTTCTCCAATTTATTGAGGGGGTTGCTGGGCAGAGTCGCCTGGTAAGTTAGATGAGTACGGTAGACATGTTGTAAAAAATGTTGATATTTGTACAAACTTGTAATTAACAGACATAATGCAAATGATTTCCATGTCTAGAGGTAGTATGGTATGCATTTTAATAACAAAAGGAACACAAGTTATATACGGTAACAAGATATAACAAAAAGGCCCAGGCAATTTTTATATTCAATATTGTTCTTCATTGTAAAAAAAGTTTATACAAAACAAGTTGTACATTTATGTACAGAACCAACAAATTTTGTACTTCAGCTATAAGAATAATGATTTTGAAAAATGTCTGTTTGTTTGTCTGTATGTATGCATGTTCCACCGTTATCTGCTGATCAGATTGCACAGAAACTTGGTACATAGGTGCTGTGGGAGAATGCACAGACCTGATTAGTTTTCGATAACAATCTGACTACAAACCAAAAATGTACAATCAAATTTATTTTCCGAGTATTAGTAACTCCAATAATGTGGATCACATTGTTTTAGTGTTGTAAATCTCAAATAGCGACAAACATAAGTTGCACCAAGCTTCTCGTTTGAATTAATTTATGCCGCCAGTACTCTTTCCAAGCTTTCTTCGATTTTACGTCAAATCAATATCAATCCATAAATAAGTCAAGAGTACATTCATGAACTCACTTCGAAATCTTAGATTTGGCTACAAAAAATGTCAGTTTTGCTAGGAAGAATAAAAAAATCTATGAATTTTTCTGAGAAAATGGTTATTATATAATCATCCAAAAAAAGATACAAAAATATTTTTTTGGGGTTTCTTCATGTTTGTCAAAAGGTTAGGCAAGTTGGTAACTGGCTAATAAAAACAATTAAGTTTTAGCCACCATGCCTAAAATTATGTGACCTTTAGTGAAATCCCAAGTTCAAGATTAAATCAGGTTTTACTGATAGTCATTTCGGTGTATATCAGGGCATGCCATTCAAGGAACTTGCTAATCACTCTCTCAAAACAAGACCAGTGAGAGCTAATTATAACTCCTATCGGTAATTCAGATCATTTTGAATAGATTATATTAGCATAGCTACCCTAATCACTTGTGTTACTAGGTTCAAGAGAGACATTTTTACCTCTCCAGCTATTTTAAAATGACCTGGTAAATCAGATCAAGATGCAAGTTGTTGAAATACTACCTTTAAAGAAAGGGTATTTTATTTTTTGTTGATGCATTTGCATTACAAATAAATTCACTTTATTGAATTTCAAGGCCTCTGATGGATGAACAAGGTGAAATCAAGCAGAAATACGCTGAGAACTAAATAAATTATAATTACAGAGAACATATATCACAAAGATTCAATCATTGATGCTCTCAGTTTGAAAGGTTTATAGTACCGGTAGTACACAAATTAACATCAGTACGAAAAATGTTTTTTGTTGCAAGGCATACAACATTTTTAAGGGGTTGAGGTAAAAAGTATATTATTAGGTAAATATATTTTTTAAGGTTTGAGTAGAAGGAACAGACTAAAAGAAAGTGGTATTTATTACCAAGAATCACAATTTTCATATCATTATTAAGGCCAGACTTTTATTATCCCTTGTTTCGCGAACCCACCGAATGAGCAGGAGCCGAAAATGAAATAAAAATAAAATTTGATTTCAGCGTAATTTCTCGCGCCCGCCGAATTGTAAGCACAAAAAAATGCTAAAAAAATATTATTTTTATCTTCATTTTTTCACCGCCCGCCGCATAACAAATCCAAGTTGCATTTTTGTGGGAGTATCATGATCAAAGTACCAAAGTCTCACGCAGATGAGAAACAAGGTTATACATGGAATAAAATGTTATTTCATTTCTTTTCTTCTCTCCGATCAATGATCTCACTTACAATTCTTTGAGAATCACACAAATCTAATGGAAAAAAAGAATTAATTTTATTTATTTTTTCGCCTTCCTCAAAAAAATTACCTTATAAAAACTCAAGAAACAAAGAATAAAAAAAGTCTGGCCTAAACATACATGCACCTTCAATTATTTTGATGTTTTAACTGATCTATATTCATATAGCAGCCTCCTATCTTTAAAAAATGCTGACACTAAGTTGAACTATTTTGCCACTTGTACAATTGAGGACCCTTGCTTTGACTACTGTGGTGTTCAGACAGAACCCTTACATCAATAAACTGGTATCTATATCTATATAGCTGTATTGATTAGACATTGTACGAGTTTCTCCAAACTCGCAAAATTTACCAATCTGCAGGTGTTCATAGGTCTCAAAATTAGCTTAAGACATTTTGTACAAAACGACAACTAGCGTCATTGGACGTTTCTAATTTTTTCACCAAATTTTGGGTTTTAAACAGTAAATTTAACTGAAAACACTGGCTCTTTGTCTGAGATGATTGAACAAAATTAGAAAATTCTGAAAAAAATACCAGCAAATTGCTGATGTCTGGTGAGTCACTACAATCTGTAAACAGTGTTAGAATCAAAATATTTCACATTGCAAAATGTACTTATAGAGATTAACAGTTTGTTACTGGGTCAATACTAATAGTAGTGACATATATAAATATCCTGATTGATTATCGCACTAAAAAAATAGCCATGTACCTTTTATTGTGATGTAAATACTATTCAGTGAATTGGGTCATGATGTGGGCTGACCCTTGTTGCTATCAATATCACTGGTTTTATCGATATAACAAGAGAGCATGAATACAGGGGAATAGTCTGTAAGTAAACATGGAAGAACAAAACACCTGTACATGCAGTCTAGCACATTTAATACAGTAGAATCATTTTATTGCATTTAGCAAATACATTTTTAATTCTGTTTTAATTCTGTTCTAGGGGCAATGAAATGTTTATAGCACAGAAAACATTCAGGGAAAAAAAACTATATGATTTGAATTTTCATACATGTATTCACGTCAGTAAATTATTAACAGTTATAGATATGATTGAAAAATAATCATTTGAGTTAAATATTATTGTAAACAACAGGTGTATCCGATTTATTCAAGGCCCTGAGAAACGAAATGACAAACAAATGGCAATGAGCCGTTTGGAGGTCATTTCACTGACACCAATGTCATTACTCAGATGAAGCAGCTTAAGTCAGTCACTGAGGAAATCAGGATTTCTCATTGATAATACCAGTACATGTAAAACTACTCATGATAGAGGCCTTGTTATATCACATGAAAAACATTTACAGTTTGGTTTTAATTCTATCAATCCTATGTTTCTAACACTTTACAGTCACCGCCATATTGTTTTGAACACTAAAACAGCAACGTTTATATAACAAGTTCATGTGGATTTAATTTAGCGGATTTTATTTATCAAGGAAAATAGCGAAATTAAAACCCTGCGATTAATTAATGCTTTTACAGTTATCTACACTAAAGAATACAATGTCTAATTTACAAGAGATGTTCAGATATGAGATTTAGAATGCATAAAAACTTTGTTTGCTTTTGAACTACAGACAGTAGTTGGCCATGAACCAGACCTTGAATGCATCTATTTTTTGTTGTCCTTGAAGCCAATAAATGAGACAAAGTCAGACAAAAGATTACTATATACAAAATATAATTTAATAGTGTTTTTTTTTTTTTAAATGGTCAAATATTATTTGTTCAATTCTTTTTTTGCTTTACAATGCAGCAATTACAACTAAACATGTATTTCACTGAAGCACACTATTTACATGATTCAATAACAGGACTGACAATATTAGTTATTGTGATGGGAAGATGTGCAAGATGCAACATAAGCCAGTTGTATAGCGCTGTGCCATGTCCACAGTGTTGTATAGTGCCTGACCTCCTGGGAGTGGATAATGGGTGGGAAGTCAAGGGTACAGCAGGGTTTTTTTCTAAAAAAAGAAACTGCATAAGGGAGACAGGGTTCCTCCCTACCAGGGTGTGGAGTGTGTGATAATCCTAAGTTAAATTGGAGCATTCTATGGCTTCCTTTGGACCAAAATTACTATCAGACAGGTCATAGTTGGAGACTGTGGCCACATGTGATCCCTGGTCAAGCAGAATTTTATGGTTGCTGGAGGATCTGCTACCCATGGTAAGGGGACGCATGGCCATGGCATGAGGGTGCTGCGCCCCTGTTCCCTTGTACAGACATTGTCAATGTCTCTTCAGTCAAAGTCTCTCAACAAGGGACTGTGCTTCAGAATACAAAATATATTATTGATGCATTGACAAAGTAATAACTAATATTTCCAAGACTTCTCATGATCATGGTATCTCTGTGTACAAATATCTGGACTGAATACTGGGGGGACTACCATAATGATCATAATGTATGTATTGATTCACAAGACCTGAAATAACTGAACACAGTCGATGGTGAATAGAATATAGAATAGAATCTTTATTGCTATCGTACCCCATATTTGAGGTTTTGATGAAAAGTACAATAAAGTAAAACAATCTGAAAAACATGTAAAAAACAACACTAACACTGACAAAAAAAAAATCAAACAAGACGCTAAAATTTCTAAACATAGAAAAAATGGTTAATTTGTATTTTCTGAAGCAGCCGGTTTAAGCATTTCACTTTTAATTGAATTTTCTCGTATATTAAAACAGTTATAGATGTGTTGCGCCACATCATTTATAATGTTTTCATCTTTATTATTTAAAATATTAATTAATAACTGTTCATAGTTTTTGTTGTTATGAGTAGTGTTGCATCTTTTGAACAAACTTTCGCTTTTTTTAGTGTATAACTGACATGACAGCAAAAAGTGTTGCTCATTTTCAATTTCCTTAATTTCACAAACTGAAGATTTTCTATCAGAGATTGGTACATTATTGTACCTTCCCATTTCAATCTGTAAGTGATGGGCACTTATCCTCAGTTTGGTCATTGCAAAGCGATATAGTGGGTTTTTTATTATTTGGAAGTATTTTTCCAGTGAAAAATCTGTTTTTAATTTATGTACGTTCTCAGTTCATTTTTATGGTTTGTGCCTTTGACGTCATTGTCTGGTGCGTGCCATAACGACCATATGTGCACGCATTTAAAAGAACGGCGCATCCTTGTAGAATCGGTTTGAACTAACCAGTTCTAATCGTTTAACGATCTCGAGACGGGTATTGCAAACCAGTCAGCAACTTGTCCGGAACAATACGGCGAAAACAGTAGTAAAGGTCAGGGAGGTTCACGGACTGGAAGGGATAATCATAATGAGATCGATCCTGCTGTGATACACAGTCCAGGGCCGTAGTATTATTATGGTTTCTAATACCGGTCTTAAACACTGCGCAAAATAACTAAAAACAAATTAATAATACTTTGAATACAAAAATCACACATTTACAGAGTGGTCAGCGGACAGTAAAACCCAGAAACAATCCTTGTCCGGTCAAATCAATGTAAGAGTACATAGTGGGGCTGGCAGGATAATTGTTGATACTGAATTCCTGATGGAACTAGTTTCATGATTTACTGGACGATCCGATTGAAAAATTATCAATGAAAGAACATCGTAATTCACACCATAAACGCCATATACAGATAGCAAAATTAAGTATGCAGTGATGAAACTGAACAAATCTGTCAAATATCGGTTGTTTTTTTAACGCAAGTAACCCTAAAGTGGTGACCTTGTGCACGTAAACAGCCAGCTGATTCAGTCATCGTCATTTTGAAGCAACATAGTCACAAAGTTGCATTATTTTCGACAGATTTTCATTGTACCCAACCGTGATTATGACATTACACACTTACTTTAAACTCCGGACAAGCTGTTTTCAAAAAAAAAATCTGCGAAAGCGTAGTCTTTTCTACCTATAATCGAGAAAAATTGGGAAAACACCGTTGTGCATCCTTCCACTAGTTGAACCAGGCTAGCAGTGATGTCATCATCGGCTGTACAATATTTGCATACAAATTAATCGGCCAATCAGATTGCGCGATTTTCTTGACAATCGTCTACTGCTGACTAATCACAATATTCTCCTCGCGTCAGTTGAATCGTTGAGCTCTGGAGCAACAACAGTTACATGTTTGTTGTTTTTTGCGATCCGTTGCTTCTGAAAGTATTACTGTAAGCTGGGAAAGCGGGAATTCCAAATGACAATAATTTATATTCACAAAATAAAGTGACTTACACTAAAATTAATGTCTAACGTTAATTTTATCCACCTTACTCGATTTCTTGACTGGGGAAAACATACACCTAGCACTTTATATAAGATTTTATTTATCAGTATGGTACAGAGGGTTCTGCCTTTGACAAACACGTACATAATATCCGTCCATAACTTTTTCCGTAATGACAAACCAACGCTACCGAAATCATAACTTTCGGGGAGGTAACAAATGTGAACTTGAAGGGCGCTTAGTCGATGCTTACAGTAAAGTTTCCAAACAGCAGTGAGATTTACTTTCAAATTATTTTAATAACGTTATTCTGTATTTTTGTCACATAATAATACAATTCACAAAGAACTAAAGAAAAATCGCAAAACAAAAACAAAAACAAAACAAAACAACAAAGCGGAGAGCACAAATGTGACTGGAACTGAAACTTGTTTACCGTAACATTTCATACTTACAATTAATTGTGCACAAAAATTAGGCCAAAATTTGCCCAAAGTCACCCGTTGGAATTAATATATAACAGTGTCGAGCGCCAGCGCAACAATTGACTGACACGGTGAGGCACACAGGCGGGTCCACGATGACACCACGAGGACTGCAGGTGACATCATCGTGCGATCAACATTGTTTCAAGTTTTTTTCCTCGAGTGACACGTCCGGAAGAGGTCGGATTATATGCGTTATCGTTTTTAGACTAAAATCCGCCTCAAAGTACGCTAAAACACAAATGAAAAAAAAAGTTGCAGAAAAACAAAATTATCTGTACGAAGATAATAAAGTTATGCTGTACACCGTTATCTCCGAGCCTGTGCCGGGAATTAAGTAGGACATATAACACACTATACTCAATGAGGGTAGGGTCAATTTAAAAACGAGGGGCTGGGGAAGGTTATGAAAAAATTTTCGTGAGCGAAAAGCAAATATTAGCATAATGTAAACTAAATGACAGGGAAACACGACTACAAAAATATTTATGAAAATAATTAATACCAATCATTAGCTACATTCAAACTCAAATATCCAATAGTAATTGGCTCAAGACGGAGCTTAACATTGTCTGTGACCAATGCGCGCGCATGGGCCTTCACGTAAAATTGCATGAATTAACTTGAATTACTATTATTATTTGATCAATAAATAGCAGCGTTAAATACTAAAAATCGATTGATAATTATCGATCATTCTGGATGTCACCCTACTCATATCATAATATCACATTTAATATGAACACAACAAGTCAATAACAACTGTCAAGCGTTGTATGAATGAACTCGTTGCTATGACAACGAATAGTTGTTGAATACGTACCATGAAACATCAGATAAAGTAGCACACAGTGGACTTGCCTTATTTGCGTCATATGATGGTCACCATGCGAAAGTTTTGGTGTAGTACGGTCTTGTAGCATGGGCAAGAATGTATATATATAGTGACATGATTAAAACACGCGGCAAATGTGTGCAATTTACGTAAAAGGTCATTAACACTGTATGATGCAATCATCGAAACTGGCTTGACCTTTGACCCGATTAACCAATGCGACGATACTGAATCAACCTTTGAAAAATACAAAAACAAAACAGTTCAAACTAGCATTTTATATTAACCAGACCGCTTTCTCTCTTTCTCTCTTTCAAATAAGTATTTTTTTATATGTATCAAATTTCGAGCAAAAGAATTGTATGAAATATTACTAAAAAGTTTGCATCACAAGTGTACATTTTAATTTCAAAATTAAACTCTCCCAAAAAATATAGTTAATTGTACTTTCGTTAATTACTATTACCACAGTCCCTAGAGGCACTGTGTTACTACTAATAAATAGAAATAAAACATATAAACATCGCGCAATACGTAGAACTAGATTATCAATCAGTACTTGAAGTTTAGCATTTTGAAATCGGCATTAATGATGATGCAATCTTAATTATTGGTATGGAATGTAGCGACAGCTCAAAGTCCACGAAATATTACTCGAAGAGGGTGCAGTCATGTGACTATTGTGGGGGGCATACCCAGTGCGCCGCTCGAGGCAGATCCGATTATAAGATATTGGCAATATTGCACAATATAACGTGAATGATCAATAATACGGATTTTTCAAAACTGATCGTATCTATTATTTAATATTTTAACCCAGAGATGTTAAAGGGCGGTAGTCGTCGCGCTGTTCATGTGCGATATCTGTGTTGATAAACATTGCGTTTCCCACAATCCAATGTGCCCTTCTAATGGAAATCATAATGAAAAGTATGAGGTTTGAACTCCGGGTTTGACCTTAGCTGCAGTTCTGTAGCTCGCTTGGTTTCGCTGTCGGTTATTTTGTTCGTCGTGGTGTTAACGCGACGACGAACAAAATAACCGACAGCGAAACCAAGCGAGCTACAGAACTGCAGCTAGGTTTGACCTGGGCGCGACTAGCACTAATTACCGCTCATGGCTTCTTCTGTACCTTCTAAACACCTAATAAAATACCTAAATAAAGCTTGGTAACGTCTAAGTTTGTACGTGGAGGTAGAAAAGAGAAGGTTTCATGATGCTTTGGATTTGTTTACTCAGTACACATTGTAATTATTTGGCAAACACGCTGTCAAATGTCACCGTTATTAATCGGCTTACATGTTTCGGCTGTATTCGAAGCTTCACGAAGATTCTCGACGCACTGCGCATGCTCTAACAGATAACAATAATAGAAAATGCAGCGAAAAATCTATTGCAACAAAAGGCACGATTTTCAACATCTGCACAGTTCGCAGCTAGTTCTTAACACCGATGAAAAATGCCCCGTCAAAACATCTTGTTATAAACTTATCATGTATCTTTAAATTTCACTGCGGAAATTTGCGGGATTTTTTTAATCAATGTCCAAAGTTGGACGACTATTTCGATGAAAAATATCACATAATACATGATAATGGCTTCCCGTACTACTGGCATTTGATTATTCATGAGGGCGTGCACAATTTTGATAGAAGTTTGATACTGCTCACAGCACGCCTCGGGACAGCGCACTTATAATTACTGGGTAGATAAAATAACATGCTATGAAAAAACAAAACAAAAACAAAAACCCACAGTAATCATCAAATAAAAATAGTTCAACCATTAACAAATTACTGACGCAGTACAACCGTAGATGGCGCTACCATTCATGAACAAGCTCTCACTGCATAATGTAAAATCGATTCTATGCTACAGACAGAACGCAACCTTGAATTCAGCCATGTCAGTGATGGTATTATGCTCATACCTGGGGAGGGGTCAATTTGATTGCTGTACATTTTTTTTTAAATCAAGGAAATTCTTGAGAAAACTAGACAAACTTCCAAAAGTCCACACAAAAATAAATGAAAATTGGAGTTCTCCTTGCAAATAATGTACCACCACAGAGGGCGATACCGCCTAATGAACATTTCTTCAAAATTTCCCCCAAGTTGTTCAGTGTAATACGGTTACTAAAAACTAAAGTAACTGAGTGTATTGAACAAAGAACTGATAGAGCCCAGACGAGCTCGCGACGACACCGTGCCTTCAGTAGAATAATCTTTTGCGGTCTCTTTGTTCTAAATTAAATACACTTACTGTATGTACTTAAAATGTTTTTTCCTACGAAAAAGATGCACGTTTTTCTCGTGTTTGTGTTTAATAATAGTACACACGTAAGTCCCATTTTATTATTCACAGCACAACTACAAGAAGCTCAAGTAGGTGTGAATGAAGATTAGCTCCTAAGTTTGTCATTTACAAACACCTATAGACAAAAAAATGATTATTTTAATCATGAAGGTAAAACTTACCTACATCCATGTTTCACATTTGTTTCTTCCTTTCATGGCAATGTTTCAAATAATTTACCATTAATCTAACTGACTGGGTGTATTAAAACAAAAGATTTTCTCCAATTTTACTTTTGAACAATTTTGGATTGCTAAAAATATGATTAGCAGCTCTGTGATTGTGTTCCCGTTTTGAACCTGAACGTTCTCTTTGAACTTGGGCCTTCTTGCCTTTGAACTGTATATTGTACCATACATTTTTGTTTGTTTTGTCAATATTTGTTGTGTTAAAAAAAGAAATAAAAAATTTATAAAAAAAAAAGTTATGCATGTAACAATAGAAAAACAAAATGTGCTCCTGTACTTTCAAAACGTTGTCTGAAAAAAAAGGACATGACTGACACTACAAATTGTAAAGAAACACTTACATTTTAGAAATGATCAAAAATGGTACATTGTAATTAGAAAAAAAAAAAATTTATGCTTCATAGCGTTCTTTACATTGGTGTATTTTTTGATAGCAAGAATACGAACAGTGAAAATGTTAGTTTTTCAGGTTAGTCGTTTATCGCATATTAGTTTACTCTTTCATGTCATGTGCCCCTAAAACAAACAGTCTAGACATTTTTTTTTCTACAAAAGTGTAGGTTTGATAGATTTTGGCCATCATTGTTTTGGTTACAGCCATCAAAACCAGTGGTTGGCAAATGTAACATGGTGCTTGTCAGGAATGAAACCTTGTATACACATTGCCATGTCCATACACTGTTTGACAACTTGAATAATTTCAACAGCCCTGATTAAAGATTATTTTAAAATACTTCTGTTCCCATTCCAAGTTGGCACACTAATTCAAATTATTTAGTAAATGACATCAGTGTTCAGGGCGGCATATTCATCTCAAACCAAGAGATCTATATTATTTATAGGGTTACTCTGTACTTTTTTTCACATGTCATTTCTCTTAGGAAAATCTCGATATTCTGCAGACACAAAACATTTTTAACAGTTGTGCACTTCGTTTCACCATTTTGGTATCATCTGAGAACGACATTGAACTTCAATGTTTTTTGGTAAAATTTACTTTAAAATTGTAACCGACCTAGACCATGAACAACATTATCAGACCAACGGCCATGCAAGTTTTAAAATTCCCAGACCGGCTGAAAAATTACCCGAACAGCAAGTTCAACACTGCCATGGGTTAACTGTTTTCACTATAAAATTTTGCAATTTCATAGCATTACCAAGACTTGAGTGAAGACTAACATTTTGTGCGTCCCCTCAATCAAATTAGTTTACTATAAATTATACAGCACCCAGTAGCAGCAAGCTACTGTAAAATACATTATATTAGTTGGAATTAATTTTCACAGAAAAGATGTTTTGGTTTTAAATATTTTCAATGATTTTAGACTAGTTAAATGTAAAATATAGAAAAACGTTTTTTTTTTTTTTATAATGGATTTTATTTTCACTGATACATTGCTACAGGGAAAATAAAGTACAGTATAAGGGACTTGTATCGACACTGTATTTAACTCCACACATTTATTATACAACAACCAAAGTAAGTTACATAAAAGTGCCCCTTTTAACAAGACTGATTTGATAAAGAAAACTGATAAAATATTTACAGTAAACCTAAAAAAAATAACGAACATGGGAAACAGTCAGCTGATTTATTGTATCTAGTAGTTCTATCACAAGATAAGTCAACAAGATAAACTACCATATCAAGGTGCAATTCTTCACTTAAACATTGAAGGTTTCAGACACTTTAAATTTTTTGCTTACAAGAAAGGTTTCTAATTTATTCCCTAAAATATGTTGCTTTTGATCCAATGTCATATTTCAATTACATTTTTTTGTGAAAATCAGTTTTGAAAAAAAAAAATTCTGTGTTGAGTACCCAAAATAGACAATAGCGGTGAAAGGCTTCAAGTACACACTACCGGGTAATATGGGTAATGCAAAATCTGTATTAGAAATTGAGACATCTATTAAAATGGAAAAGAGGGAATGTGCCTTCTATTAGACCATTTACATATACGAGAAACGGTGAATTTTTGGTTCTCAATTGTTCAAAAAAATGGGTGTGGCTTTTATTAGGGATGCGACTTCTAATACAGATTTTACGGTAGTAGCGAACAAAATTAAATAGTTTTTCAAGTCAAAAACTTTTCCTTTCTACCACCGAGGAGATTCAATTTGATAATTCTAAAATCCTTATTCTATTAAGAGGGGATATATATAATTAAAAAAAGTATAAACGTAACATAAAATTGCCGGTACTAAGTATAAATTTGAAATTCATGAAATTGTAGAAATGGCTCAATGACTATTGCAATGAGGTTTGTAAGTATCAAGATTGAAACGAAGGCAGTGAATAAACTCATCTGGAACAGTTAAAACACACTTTCTAGTTTGTCTTCATAATGATACAAATATTAATCTGTTAAGCCATGATAAATATTCAGAAATGTTCATACAAAGTCCTGAGTCTATCTTTTTATTTTTTGTATAATTTGTTTCTTCTATATTCCTTGTATTTTAGAAAATATACGAAGACTTCTGCTTATATTCCAATATTCTGAATTGATGCAATAAAAATAATGTAAGCAAGACTTGCTATGCCGCCAGGACTGATAAATAACCTTGGTTGGAAATTAACAAGTTTGATCAAATCCACAGAAATTGAACAATATTGACTAGGGGGGAAATAAATTTATCAAAAATTGTATTAATCGTAGATTTCTGTGTCCTGGCAGGAGTTCCACTGAATAACAGCTTTCACATTCAGTGATGTGATAGTCTACACATTGGTGAAGAAAATTCAACGGCATAAAACATTCAAAGACCTGTTTAAAATTTTGTGCAAGGTGTGCAATTGTGTTCAGGTGAAATTACAATCTTATTTAGTTATTTCATTTGTTCTAATTTAGTTTGGTGGGGGTGGTGGTGGAGCAGGGGGTAGGAGTGGTGGAACAGCACCCATACCCTGTGGTGATGAATCCATAGGAGGAGGTGGGGGAGGAGGTTGCCCATATGGCATCATAGGTACTGGGGGTGGTGGTGGTGGTCCTGGGGGAAGAGGTGGTTGTGACGCTGGTGGTGGTGGCATCCCTGGAGGCATCATTGTAGGAGGTTGTGGGACAGGTGGTGGGGGTGGTTGCTGCCATGGTGGTGGTGGTGGGGCTGCCTGTAATTGCCACGGTGGTGGAGGCATTGCATTTGATGTTGGTGAAGAACCTGAAAAAAATAACAAATATGATATTTATACATGACTTCAGGACAATAATCTTTATTCACTGGGATCTGAGGAATAACGTAAAATACTTGGTCTGAATTTACACAAATTGTGGGAAATAAGTATTGCATTTTCAAGGTTTACCAGAAAATATCGCCTTTATAGCAAGAAAAAAAATGTCAACAGTATAGCACACATTAGCATAAAAGTTTCCTTACATAATCACTGACTCATAAAATGACCAAAGCACATACTTTGTATTCAATCTCAAGACAAAGATAATTTAGCTTGTAGTCTTGTGCATAGTAAAATTTTTTACAGTCCTATTTTATAAGCTTCAAAAAATTTAGAATATGCAAAAAGTATATAGCGTTACAGTAATCGAGTGACCGGATAGATGGATTGAGCCAGCCAGCCAGCCAGTCTTAGTAAGTAAACTTTACAAGTAACATGCATCAACCTCCAGTAATGGTTAATCTTTTCACCAAGTTTGAAGTAAATTGGATTACACATGCTCAAGGTCTGGTTCTTGACATGTCATAATACCTGATTGTAGTGATTTTTAGGAACAAAAATGATCGCCATTGACCTATCGTTGAATCCAATCACAAAATCATTGCATGTGTTTATGTATCAAACTAGATGTGCAAGGTTTTATGAGCCTGGGTCAAAGGTAGCTGAGAGATCAACTACGAACGCACGGTTGGTGGATGGACACATGCATGAAGACCAAGTTGGAATTTCGGACTTTGAACAGTGACTAATAATGAATTCTGTATTTTATCTCAGAATTGACTCCTCATCCACTATGACACTGCTGGTACTTAAACATTATAAATTAAATACTCACCATATGGAACCTCTGTACCTGAGAACTGATGCCATGG
Source organism: Saccoglossus kowalevskii (assembly GCF_978046115.1). NCBI lineage: Eukaryota > Metazoa > Hemichordata > Enteropneusta > Harrimaniidae > Saccoglossus > Saccoglossus kowalevskii. The sequence continues at coordinate 5,559,336 of NC_140654.1, forward strand.
TGGTGCAAAATTTGTAGACATCAATGGCGGGGCATTACCTTTAAAAACAAAATTTCAGAAAAATATAAACATTTTTTGTGCAGATTTTTTATCGTACTGCTGCAATACAATTTTGTGGTTGTCATGTGAACATCTTTGATTAGTTGCAATCACTCATTGTTCAGCAAAACTGTCTTAATAAATCAAATGCAACATTAATATTTTTAATATTATAGTCTTGCCTTTGTTAAAATCACACCAAATTTCCTGAGAAATTAAGACAGAATTGTTTGCACATCATGCATGTTGCTTATCCTAAATAGTAAAAGCCAAATATTTTTTGAGTACAGACATAAAGATGCACTTCCAAAAACAAAAGTATGGTCAGAAAAGGTGAGACCAATTGGCACTTTTACTTGAAGAGGTTGATGCTATGGTGTAGAGTATGTATGAATTTAGTCTAAAATTTGAAAGCATGTGGATAAAATACTAACACTACAATATCAAAGAAGCTCAACATGCATGGCAGTCCAACCATAGTACTTCTCAGTGTGTACAAATGACAAAAAAACTTCAATTCACTATATAATGCATTTGCTAGTAGGTAGCGTATGCACTAACACAAATGACAGTATGATGATGGTTAGAATAAGGGAAGAGTAGGAAATCAAACGAGCGGTGCACCGCGGTCATTACCGCGGTGTACCGCAGAATGCCAGGGAGAGCCGCGGACTGCTTATAATTAGGGGTCTCTACCACTGTACCGGTCTCTACCGCGGTCCTCGGTAATGTGTGAAATACGTACTTAACAGTTTCTTTGTGATTCCACGAGTCATTGTTTTAAAATCCGATGCTGTAAATGAATACGATATGTGCGCTTGTTTAGTATTTAGTACATGTATTTAGCGTAACACTGGAATAAAGTTTACAATTGAGAAGAGGACGATTTACAAAGTTTCAGCGTATCCAAGCCGTATCCTGGTTCTTGATTGATTTGGCAGTATCATGTTCACCATTTGTGTCACACTCTAGAAAAAATGGCCAGCAAACGAGAAACGGGCGAACTAATCAAAACAGGTCAGGCTGTCTGCATTGCACTGACAATGACATGATTATTTTCTGTTTCGTTTCATAAATCTTGCCTTGCGCATGTATTCTTGGTTGACAGAATCTTTTCTAAACAAAAGACGTTAATTTTTCTGTTACATGTTCGTGTTCCATGGTACTCGTGAGTGTGAAAGGCATTTTGAATGAATAATTATTGAGTTTATGATACCGTACGATAACGCTAGCTGGCTTGATTAGAATTTCATTGCGTGTGAACCGCTGAGGTCATTGCCCGTTACTGTGCCAACCGCACGTAGTTCAAAAGCACCTGACGTTGTTTTGTTTTTTCACTGGAAATGTAAGCGATCGAATACTCTGCGTTCAAAGTACGCTGCCCCAAGTTTGAAATTACAGTAAATTGTAACGCATGGATTTTATTTACATGAAATTTAGTTTATTTCAAAATGATATAGATGTCAAACCATAATTATTATTATTTGAAATGTTGTTTCTTGACTTGACTTTTCTGGCTTTAATGTTTTGTGTGTGCGTGTTTGTTTACAATATCATTATCAACAACAGTTATTCAGTGGCCCTGTCTCTGAGGCAGTAAGTCGCGGCTTCGACTAAGTCGCGTAGTTCGATGGCTCCGGACGATTGTATTGTGTTTTGCCGTCAGTTTTAAAGTAGAAAAACTAAGTCTGGTATTATCACGTATTTAATTGCCCGCTCAATCAGTTGGAGGTGACAACTTAACATCTATAGACCGTCAATTACTGAAATAGAAAGGGTGATAGCAGCCTGACTCGAGGGGTCGACAGGGGTATAAAAAATAAGTTTGTGTAATTATTGCAAAGGCAACGCATTATCAAGTCGGCAAAGTTGAAATATTCACAGCCAGTACGTAAACAATGGAAAATAAGTTTGCGTAATTATTACGAAGGCAACGCATTATCACGTCGGCAATGGTGAAATATTCACAACCAGAACGGTAACAATTTTTACGTCGGCAACGCAGAGCCAGTAAAAATTTGCGTAATGGGATGTGTACAATAAAAAGGTCAACGCGCGGAGCGTGAATGGTCACCAAGGTAACAACCCACTTGTTCAGCGCGTGACTTGGGGTTAAACTTGGGCCAAGGTTTATTAGATTAGTCAGTTTCGCCAGAAGTGCGCTATTTTTTTCGCTGATCACCCAGTTGTTGTAGTATATATTGTAGCACCAAGTGTGTGACACTCCCTCTTCGACTCCGGGTTGCTTTTCCTACTTAGTGCATGATCTCGAGGTAACGTAAACTGTGGCCTCTCATCGAGTGTTTTACACTCGGAATTTGTACTTCGCCCGATTATATTGGTACGGCGGTATATGCGAAACATTAATCTTTTAAAATAAATCCTGAGACTATACATGATGTAAATTCAAAATAATGTGATAATATTTTACATTATGTGGGGTCTACATTATTCTGGGTTGCTTTGCGATGTTATACCAAGACTCATGAAAATAAAATAGTGTTCTTCTGCGAACTAATATAGACGATTTTTCCAATTTTCTGGTACCACTCGATTTTATTATTTGAACTTGGCGGCAAGTAACCTTTAGTTTCCCAGTCTATTGTGTCCATTCATAGTCTTAACAATAGGGTGTAAATTGCCATGCGAGCCTACCGCACATGACCGCGGTAAACCGGGGTCATGGAATCTATGCATAAATTTGCATAAAATGCGGTCGACCGGCGAGCACCCACCACCACCGCGGTAAACCGCGAGTTTGATTTCCTACTCTTCCCTAAGCCGCATTCTAATGTATGCTATTAGAGCAAACATTTTTATCTTTCTTAGCATATATGCGAATTGTGCTATAAGATAGAGAAGTTCCACAATGAAGATAGGACTTCAAATCTACCCATTTCCTTTGATGATATATTACGAGTGAAATCCAAACTGAAATGCACAACATAGATTTCTCAATGGAACCTCGACTGTCGTAAAAGTCTAACAGAATTATTATGTTTCTCTGTCTTTACATAAAATAATTCCCTCCACATTGAGTGAGATGGATATGTCAGAGTGTGGTACGTGAAAATAGTTGAGAGAGTGCATACACTACCGTCCTTCAGAGAATGCACACTTTCTAAACCAATTAATTTGTCATTTGTATCTATAGCCAAGCATTTTTTCAGCTAATTCTCCCAAACTGTGCATGCAAGTATCTATAAAGGCACTATAGGATCAGCACAAGTAGTATGACACATAAATAGACCAGTTTTGAGTCTCTGGCTGCTATATGAGTGGGCACTAATATAAATTCTCGATGGAAAGGAAAGACAACTCAACTCGTCTTAGTTTATTACATACTTCTTCCCTGGAACTACATGAACGCCAAGATAGCACATAACTCATTATATTTTTCATATTTCACTCTTGGGGGTTTAAGATTTAAAAAATAAAACTAGTACAATAACAATCCTACACCTTGCCTTACAACCCGAGAACATGAAATACCATCTAATAGCTATAGTTACATTTACAAGTTATTCAGTGTCTAACCACTAATGACTCAAGTCATTCTAACCTCAATAGGGCACAATAGACCATTTTCCGTTCACTGTGAGAATCACGCGTTATGCGTGAAATCGAACGTAAAAACAGGACAAACAAAGGTCACAGCGTCGTAGTCGCGTCAAACATCGCGTGGGATTTGACAAACGCGAAAGTATTTCGGGGACATTTCCATGCTTAATAATGTGCTGTTCACATTTGATGATAGGCAATTTCGATTAGTAAGGGTATTTGGAAGCAATATTCCTCTGTCGAAGATCGGCCGGTCAATGTGAGCTACGAAATAAAGAAATTCGAGTTCAAAATCAAATCGTTCGATTTTTGCGGCAGACGTTCGACGCGCATCTTTCATGCATCTCGCGAGATCTCGCGATTGTACGGAAAATCAACTATTGCAAATGACACGCGTCTTTTGTAGTAAAAACTATTTATTCTTGACTGGAGCATCACTCTAAGTATGAGCTTCAGTGAAAGCTCCCCCGGAGGCATGGCAGAGCATAACCGTACTTATTTATTAAAAGTCTGTGTGAAATAGTTGAAAAGAGTAAATTTACATCATTCTTATGACACTGACAGATGAGGTATTTTGAAATATGTATGGTACAGTGTTATGCTACATCTAACACATAGCAGCCCTCAAAGTTAAATTTCTTTTGTAGTGGCCATTTGGAAACTAAATTCATTGTTGGTGGCCAATTGCAAAATTTGCAGCTCTTGTTGTACATTGTATTGTTGTTGGTTGTGATGGCGGTAGAGAATGGTCTATGGACTATTTGGAATTAAAAGTTACGTGGCTGTCTCGTTCTCAACAAGATCTCAACAACATGTTCTCGAAATTGTAATTCCACTATAGATACCATTTATAGACTATCCAAAGTTTTGAAAGAAGGAATTAGAAAAGCAAAGCAGCATTTTCTTTTGGATCTACCATTTTTAAATACTATTGGAGAGTTGCATGACAAGGTATTACGGTAGAAACAATTTATCTAAATTGCTAGACAAAAACTAAAACTCCAGTATGCAACTGAAAGCAAACACACTGATAAAACAAGCAGGTTTCGCCAGATGATCATGAACAAACCACAACCAAAAATGTCTCTTGTACACCATGAACATGGTAAGCAAGTGAGTTGACAATATTATAGAGAAGTTGCGGAAATGAATTTCACTTGTGTGTTGTGACTATAACATGCGGTGTACCTTGTATTTGATGTTGATGCCATGGCGGTGCTCCAGAATGTGTTGTAACCAACATAGGAGCACTGCCTGTATAACAGGAAAAATTACATATTAGCTATTATGCACCGCCACAGACATGTCATGAACCAAATGTACTCTTCTCTGTAAGCCAAAGTAAATCAAGATTTTGTGTGCACTCGTATTCGCCAAAAATTTATTATATGAAAACAAAATACAGTTATTTTCCTGAATTAAACTGGGTTTACTAGAGGTATGGTTCTAATACAGATAATGTGTAAACCGTTTTTTTTTTTTTTTTTTTTTTTATTATAAATATTTGAAATGATTTCAATAATTCTGTTCTAAATTTTGATGGTACACAAACTGAACTTGAATTACTCTGGCCCAAACTAATATGGATGTGATATTCCATTTTCAATTCTATACTTACTTGGTTGGGATTGCCACTGTGAACTTGACGATTGTGGTGGTGGCGGTGGTTCACTTGTTGGGGGTGGTGGGGGCGGCGCAGACAGCAAAGATGGAGGTGGTAATGGAGGAGCTAGAAAAATATATACAGTTGAAAATATTGAATGCCACATGATATAAACGTTTTTATTATTTTATTAACATTGCAAGATGTTTAAGCAATGAATTTTTAGGCACCGGAAGCTTTAGTGAATTTCATAAAATTTAGTTACCTCAAACATCGGCAAATTACATATCACAAATAACTCCTTTAATTCCAGGAGACCAAATTTGCATAATGTCGTAGCGATGTTCATATGATTTAATTCTCACTTGCTCCACCACGAAAATAGCAGTGAAAATTTGACTGTTTACAATGTTTTTCTGGGGACTTACTATGCCAGTATTATTACCTTGAGAGCCTGGCGGTGCTGGCGGAAGCTGATTCCACTGCTGGTTGCCACTACTAGCTGGTGGAGGTGGTGGAGGTAAAGACGAGAGGGGCTGGACTTGCTGTGACATTAGACTTGGAGGATGTTGTTGGTTTGGTGAAGATCCAAGCAAGCTGGGTGGTTTGTTATCCATCCTCCCATGGTGCTGGTGCTGGTGATGATGTTGGTGTTTCTCTTTGTTTGCCCACGGTGGTGTATGAGCATTCTGACCCATCTGTAAAGATTCAAAAAACATGTTATTTTATAACATCCCAATCCAGTGAGCTCATCAATTTGTCTGTTCATATTGTCAATAACTAAGAAGTCTGATGGATAATGTAAGCTAATATGCAGTCAGGAATACAAAAGACAAAGACACTGTTGCAGTACAGTAACCAAGACAACACTATTTGACCCATGTACATTTGTTTAGATCCATACTGAACAGACAAGAATCTGACAAGCTGGCTAAGAGAGTCCTCATGGCATGTATGAGTGAGCACTGAAATTGAAAGCCATAAAGGTACTAACACACTGACAATGTTACTGTTATACAACAAACACCACTGGCAATGTTCCCAGGAACATTAAAATGTTGCAAGAGATTGATTTTGGTGCCTGCTGTATTGACATAGATAGTGCAAGATTTTTTTTTTTTTTATAGATAAACATTCACGAAAAAAACAGCAAATATTCAAATAAATTTATTTATAATGAACATCATCCACATAAAGTACAATGTGGGACAATGATAACCCCCTTCTTTGTCATGGTTAGAAAAAAATCACAAATTGAACAAATCAAGAGAAATGTAGATAGGCATCATGGGTAATATTGCATTATGGGAAAGAGAACTTTGATGTAGATTTGCAATGCAATGTGGTTTGAAGCTTTCAGTCAAAGTTGAAAGTAAATAAATGATATTTTTTTTTGTATTTTCAGGTTAAACTAGTAAGCATTCGCTTCAAAAGCCAATAAACCCAAATAATCACCATGACAACACATAAATTGTAGCAGCAGGAATTAACTCACGGTGAATGAACGATTCCTTACCAATGGTGGTGGTGGATTGACTGGTGTTGATAAGAGTGGTCTGGGTCCAGATGCTGGTTGAGGTGGAGGTGCAGATGATGTAGCGGGAGGTGGTGGTCCTTCACCCAACTCAGCCATCAGCGACATATACTATAGTTATAGAACAGAATAAATTCAGAATTCATAAACATTGCATTCAAAAGAAACTGGCATGTGCACTAATTGACCATATTTGGTTAAATTACAAAAAAGATGTCCACCTGTAACCCAATATGTATGATCATTATACCAACTTTAAATTTACCCAGTCATCTCAGAAAAACAGACTCGAACAAAAAAATATCATTTAACGCTTTTACATGGTCTTGTTGAATCAATGACAACAAAAATGTTGGAAAAGATTGATTATGAAAGGAACAATTTCATGCAGTTGCAGAGAAAGCAATGATCTATTTATACTTATCAACCATAGTTGGTGTGGCCTGAACTGGAACTAAAAACTGACAAATGCCTTCAAATTGTTTTTGCAGGAAAAGATAGCAACGAGTCTGCCAATTCAAATTGCTTTTGAATGACATGACATAAGGTAATTAACCACGAGTCATTTAATTCAGACAAACAAATTGTCAGTTATATGATTAATTACCTCGCTGTCCATTTTAGCTTTGTCTACAGTACTCTGTGGCCCAAAACCACCTCCACCTTCTCGTTTCTGTCGACAATCAGCTGCAATATGACCAGTTCCTCCACACTGCGTACACACAACAGTATTGGTAATATTTTGTCTTTCAGGACATTGCCATGTACGATGACTACTTGCTCCACAATTGGTGCACCTAATACGCATGAACAATATGCAAATAAGTAGTTACTAATAAGTCCTTTATAGATACAAAACATTCCTACTTTTCTGTCATTTCAACAATGCATTTCAAATTATAACAGAAAACAATTTTGATCAGCAAAAGAAAATAGTTTTAGGCTCATGAAAAGATGACATTTTGGATCAAGAAAGGTGAACCTTACAAATTCAACATTCACTACCAAAAAGTCAAATGTTGCAGCATTACGTAAATATGTCAATGAAAGGTCAAGATAGATGTATAACATCACCATGTGTCTCAAGAACAAACAATTTCGAGTAATTTTAATTTAATAACTCTACAAAGATGACAGAAAAGTAACAATGCAACAAACGTTTCCAAATGAAATGCCCACTTCCCAACACATCCAATAACTGAACTTACCTTTTTAGTTTTAACAAACCTAATATGGATTTAGTCCGTCTTCTTGCAATGACCTACATCAAGCATTTTAAACTGAAACCATATTCGTACGAGTGTCGTTAAAAAAATAAATCCTCAATATCTCAGTATCTAAATACCTGATATAATTTTCCAGTGATTTTTTTGCACTTGCATGCACTTTTCAAAATATTTAACAGTCCAAACCGTGATTCTCTGGCAATTTTTGAACACTGCAAAGCATGCCTTTGAATTGATTTCATGCCAAAGACTATTCTACTAGAAATACTGGTAAATAATGGTAGATAGGCCATGCAAAAACAATTATTTAAAACTAAGATGGAGTTAGGGATGGAAGGATGGCATGCAATAGTTCAAATTATGAACTGAATTACAACCACACAAACATCGATGTTGTAAAATATCTTCCTCCTAACAGTGCCATATGTTATTAGTATAAGTTAACAAATTAGAAATTAGCATTCAGTTTATCCAATCAGAAAGAACAGTATGTTTCAAACAAGCCAATAAGAACCTTTGCCTACATTGAACTGATCAATCAGATGCATCAGAAAATATCCTCTGCCAAGACTATTTTTGAAGGAAAAGTGGGTGCCACATTTTATATTCATATTGTTGTTATTGGGTTAAATAAACTAGTACTTCCCTGGGAACAAGACCACCCCTTAATTTTAGATATTTTTACACCAAATATGTTTTATCAGGACAGAGACAATGGCTTTAATCTTAAAAATAAAGTTTATTGAAATTGTAAAAAGAGTGAAAGAGTGTTGGACATTTTTCTTTTCCTGGATGTGAAAGGGTGAACCATGCTTCAACATGACTAAATTCAGAATCACAAGTTTTTAAACACTCCCTTGCAGAGTCTTCAAGCTTATGAACTGACCTAGGAAGCCACAGAGAGCCACTAGCGAGGGAGTTTCCTAGTGACTACCTAGCTTAGTGATAAAAGACCCATAGTCTCTGGGAAAGAGAATGTTTTTTTAAATTGTATATAGATGGTATGTAAATAATACTGTAAACATTTTTGTTTAAAAGTGATGTGGAAATCAATAATGCAACTCATTTCGCGATTTTATTTCCATTATGAGCTACAGTATTATCTCTCATCTAGCACATGGTGAATCATTTAGACATTTTTTAAGGGGGTGATCCTCAAGTATATGACCACCTGTTATTAAAGGGATATGTTGACCCAAGTATAAATCTCTTAAACTTGCTTTAAAAAATTAAATCATAATGGGGCATGGAAAGAGGATACTTTCAGATAAATCTTGTATACAGCAAACATATTCACACAATTTGGTTTCTACTGCTCTAAAGACTGCAGCATGCATTTCATGCACAGCAAGTTCATGTTATAGCACTGTTAGGATAATAACAAAATTATAAATATTCAACTGCTGACTAAAAAGTGCACACCAAAGAAATAAAAACCAAATGAACCTTATCATGTCGTCCTCTCGCAGAGTGCCGTTCAGTTTGGCAAGTTCCCGTAGTTGCATGCGGCGCAGATCATTCTGGCCTTCAGGCGTCTCTATTCCCTGTTTGATAATTTCATTGATCTACAAACACATACACAGACGACACAAGGGGAGAAACGGGAGGAGAAAAAGAAAATATAAGTACGTCCAGAAATACCTTACTGCTTCCGCATCACGTAAAGTGCCGTTCAGGGCAGCAAGTTCGCGCAGCTGCATACGCTTCAAGTCGTTCTGTCCCTCGGGTGTATCAATCCCTTGCCGAATGATCTCATTGATCTAAGAGAAACATGGATATGTGACCTTCACATGTGGTGAGTACAAGGGTGTGTTGGTGTATGCATAAGTCAACTGGGATTCTAAACAGGTGGTTCTTAGTTCTCACCTTAAATTTCCCAAACTGTAAAATTCAGAATATCCAAGAGATAGCGCAGAGAAAGAATTTTAAAACGTGTCTTGCGCATGCCAAGGAAATTAAAACTGTCTTCTCTTCTGTCGTAACAGCAGTTGCCATAAAATGAAGTGAACATTGTGTCAGTTAGGTCTTAGAGGACGTTCTAATTTGAATAATGGTCTTACTTAGATGTATCAAAGCACTTGCATTTTGTTTGTCAAATTCTTTAAGACGACCAACTTTGTCAAAGGTGATGTTGGTCACCATTACGATTGAAATGCAGTCAACAACACTGAACTATTTTGTCACTAATGAGCTTAGTGAGAAGGAATTTTTTTTCCAAACAATTCTTCAAATTAAATTTTTGGAAAGGTACCCTCTCCTTCGTCTGTTTGTTCATTCATTCATTCAATTCTGTCTGTCTATGTCTGTCTGTATGTCTGTCTGTCTGTCTGTCTATGTCTGTCTGTCTCTGTCTGTCTGTCTCTGTCTGTGTCTATGTCTGTCTGTCTATGTCTGTGTCTATGCGTGTCTATGCGTGTCTATGTCTGTCTATGTCTGTCTATGTCTGTCTATGTCTGTCTATGTCTGTCTCTGTCTGTCTGTCTGTCTGTCTGTCTGTCTGTCTGTCTGTCTGTCTGTCTGTCTGTCTGTCTGTGGGTTCACAACTGTCGCAAATATCAATCTAAATGTAGCTGCTGCTGCTGTGTTGGATATTCTGTTTCACAGACATGCTTTCGCTAAATCATGCATTTTAGGTATAAATTTATGCTGAAAAACATGCAGTCTTTGAAAATCAAATCCCAGTTGATTGAAAATGCTTGTCCAGGGTTCAAAAATAATTTGTTGCAGAGAAATACTATCAATATTAACTAAACTTCTGTAATGTGGTTAATTAGACCCAAAGTGTAGGCCTAATGGTGATAACACAGCAGGTCTTGAATTTTCTTTTGATAAAGGCACAATAATTGAAGTAATTAGAAGACATGTGCTGATAAAATATATTCAAAATGGTCTGACAAGGAGTGATAATTAAGCTCCAGTAGGTCTGGATTGAACCAGTAGATCAGGGATTGGAGTGACCTGATAGTGCCCTGACACTGTAAGTGGCCGTGTTATTTTTGTTATTTACAGTCAACATCTGAGTATTTTAAATTGTATTTTCAGGCAAAATGAGTTGAAAGTCATTTCAATATTGAGCCCCCCAAAAAACAATCTGAAATTTATGACCTTTGCAAGTTTTTCTGATTGAATGAAGATATACATTTTACTGTTTACTGACTGAAGTTATTTATTCTCTTCACTGACAAATCCAGTCATGCATTGCTGTTGGAATTTTGCTCCAGGTGCAAGCTAAACACAGCTAACCCAGCAAGTATGTAATATTGAAGTTTACTTGGATGTATTGGCCTCAGTTTTGACAGATATTACAGCCATAAATCTAGTAAAGGTCTGGTGAGAATCTGTTTGAGATTGATAGTATACTCTGACATCAGCAGTCAAACCAGTATATTTTTGAACCCTGTCCCATCTTGAGACCAGATAGAGGATAGAAAGAGACTGAATGATTTGACTTGATCTCACCCCACAAATGAATCAAAGATGTTTTACTAGTTGTGAGAGAAGTCTGCATTCCAGGAAGAAGGTAGATGATGGTGGTAACTAAGGCCAACAGAAAAGCAAATTGTGGATCTAGAAACATATACAGCTAGATAAAAATAAAAATACAGTGAGTACATTTAGCTAGCTGGAAAAGACGAAAATAAAATTAGTACAAAAATGATGACTGATGAACACTATTTTAAACTAAAAAAAATGTTGTTTTGAAATGTTCAAATCGTGTAACCTCTTCATGTTAACTAAGCAGATTCTTTTACAATAAATAAGCTAAGTGGGCAATTTACAAAAGACCAACAAGCTAAAGGGTCTAGTCACAGCTCCTTAGTTTACTGCACAATAATTAGTATTAGAGTTACTTTTCCTACTATTTGTAGCTAGAGTAAACTGTAGGATAGATGCAAGGCACAAATATTTTGGAACCTGAGTGTGGGTTTGATTTGAAGTGCATATTTTGGAACCTGAGTGTGGGTTTGATTTGAAGTGCATATTTTGGAACTTGAGTGTGGGTTTGATTTGAAGTGCATATTTTGGAACCTGAGTGTGGGTTTGATTTGAAGTGCATATTTTGGAACCTGAGTGTGGGTTTGATTTGAAGTGCATATTTTGGAACCTGAGTGTGGGTTTGATTTGAAGTGCATATTTTGAAACCTGAGTGTGGGTTTGATTTGAAGTGAATATGAGTGTGGGTTTGATTTGAAGTGAATATTTTGGAACCTGAGTGTGGGTTTGATTTGAAGTGCACATTTTGGAACCTGAGTGTGGGTTTGATTTGAAGTGCATATTTTGGAACCTGAGTGTGGGTTTGATTTGAAGTGCATATTTTGGAACCTGAGTGTGGGTTTGATTTGAAGTGCATATTTTGGAACCTGAGTGTGGGTTTGATTTGAAGTGCATATTTTGAAACCTGAGTGTGGGTTTGATTTGAAGTGAATATGAGTGTGGGTTTGATTTGAAGTGAATATTTTGGAACCCGAGTGTGGGTTTGATTTGAAGTGCACATTTTGGAACCTGAGTGTGGGTTTGATTTGAAGTGCACATTTTGGAACCTGAGTGTGGGTTTGATTTGAAGTGCATATTTTGGAACCTGAGTGTGGGTTTGATTTGAAGTGCACATTTTGGAACCTGAGTGTGGGTTTGATTTGAAGTGCATATTTTGGAACCTGAGTGTGGGTTTGATTTGAAGTGCACATTTTGGAACCTGAGTGTGGGTTTGATTTGAAGTGCATATTTTGGAACCTGAGTGTGGGTTTGATTTGAAGTGCATATTTTGGAAGCTGAGTGTGGGTTTGATTTGAAGTGCATATTTTGGAACCAGAGTGTGGGTTTGATTTGAAGTGCACATTTTGGAACCTGAGTGTGGGTTTGATTTGAAGTGCATATTTTGGAACCTGAGTGTGGGTTTGATTTGAAGTGCATATTTTGGAAGCTGAGTGTGGGTTTGATTTGAAGTGCACATTTTGGAACCTGAGTGTGGGTTTGATTTGAAGTGCATATTTTGGAACCTGAGGGTGGGTTTGATTTGAAGTGCATATTTTGGAACCTGAGTGTGGGTTTGATTTGAAGTGCACATTTTGGAACCTGAGTGTGGGTTTGATTTGAAGTGCATATTTTGGAACCTGAGTGTGGGTTTGATTTGAAGTGCATATTTTGGAACCTGAGTGTAGGTTTGATTTGAAGTGCACATTTTGGAACCTGAGTGTGGGTTTGATTTGAAGTGCACATTTTGGAACCTGAGTGTGGGTTTGATTTGAAGTGCATATTTTGGAACCTGAGTGTGGGTTTGATTTGAAGTGCACATCCCCCCCCCCCAAACCATTTAAAGCAAAGGACAACTTTAGGATGAAGACTACACAAAGATTCTGCAACCAATATTTTGTACTATTATAGTAAGGATATATAACTAAACGTTCATGACTGTCAAACAAAAAGGGAGATTTTCTCATTGCTAGAAAAATTATAATTAATTTCACTGAACACAGCCATAATATATTTTTGGGGGACATGTGGAAACTAAACAGCCTACAGTCATGCAGGGAGACACCTGTTTTAACTTGAGGTATATGTCATTAACTGCATGATGTGAATAAGATATCTAGATAGATGCTAAAACTGAAATATTTGTATAAGTACATTGAGGTAGAAAAGTGAAATTAGTACATGTACTTTGTAACTGCCTTTAGTGAGAGTATTATACAGATTAGTACATGGTTTTATTTTGCCCGAGACAACAAAAAGATGGATGGTTTAAGCTATACGCATTTTCGCACTCTGTAAGCAAACCTGGTTTTAGTAACGCATGTTTCAATAGTTTCATCAATGACACAGATGGATTGCAATGCATTTAACATATAGGTAACTTTATGCATAAAAATAGCAATTGGCAAAAGTCTTGCAAGCATTATTAAACACAAAACAAAAGGTTTGCAGTCAATACATCTAATACTGTGGGAAAAGATAATAGCATGAACATTTGGTACAAATAAACTAGAATATATATATTGGCTCAGACGATTATTCTTGTCATTCCACTCAAAAACGTAGTGTGAATGTAGGAAATTGTTTTCGTCAACTAACAAGAGGATGATCAATCGTCAATTAATCTTTTTATTAATACGCTATGTGCGAATCTAATGAAGGAAATGTAATGACTGTTGCAGTATTCCAAAACAATGTTTTCTCCCTTTCACATTAACAAAACGAGCAATTGAAAAGAACTTTTTTCTGAGCCAATCTTTCAGTAAAAGGGGATTAAACAGAGCAAGGGGATGCAAATTTTAACAGCATTCACAATATCACCAACAACTAAAAGAAAATAGGAAACATCATAAGCAAACATGACAGTGCATTTGGTAAAATAAAGTACATTCAAAAAAACACCATAGCAACCACAGAACCAAATAGGGTAATATGTAAGATGACAAAATGTTAGCAAACACGACGAATGCAATAATAATATAACAATAATATAAAACATTTGTGGTTGATAACATCCTGTCAGTTTTAGAAAAAAGATAATTTTTCTTCATAGCATCAGAACTCTCTGAAGCCAGATCAAATTTAAATTGTAGGTAATGACCGTCAATTTGAATTTTCAGTCAGATTTAAAGCATATTGAATTATAAAATTTGGTGCAGTTGATGCAAAATTGTCAATTTTAATAAACTTGATTATCCAAAGCTGACCGACCAAATTGAATAACATGGGGTGGGGTTTGGGTCCTAATACGTTGTACTGTCAGACAGACGCTTTACCTGATCGACTGCCTTCTTGACACTTTCAGCATTATTCGCAGTCACTAAGGCATGTAATGGTTCATCCTCTCCGGGCAATGGTTGTCCATCCTTGCGTCCAATCTTGCCTTCCTTCACAGAACCTTTTCCACGAATCATGATTTTGGCCCCTGTTTCTTTTTCCATTTTTTTTAAAGTGTTTCCTCTGTTTAAAATACAAAGTTAGTCATTTTAACAAATAGTGCACAGAATTATGCGAGTCAAAAATTGATTTCAGAGATATTTAGTAGACTAGTAGATTAATTTTTTGACAGTCGTCCTTTTTTTGATATTTTCAAGAACAAAAATTTACTCATAGCCACATTTGTCAAACTTTTAGGATTGAAATTTGGTGGTCTACTAGTAAGAATACTGAAGTTTAACAGTATTGATCTTGAAATTTCCTACAATCATTTGAATAACAATCTACGGATTCATTGCTTCAAGGAAAGTTTGCAGAAAGGCATTAGATTTATCACTCACACAAGACTTACCTAGGGCCTATTAGAAGGCCGACAAAATTAATGTCTGGATGCTTATCTTGAGGTATTGTTACCCTGTCACTAACCCTCTGAACAGGAGGTCTGTTAAAATAACATACAAATTCATTCATATAAACATATTTTAGCTATCTTCTGCGTTAAACTATTTTGCAATTGTAAATTAAATGATTTGCTATCAATATCTGTCACATAACCAACTTACTTATAATCAGCAGGTGGCTTGTATTCTGGGTTTAACACAAGCGCCTCTTGGATCAGTTTATGACGCTCTTCTTCAATCTTTTTACGTGTACGATACTCTCTGGTATTCAACCGCTTACCTTCGCTGTTATAAATAGGTTCTGGAGAAGGGGATCTGTTAATAAAATAGAAATGCACAGATTACGTTATTAATCAAGTTAACTATGTCTATACCAACCTATTTAGGGTCTTTATTACTGATTCTTGGCACACTCAAAGACAGAAATATCTTTTGACAGACCGAGACATACAAACAAGGCAGAGTTTTATTTGTAATCATATTGGAATACAATGTCTCTGAAATCAAAGCAGTGTAATTGCTAAGGTTTTGATCACACTGTATAAAAATAAAATCAACAGCCCTTTAATGTAAATTATGAAATCATGGCATCGATAATATTGTTTGCTGGGGGTTGAAGAGGAGGGGTCATAGTTTTTTATGCCTAAATCATTGGTTGTTGTTGGGAGGAAAGATGGGGGTCGAAGATGAGATTTTATGTTCAGGCTAATATAACATAAAATATAAATATATACAAAGAATTAGATGAGAACATATAACCATATTAAACAGATTTTAACAGATCGAGTTTTCTCACAACAAAAAAGAAATGGCAGGGACGAGTTCTACAGTTTCATCGAAATGTGGTACAAGTACATACATTGAGCATATCGGGGGTAAGTTAAATATTTTGAAAAATGTCATTGGTGGGCTTCAAACAGATGCAATTAATTTAACACAAGTAATCCCAGTATATTAATATCTAATCTTCATATTCATTTTGCTGAAAGAACATTTTAAAGAACCTCTATTGTTCCAGCATTTTACTGGCCAAATATCGTTCCTCCGAAGCCTTAGTCCAAATTTCTCAGCAAAGAAACATTTCTTTTAATTTTAGTGTTCAAATACAAGGCATATTTGAGATCTCACACCAAATCAGCTTAGGGGAAACACAGAAGAGATTGATAAAAACATGCTTAATAGGCATGGGAATACACTACATACATGCAACACCTGCAACTAATGCAGCATATTTAACCTATCATATCAGTAAAATAATAAAGATGACAACGTTCTAGCTGCAGACTAAAATTAGCATGAATATTTTAAAATTTATGCTTCTGTCATCAAAATGTTCAGGCAAGATCGGTGAATCTAAATGACCAGGACAATTGCTGGCTCTTGTATCAAATTTAATACATTTAAGATTACTGTATCAAGCTAAATAATTATCTCAGTTTTATTTTTGTTTATCAAAGAGCTGAATTAAAACTCAAGTAATATGCAAAGTTAAGCATAGAATGAAAATTCAACAGCGAATATTTCTACTTTCACACACATATAGTTGACAACTGTCATTGTGAACAGGGGGGTGGGTGTCAATTTGGAAGTAGGAAGAAACTTTTTTAATAACACGACGATTGCATTAACTGAGAAAGAATTAGTGTGGCAATATTATCAACATGAAGTGGTAAGGAACAGTTAAATATATTAAAACTACTGTCACCACTAAAAGAAACTCACCAAAGAATGTCTAATGTTAGGTTATTTACAATAATAATAATAATAATAAGTACAGTGATAACAATCAGAGGATGACGAGACAAACATTACATGCAGGACAAAAGCAGAAAATAAGTGTTGGAATTAAAGAAGGTGGTCACCATATCGTTAATTTGAAGATTTTGAACCGGAAATGTGTTGCAGTAAATTCAAATCTGCTGCATCAATAGAAGAATTAAGTCTCCTCACCAAGTTTGAAAGCACCCAGTTTCAATGATGAAACTCAAAGCAAATGACCTCCAGAAATATTTGAGCTATTGCATTACTACATGTAGCTACATCTGATTAATTACAAATGTTAATGTCATTCTACGACAAAAAGATTCATCATCCAATCAGACAGTGCCAAATAAAAACAAAACTACCGTACATGTAGTTGGTCTTGAATTATAACAAGGAAAGTGGGGTTGTAACCATCAGATGTGTCTACCCAATGAATCTCAAGCAGCTTTTGACTGCTTTATTTATTTCAGTTCTAGAATTTAACAGAAAGACTATAAAACTGATTTCCAAGTGCACATGTCCCTACATCTCTATACATGCATTTCAAATAAAAGATATGGTACAAGTGATGTTGGCCAGAAAAAGAATTTTGCACAAAGGACATAAAAAAGAAAGAAAGATTTGTTTCACATCAGTAATGAATCAAATTAATGGCATCATTACAACATTTTACATCATTCAGTCATAACTTGTGGTATTATATGATGGCCATGTGAGGTAATTTGCACATTTCTACAAATAGGACTAAACATAACTCTTGTGGTCTTATCTAGTAAAGCCAAGAGTACAGGGATCTGAAAGTTTCTAAAAAAATAAAATTAAAATAAAATACCGGGGTATTGTAGGTACAATTTTTTTTAATCTCTCCCTGAATGGAAACAAATCTTTTTTTTCATCTGATGGACTAACGTGTGACACAACTGTGCCTATTGTATTGCATCAAAAGGGATTTTCTGATGAATAGTAGACCATTAGAAGTCAGGCACAGTGAAATATGCAGTATTTGGGTTGCAAAGAACGATTTGGGAAAACAATAGAAAAGACACATCTTGCGGTGTTAAATGGTAATGAGATTGGCTTGGGATCAGCAGGATTGATTAAATTCTGTCAACTTAGGGAAACTAATATGCAAATAAAATACCTACTATTAAATACATTATAAACTAGAAAAAAAAACACATTTAAGTCCTTTTTACAGACAAAATTTCCTAAAGGAACAATTAAAATTCACAAATATTTTGCAATTCAATTGATTTACATTGTTTCCAACAAAGTAATTTGCATATTAGTGCCCCCTAATAGCCTCATGAGAATAACCAATTTGGCTTCCTGCTAAATTCAAGTCTTGGATGAGTGCTTGAGATCACACATGACAAACAAAGCTAGATGGAAAGAAACTTTAAATATTTAAAGGTTGCATATCTGGAACAACAAGTCTTGTATAGTATTCAAAAAGCTACTATGACAAACGTTGCAAAAAATGAGATTAAAAATATAAAATGCAGTGATATTCATAGACTAGGTAGGACAAACAAAGACAACTTGCTCAACCAGAGAAAAGATTTCATCAGATTTTACATTTTCCCCCCCCAATAATTGCTACAATGCTAAAAAGTTCCTATCACACGCAAGTAATTTCCATCATATGTATCAGGTGAATTAAATGAACATTTCAAATGGAAAGGATGTGCTAAATTTTTGGTTTAACGGTGTATTTAAAATATAGAGGATGTTCAAAATAAAAGTCATGGGAAGGGTACTAATCACAGCCAGCTAGAATCAAATGAAAACATCTGGTTGTTAAATCTGATAAAACCTGTTCATTAACGCATGCACAAACCAAGCCAGCTAATAATAATAAAAAGGATCAGATTCCAACGCTTGTTAAGTTTTTTTTAAAAAAAGTATATTTTCTTGAATCATGAAAATATTTGATTTGAAAAATTTGGAATAGCCCCCTGCTGATACACAATTTTAGGCAGAAGGCAGATCAAAACTGAATTTTTTGAATTTAGGGTCACTGGTACTATGTATGAAAGCAACAATTTATGCTGTCAAAACAGAAATGGTTAGGTAGTAAAATAAAAATAAGGTTATTATCAGGCAGCAATGAATACGCACCATCTGAAAACCAAGATATGGTTACAAATCTGGTCTGAAATAATGAAAGTCAATTAAGGCCTTGGAGAGAAACTGGTTAATAATTTTGCGTCAAATGCAATCGTTAACTTCAAAGCTCTTATAGAAGCCCGAATCGACTAACCAATTAAAATAGATTCTCCTCGACAGAGAACGTGAGGGCATGATTCGGGATACCCGTCATAGTAGTAATGCTAAGAACAAAGATGGGTTACGGTTGATGACCGGTTGAAAGTTTATGTGTGTCAGTTACCTAGGTTTCAACCTAGATATCCCATAATTATCACAGTTAGCAAAATAAATATATAAAGAGAGAAAAAAACAATACAGTTTGGTTAGACAAACCTATCCTCTGGATTAGGTGGAATACCCAGATCACCTGTCCGCAGTCGGCGACTTTGCTCGTCTATTTGCAAGTGCACTGTAACAGAATGGGTTAAGAATGAGGAGAAAACAAGTGTCAACAATATGATATGAATAATATAATCACAGCAATTTATAATAATTAAACAGTTATAATTATTTTCATGAATAAATATGGAATTCTCAAGGAAACAAAAGCTAAATGCAAACAATATTTTTTTATTTAACATTTTCATGAAATAAACGTTAGCTGTACAATAAGATTCAACAAAAATAAATTTGTAACTAACAGCTAATTTACATAATATATCATCTGAACTATTCCTAATTTTTTAGCCAGATAAAAACTAAAAATAAAGTGCATGATGATTGTACGATTATAAAAAATCTTTTAATTTAAAGGAGAACTGGCAAAAAGATTCCAAAATTAACTTTTTAATTTGACAAATACAAAATATACATTCATCCAAATGCTTGACATCAATGAACTATAAAATAAATTTTGTCCTATAATTCAAGCACCAACCACTGAGAGTGATAAGGAAATCAGAATATTCAACATTATTAGTTTTCTTATTCCTCAGTTCTCTGCTAATGATGAACAGTGTTTTTAAGTTAGTGTATTCACTCAAACAATGCTATAAAGCACTATTTCCCACAATTAAACGCTGCAAATCAATGTTTTTTTTATTTAAATGAACTTGAAAAACCTAAATTGCAACGCTATATCACATGTTATTATACGCAAGTAAAGAGTATACAACACAAATATTTTGGAAAAGCAAATATTATAAACTCGTGGTTATATACATGTTATTCATAGCTATGCGACATGTGTATATGATTCTGGTATCCACCTGTAATCCCACGGTATGGGAGAGGACTATCTATTATCATCTAGCACATATTTATAAAAACACAATTAACACAACGGGAGTCAAATTTATTTGGCAATAAACATGAATAATTTGAAATCAATGATAATTTTAGATGAAACTTCTGAAAAAAGAAGACATATTTCAGATTGCTTTATAAGAATACATGCATCAATTTTCAATTCTTAGGCAACTGTTTTCTTGTTAACCCAACATGTTCAAAGTATTGACAAAATGAACATTACTGTGAAGAAATACTTACAAAGAAACTGTTTTTCTTGATCTGCAGTTAAATTTGGTGGCAGAACAATAGAAACACTTGCAACTGGTGTTGTTTCTGCAGAGACCTGTGGTTCCCATCGACTCCTTTTCTTCTTTTTCGTGGCTGAGAAAGATAACAGGATTTACTTTAAGTAATTTTAATAAATCTACATTTTTAAGCATTGATTACAGTTAAAGCATTGATGGGTAATACAACAATGTTTTTCTTGCCCAATTACTAAGATGCGAACAGGGAAAAGATAACATTAGGTAATAAAAGATAGTGTCAGGCATTGGGCAATGAATTGAGGGTAATACTACAATGCACAGCAAATACACTAACTGTGCACATGATATTATTCTGTCAACTGAGTTTTCCACAAAATGACCTAAAAAAAAATCTAAAAAGCATTATTAGAATAGCTTACAATTAGGTTTATATGGCAGAAACATTCCATTATATCTAAAAATTTTGTTCCGTGAGCTACAATGTGTGCTAAAAAATGATGCGTGGTGTTATTAGGGCCAAATATGACTGTCGAGAAAAATGGGGAGAATTTTGAAGATTAGTTAACCATGGAAAATTTTCCAAAATGATCGCTTTTTAGATTAATTTGCACACGTTTTCTTGGAAACGCATTCTTGCTCCGTCAAAATTTTAAATATGAATGGCATGCATCTATGTGAATAATTGCACAACAATTTTTGAATGATTTACTATGATCAAACTTTGTCATGTTTAATGGCTTTGAACTATCTTATATTGCATTAATTAGCTTATTTTTAATGTGACTATATAAACAGTCAAAATAAACATTTGCAGCCATGACAATTATCATACTTTGATGTTAACAAAGTCATTGTTTTTTCTATGGTTAGTGATTCCATGATTTAACCATGGAGCTAAAATCTATTTTAACCTCCATGATTTAACCAAGGAGCTAAACAATAACCAAGCATTCCATGCATTTTAACATTGGGCTAAATTAATTAAATTCACAACTGCCAAACAATCAGCCCTGTCAAATTGATAATAATAGTAATAGTAGAATAAGTAATTGGTCAAGGACAGATCAATGGTAGCAGACCATAGCGGTGATATATTGCTTTGCATTCATTTTATACTTGTCTAGAAACTAAGCGGCTAAGTTAAATTTCCTGAAGGGCTAAAACTATTAAAGAAACCTATACTGTAATAAAGTACCTGTCAAGCACAAAAGTATTCCATTTTTTATGTGTGATAAAATATATTAGTTTGCCTCAATGCATACTTTAAAAATGTTTTTTTTTTCTATAATCTCAAGAATTCTTCTCTCCCATTCAACTTTAGTTTTGGGGCTTCCGCTTATGGATTGAACAGCATTTATGAACGCAGTAATTTATTAAAAGCTCAATCATGGGAGTACTAGGAAACTGAAATGTATTATTTTACTTTATTTACAGAATTGAGAAATTTGAGCAGTTAATGTAATAGCCTGAAAACACAGAACTGCAGAATCATGTTAAAACCACATGAAAGTGTGCAAAGACTAGATTCATGCTTCAAACACCAACTGCATTAAGTTTCTTCATATTTCATTAAGATTTTCATTAAGTCAGACATCAAAAGCACAAAAAACATTTAACATCAATTTCATAATTTTTTGTTTTTTTTTGCTTGTTGGGGGAAAAAATCATGAAAACATTTTGAATAAATAAATAATAACATGATGACCGGATATAATTTGTGAGATTATTTTTAGCACTACAAAATATTAAATCGTTGGGTTAAAAAAAAAACAGCAAAATAAAATCTAAAAATTTGTGCACAAGAATTACTGTGCACAGAACTGAGATGAGACATTTTACAGTCATGAAAATCTAATAAACAATTTGAAATTAAGTTATAATGTAGTCACAATTGACGATTTACGTTCTCTTACGTTTTTTTTTATTTTATATATTCTATTACGTTTCTTTAATTCTGATAGAAATATTCACTTTTCAATTCACTTCACGTCCGTGTGCACGTACAAGACTGACTAGATTCACAGAAAAAGCCCCAAGCTGCTTTTGTCCTCGCAACGTGACTTCAATTTATTGAACTAAGATCACAACACATTTATAGCGATTTTAAATTCACTAATCATACCCTGAATAAGAGGGGCAATTAATTTATGCAAACTTACGTCCTGCTCCCCCTACAAGTGGGTGGTCGGCAGCAGAGGTCGAGGCAGAGAAACCTCGTCGTTTTTCAGCTATTCTCATAGCCGCTTCCCTGGCTGCATTCAGCATGGACTCGTTCGACATTCTTCCGCCGGAGGAAATTGCAGGATTTGGTTTCCCAAGCGGCACGCTATTGGCCCCAGTTGCTGACATCGACGGCATATTGCCAAAATTCATTAATACATGCGACCAGTCTCTAGTATATGATGTGAATTTCGCTCTATAAAGGTAACTTTTTCTACGTGTACAAATCGCAAATCAATCCAATATGGAGGAAAGACGTCCTCAAACGTCAAAGCACCTTTATCTTTGTTTAGTTTAGTTTTGATTAGTATGGCTGTATTGTGTATTCTTGAAAAATATACCCCAAAAATACTAGTTTTCTAGCGATATTTAAATTCTTTGATGTGACCAAATAGGTAAAGTATGTAAAATATATATTCGTATTTTCTGAACTGAAATCGGAAATGAAATTGCGTGAACGAATATAACCGAACATAGGGGGTCACCATGCTAGGCAATGCGCATGCTCTATTTTGTAACTACAAGGGTACTTTGTAAATGGTAAGTTCCAAACGTGTTGATGTGGTCATTGCCTCATGATATGGTGGTCAAGGCGCGAATGGGTTTTCAGTGTATATTACGATGCTGTTTAGTGCTGCCCAGTATGATACGTGTGATGTTTCAAGTTGAAGTCCATCAATTGTTAATTTGGCATCTTTGATCACAATGACAACGTGTTCAGGACTGTTCGAGGTTTCCCAATGCGTAGCCATATACACACAGTGCGTAGGTGGTTGGAGAATGCTGTTTTTTATTTGACAAAAAAATAAAAATAACTATTTTTAACTATTTATTTTAGCGAAAATGAAACAATATATATCTTAAAATAGATTACAACGTAACTAAGCTACAGTTATGAAAAAAGTATTTATTCATCAAATAAAAACAAACTATATCTAACAACATGTGCCCCTGGTATGAGTGCGAAGTGCAAAAAGATGGAATCCCCATAAACAGTTCTGAACTCTGAGCAAAGTCCTGTGAATAACTAGCCTCCATAAACCTGACCAGTTGCACAAGTTTAATCTTGTAAAGAAGGATGGCAACAAACAATGCTGTACTCTGGCTGGGTCATTTTATTTTTGCCATATGTAAAATGGTTTTGTGCTTGAGCAACTACAGAAATCATTGTTTTATAGACAATTTGTGGAAAAGTTGTTTTGATGAAAAATATTTTACACAGTAAAACTTGCGAAAATCACTGTATAAATGATACTTGGCGAGAACACCACTCATATTTTTTAAATATGTGCTATTGACAATTATAACTTCATCAAATACATTCATCAATATATATATATATATATATATATATATATATATATATATATATATATATATATATTGATATATATATATATATATATATATTGATATAAAAATATAACAGTGTGGTTTATAAAATATTAATTTTATTTTACCAAATTACAAATTCCATATCTAAAGTACAATGTTATTCAAGATCATAATAGCAATGTTTGATTTCTTGTTGTGTCAATGTCGCGCCAGATAACTTATAGCATAAACCTTAGAGAACTAAGGTTTCTAAGGTCTATGCTTATAGCACAACGAGTTGCATCACAGCCAATCTGTGTATATGGGTGACGTGTCCTTCTGTCATACTGATATATACATGATGTAATTAATGCATTGCATACTTTTTCCACTTGCCTTTTCTGTTACAGCTGGAATGGCAGCATTAAATAAGTTAACAAAACCGAGGAGAAAAAAACGAATACACCAACCAGAATCCAGTCCATTTCCTGTCCCTATAGAATCAATTGATGGTAAGCCAGCTAGCGATGACCATTGGTATTACTATACAGGGAACTTGGTTGATAACTGTGTGTTAGTTACCAATCCTGGTGATATCGCATTTATTTATAAAATGGTAAGTTTTCATTCAAAATGCACATGGCTTGGATTTTTATATTGTTAGTACATCTGATGGTGTTGCCTTCTGTAACCAGGTTAGTGATATGGAAAAACAAATGATCATCTCTATACCTCAGGTCGAACAATACAGTTTGACAAATGTCGGTGGTTTCAAAGTGGACATGCAGAAGTTCTCACATGAGAACACATACTGGTATCTCCCATGTATTAATGAGAACACATACTGGTATCTCCCATGTATTAATGAGAACACATACTGGTATCTCCCATGTATTAATGAGAACACATACTGGTATCTCCCATGTATTAATGAGAACACATACTGGTATCTCCCATGTATTAATGAGAACACATACTGGTATCTCCCATGTATTAATGAGAACACATACTGGTATCTCCCATGTATTAATGAGAACACATACTGGTATCTCCCATGTATTAATGAAAACACATACTGGTATCTCCCATGTATTAATGAGAACACATACTGGTATCTCCCATGTATTAATGAGAACACATACTGGTATCTCCCATGTATTAATGAGAACACATACTGGTATCTCCCATGTATTAATGAGAACACATACTGGTATCTCCCATGTATTAATGAGAACACATACTGGTATCTCCCATGTATTAATGAGAACACATACTGGTATCTCCCATGTATTAATGAGAACACATATTGGTATCTCCCATGTATTAATGAGAACACATACTGGTATCTCCCATGTATTAATGAGAACACATACTGGTATCTCCCATGTATTAATGAGAACACATACTGGTATCTCCCATGTATTAATGAGAACACATACTGGTATCTCCCATGTATTAATGAGAACACATACTGGTATCTCCCATGTATTAATAAGAACACATACTGGTATCTCCCATGTATTAATGAGAACACATACTGGTATCTCCCATGTATTAATGAGAACACATACTGGTATCTCCCATGTATTAATGAGAACACATACTGGTATCTCCCATGTATTAATGAGAACACATACTGGTATCTCCCATGTATTAATGAGAACACATACTGGTATCTCCCATGTATTAATGAGAACACATACTGGTATCTCCCATGTATTAATGAGAACACATACTGGTATCTCCCATGTATTAATGAGAACACATACTGGTATCTCCCATGTATTAATGAGAACACATGCTGGTATCTCCCATGTATTAATGAGAACACATGCTGGTATCTCCCATGTATTAATGAGAACACATACTGGTATCTCCCATGTATTAATGAGAACACATACTGGTATCTCCCATGTATTAATGAGAACACATACTGGTATCTCCCATGTATTAATGAGAACACATACTGGTATCTCCCATGTATTAATGAGAACACATACTGGTATCTCCCATGTATTAATGAGAACACATACTGGTATCTCCCATGTATTAATGAGAACACATACTGGTATCTCCCATGTATTAATGAGAACACATACTGGTATCTCCCATGTATTAATGAGAACACATACTGGTATCTCCCATGTATTAATGAGAACACATACTGGTATCTCCCATGTATTAATGAGAACACATACTGGTATCTCCCATGTATTAATGAGAACACATACTGGTATCTCCCATGTATTAATGAGAACACATACTGGTATCTCCCATGTATTAATGAGAACACATACTGGTATCTCCCATGTATTAATGAGAACACGTACTGGTATCTCCCATGTATTAATGAGAACACGTACTGGTATCTCCCATGTATTAATGAGAACACATACTGGTATCTCCCATGTATTAATGAGAACACATACTGGTATCTCCCATGTATTAATGAGAACACATACTGGTATCTCCCATGTATTAATGAGAACACATACTGGTATCTCCCATGTATTAATGAGAACACATACTGGTATCTCCCATGTATTAATGAGAACACATACTGGTATCTCCCATGTATTAATGAGAACACATACTGGTATCTCCCATGTATTAATGAGAACACATACTGGTATCTCCCATGTATTAATGAGAACACATACTGGTATCTCCCATGTATTAATGAGAACACATACTGGTATCTCCCATGTATTAATGAGAACACATGCTGGTATCTCCCATGTATTAATGAGAACACATGCTGGTATCTCCCATGTATTAATGAGAACACATACTGGTATCTCCCATGTATTAATGAGAACACATACTGGTATCTCCCATGTATTAATGAGAACACATACTGGTATCTCCCATGTATTAATGAGAACACATACTGGTATCTCCCATGTATTAATGAGAACACATACTGGTATCTCCCATGTATTAATGAGAACACATACTGGTATCTCCCATGTATTAATGAGAACACATACTGGTATCTCCCATGTATTAATGAGAACACATACTGGTATCTCCCATGTATTAATGAGAACACATACTGGTATCTCCCATGTATTAATGAGAACACATACTGGTATCTCCCATGTATTAATGAGAACACATGCTGGTATCTCCCATGTATTAATGAGAACACATACTGGTATCTCCCATGTATTAATGAGAACACATACTGGTATCTCCCATGTATTAATGTAAGACTATCAAAACTGAGGTACAACTGTATAGGTCCTTTATTTAAAAAAAAAATGTAATTCCTACACATTATTTCATTACCTTCAGTCCCCAAATAATGAGAGAAATCACAGACCGTCTGATAGAGAGACTGTGGAGAAATGTTTTGAATAGACTCTGTTTTACTCTTTACCAAATCAAGTTCCATGTATTAATTTTATTGTCAGGGTTCATCATTTGTCAGTGACCCCATTTTTTTTTCACCGATTGTATGGCAATAAACAATTTATTCACAAATTTTTAGAATTTCTAAGAACTTTTATAAAACCACTTTACTGTATTTTTTCTTTTAGTAGTGCATATCCATTACATGTGTACTAAAAGAATTGCATGTGCTCCTAATATAGCAAATATTTTTACAACTGCTCATTGAGAGTTCGTCAACATATTCAGATTTTTATTTGATGTGCACATCAGTTGAAAATGTGTGATGTCCCAATTTTTGTCAGTGTTTCAAAAAATCAAAATAAAAGCATACTTTTATTGATAATTTTACAATAAAAATATGCGACCACATCAAAATTCTTACTGAGTGTTTGGGTGACGGTTCTAATGATGTATATTTCTTGTTTAGGGTTTCTTTGGGAAAGGAATGTTCTCGCGTAGTAAGCCGGAACATAAAAGATTTATTTCTTCTTATCAAGGAACTGTCAGGAAAAACTGTGAGTAAGAATGTTTATTTTCATTTGCATTCACACATTGTATTATCTGTAAAAAGAACCTGTCACTGACCCCTGTAAGCGTCATAGGGATTTGGATTTACCGTTCTGTGACCAGTTCACTGTTCACAGTTCATGAGAAATCTTTATCAACAGAATCCTAAAATGCACACCTGAAAATGATTACAACAATGAACATTACTTTTGATTTGGTAATAGGACACCACAACCTTGTTTGTCAAGAACATGCTAGCTTCAGTGCTGCAATATTTCGAGATTAGTTGCCATAGAAACTTATTTTCTCAATTCTTATTATGGTGACAATAATAATCAGTAGAAGGTGTAATACACAATTTGAATAGTGTTTAAGGATAACTGCCTGAATCATAGACAATCTGATTACATTCTGGACCTAAATTTCACAAAAATTACTGCTACACCCAGTTTAAAAAAACCTCAATGAGATAATAGCTGTTTTCACTATCAGGATAGTCTGAGAATCAGGTCACCAATCCATCACGTTATGGTCAAATTATCACAGTATGACCAACTGGTCACTGTATTTT